>NC_143584.1:28591959-29191959 GCF_048544385.1 Mastigoproctus giganteus | reverse complement strand
ATACTAGGCTTATTTATGTAGAGGTTTTCTAATGGTGGATTGAATAGGTATGACCGAATTGGATGCGAGGCAAAACTTTGTATTTTGACAGCATACTTCAGTAGCAGTGTTTTCCTATGTAGAGTTAACGGGGGCTCATAAGCGTCAATGTAGAGGCTAGGTGCTGGTGATGTTCTGAAAGCCCGAAGTGCAATCCTCAAGGCACTGTGTTGAACTGGATCAAGCCAGTGCAAAGTTGCTCTGGCAGAATCATAGACAGAAGCACCATAATCAAGATCGGATCTGATTAATGCCCTGTATAACTGAAGCCGCAGGGAGGCGCGATCTGCACCCCATGTTAGGGCGGATAAAGTTCTGAGTATATTTAACTTTTTTAACCAGGAAGTACGTACATTTTTAATATGGTCTAAGAAATTTAATTTGTTGTCAAGGATTAATCCTAGAAATCTGATGTTAGTAGTGACTGGGATGGAAACAGTGGAAATTTGAAGTTCAGGATCCAGATGAAGCTTGCGTTGTCTACAAAAAAGGATGGCAACTGTTTTCTGTTGTGAGAGTCGATAGCTGTTAAGGCTGGCCCACTGTTGCATTTTACTGAGTGATATCTGAAGCTGCTTTTCAATAAATCTCATTTTGGGAATGGCAGGAGATGGAAAGGTCATCTGCATAAAGGTACATCTCAACTGTGTTTGGAAGCTGTTTAGTGATGGAATCGATTCTAAGAGCAAAAAGAGTGGCACTCAGTACTGATCCCTGAGGAACCCCTTCTTCCTGAATGAAAGTTGTAGAGAGGTCATTTTGGTACCTTACTTTAAACGATCTATGTGTAGAACAAACGATCTATGTGTAGTTCTGAACAAATATGGGAAGGTTGCCCCACAGACCGAGAGAATAAAGATCACTAAGTATGCCATGCCGCCATGTGGTGTCAAAAGCCTTCTCCATATCTATAGAAACCATTACTAGATGTTCATGTTTAACGAAGGCATTGTGAATGGCAAATTAAGCCTTGATCATGAGATCCAAGCATGATTGTTTTGTTTGTTATTTGGTTTTTCGGAGCATTAGCAACTAAGGCCATATTGCTCCAGGAATATGCGGTGGTCATTCCCTGACCTTTCCGCATCCTCCGTATCCAAGCGTGACCTGTTTTGTCAAAAGCCATGTTGGTTATGGCTCATTAGATGTTCTGACTCAATGATCCAGACGGATCATTGAAATACTGTGACAATTTTTTCAAGGATTTTTCTGAGGCAACTTGACAGAGATATTGGTCTATAGCTATGAGGGTTAAATGGATCTTTTCCAGGCTTCGGGAATGCCAAAACAATAGAGTGATGCCAAGAAGCTGCATAAACATTTTCTAAAAAAATACAGTTGTAAAAGACCAGGAGGAGGTGCAAAGCTTTGTCATCAAGATGTTGCAGCATGACATAATAGATCCCATCTGGTCCGGCGGCACCATTACGAGCTGTTTTAATGGCATGCAAAAGTTCAGAATATTGTAGAAGTTTGTGATATGGTAGAATGAGGGCAGTTTGGAAGTTAATAGAATACTGTTCTCTACTGTTTTTAATTCGCTGGAAAGATGTAGTACAAGCTGATGTTGCTGAGATTTCAGTAAAAGTATTGCCCAAAGCATGAGCTATATCCGAGGGACTAGATAAATCTCACCCATTGCAGAAGAGGGCTGGAGAAGGCCTGGTTGGAAACTTACCAGAAAGCTGCCTAATTTTTTTCCAAATTAATTTGCTGTCAGTGTTTCTGTTAATTGTTGATGCAAAATGGGTCCAGGATTCTTTTTTGGTTTGCCTCTGTATGAAACATGCTTTTGCCCTTAATTTCTTATAATTTATCAAATTGGCTGTGAGTGGATATTGCCGAAAACAAATTCCAGTCTTTGTTTTTTGCATTCCTCATTCCACTAATAATTATATATATATGGCGCCTCCATAGCCAGGTGGGCAGCAGCAGCAGTGCATAGCACACGCTTCTTGATTAGACTGGGATTCGAGCCCGTGACCTCCAAATACGGCGGATGCGGAAAGGTCAGAAAATGACCATCGCATATCCCCAGAGCAATATGGTCTTAGTTGCTAATGTTCCTAAAAACCAAATAACAAAAACAACAACCAATAATTATAATGCTTTCAGCCAGGAGGATTTGATAATGATATTGTATCTTTGGCCACATTTAGGAGATGCGACATGATGTAATCTGTCACATCATCAATAGGCTGGAGATGGATTTTTTTCTCATCTGACTGAAATTTTGCCCAGTTTGCTCGGGTAAATTTCCATTTCCTGCAGGGTTTAGTTAAAGGAACCTGTGCTATCAATACCTTGCATAAGATTGGGAAGTGATTACTGCCCATATGGTCGTTTATAACATACCACTCTATGGTCGGGACCAGTACTGGAGAACAAATGAAGAGATCTATTGCTGAAGTATGTCCAGTTGGGAGCTGAATGTGAGTGTGCGTGCCAGTATTCAGTATGGTGAGGTTTAGTGCCTCTAGAAGGCTTGCAAAGTTGACCCAGTCTATCTAATTTAGTAGTGCCCCATAAGGGGTGGTGCCCATTAAAGTCCCCTAATATACAGAAAGGTGGAGGTATCTGTATGAAGAGGTCTTCAAGTACTTTTAAACATTAAGTATGGTTTGGCTGAAAGTAGATTGACACAAGTGTTATTGAAATATGGAGTGTTATATGAACAGCAACAGCTTTTATTTCAGTTTGAAGTGGGATATGCTTAGTTGGAATCTTTGAATTTATTAGGATTAATAAATCTCTATTAATAAAACTAATAGGACTAATAAAACACCACCATGGGCAGCATTTGCTGTATTACAATCTCTTCAATAAAGGCAATAGTTCTTTATCGAAGGAGAAATTTGTGAAGTTAGGTAAGTTTCCTGAAGACAAAGAGCAACTGGAGAATACCGGTTAATTAGATCATGGATATCATGTGTTGCAATGAAAGCCTCTGCAGTTCCATTGCAAAATACAAAGCATTATTTATGTTTAATTGATGGAGCTTTTTGAAGGTGACTGGCTTATGATGTTCTAATTTTGATTTATCTTTTTTGGAGAAAACTGGCCTACAAGTGTCCATTTTTTCTTCTTCTTCGGCATGGATTTCTAATATTGGATTTTTCTGTATAGATGAGCCATCTGTATCCATGGTTGTGTCCTGGGTATTTTTAATTGCATTTAAATTTGTAATATCGGATGTAGTAGCACATATTGGAGGAGAAGATATCACTGGTATTGTCAGGGGAGTATTATTTGCCTGGTCTGAGAGTTTGGGTGGTTGTTGTTTACACATACTTGATTGTTGCTCAGAGAGGACAGTTATAGCCCAGTCAGATATTGATTTGTTAGTGTGAACTGTGACATATGTTTGAGTGGAAACTGTTTGATATTTTTTTATTACATTAAGCATACGTAATATTTTTGTTTACAATAGGAGCAACTAGTTTTCTTGCTTTTTGGTAGATGATTTTATTCTCAGTCTTGTATTTTACAATTTTTTTCCTCAGTTGTCCATTTTTCACAAGTTTTGGAATATGCAGGGTGGTCACCTTTGCAGTTCAGGCACATCATTTTTGTAGCCAAACACTCGCTCTGATTGTGATCTGGGGACCCACAATTGGGGCAGACAGGAACTCCTCTGCATACACTTTGAAAGTGGCCATACTTTTGGCGTTTATAACATCTTAAAGGATTGGGAATGCACGGACGGATGCAGCAAAGTAAATAACCTGCTTTTACAGAGGCAGGTAAGTTGGGTGTATTGAAGGTGAGAATAATATTCCTGGTTGGTATAAGTTGATTATCATTTTTAGTCATTACACGTTTTGCTTGAATTACATTTTGTCCCTGCAGCTCTTGGGTAATTTCTTCCTCTGTGACATTTAGAAGGTCCCAACTGGATATCACACCCTTAGATGAATTTAGGGTTGTGTGGGGAGATATTTTTACTGGAATGCCAGCAAAGTTTGTGATCTGTAAAAGTTTCTCTGAATGTCTGTGGTTCGTAGTTTCCACTAATAGGTCTCCTGATTGCAGCCTCTTAACAGTCTTAGGAGATCCTGCAATACCTTCCAGAGATATACCATAATCGCCTGAGAGAGCATAAATTCATATTGAGGAAAGACAGTTGTAGAACAGATGTGCGGAAGTTTGCCTTTAGCCAGCGGGTGGTTGATTGCTGGAACAAACTTCCATTTGTCGTCGTAGAAGTTGACAGCTTAAATAAATTCAAGGCAGAACTAGACAAACATTTGGAGCGAGTGGATTGGTGAAACTAGGTTTTTTTTTTTTGGTTGATGCTATATAAGCTTGCTTTCTTGCATCATGAGTCTTTACTAATGCTAAATGTTATGATCATCTTTTTCACATTCAAGGAATAGTTTACCAGCATGTTGTGACACATCCTATGCCTGTCATGGGACCTTACTACAGCACTGTACTGCACACTTTGCAGGATCACATTCATCACAAACGATCACAACTGCATGCAGGCAGGTAGATGCTGCATCGTGACAATGAGAGACTTCACAGTGCTCATACTGTTATCAAATACTTAACTTAAAATACAACTGGATAATACTTTAATATAACTGGATAGAGCCCATCCACCCCAGGTGCCTTTCTTATGTTTATCTTCAACAATTAATCCTCCATTTTGCTCTCAGTTATTACAAAATCATCTAGCTCATTGCCAGAGTTTAATTCACCTCTGAAATTCCCCTCCCTGAATAACTCCTCATATGTGAATGTAGATGCAAAATACTCATTTAGTTTGTTAGCTACCTGAGCAGGATCATCAACAGTTGAACCATCGGTATCAAGTTGACCACTGATTCATCCCCTTCCTTCTAGAGTTTACATAAGTAAAGAACTCTTTGCTGTTTTTCTTTGCATCCTTTGCCAACCTAACCTCCTTTGTGACTTGATTACAGACCAGCTTATATCTATCATAGGCTTCCATGTCACCTGTTAATTTCTATGTATCCCATGCATTTTTCTTCTCTGCCAACATGTCTCATTAGTTCATCTGACAACCATTTAGGCCTAAACCTTGACCAATATTTCTTAGTTGGTATGAAAAGCCTAGTAGCTTCCAAGATTAATTCTATGAATGCTTCCCATTTTGAATTTGCTGTTGATAAGATCATCAGTTGACCCCACTGTACAGTGGGATCAGTTTTTACAGTTGATGTAAAAACTGTCTGGGACCACGGTAGTCGCCTTTACAGATGCAAAAACCCTTCCCTTTACCCCTGATGGTAGTTACCTCTTTGAGTAAATCACACTTCAGCACACTTCATTTCCACCTGTGGTTCCTTTATCAGCAGATTCTTAATGCACGAAGAATCAGTACTGATAATCAGATCAAGAGTATTACTCCCTCTAGTTGCCTCCCCAACATGCTGCCATAGAAAACAATCATCCAATAAATCCACAAAAGCCTTGCTAGTGTGTGAGTGACCAACCCACAAATTCTAGTCAATATCTGGGAAATTAAAATCCCCCATTATAAGACACTCTGATTTATTGGCCCGCTCTACTTCTCTGTACACTTTTTGAAGAATAGCAGATATTTTGGAGTAAATGCATTTTATCAAATAGGGACCTCTCTGAAAAGGTCCATTAAAATATGGATGATTAATAAAGGCATATTATGAAAAAAAAAAAAAAAAAAAAAAATATGATCATTCTTTATCAAACAGCCATCATATGAAAATTTTAATATATTAAAGCTGTGTTGTTTTTAATAAGTAAAAACCTTGCAGGAGAAAAATTAAATGGAATGTTTCACTGCATTAAAGCTTATCCATTAATATTTATTTCTTCTGATTCCCTGGTGCATTTGGCTAGCTCTGATATCAAGGAAACAGTAATGAAGTCTCTCTGTAAACATTGGTGTCATAAATAAGATGCAGGCCTGACGTAGCCGAGTAGTAAGTTTTTTTTTTTTTTTTTTTAATGAAAACCCCAAACACGAAAAGTATCAAAACCTATAGTGCTTAGTACCGTGCATGGGGGTTGAAGGAAAAGTATGGGGGAAGGGGGGTGCCGGAAACTTTGCTCTAGAGACTAAACATGGATTTCACCACTTCAAGCCTCCAATAAGCAAAGTGGTGGTATTTCACCGGTTGATGAAAGTCATCTACCACCTACACGAGTGCAGTAGCACACGCTCTTTGAATGGACCAGGGTTGAAGTCCATGACTGCTAAATACGATTAACATTTGTATTGATTGATTTATTGTAAACTCTACTGACCTGGTGGTCATGCTGGAGTATAAACAAGAACATTTTTTTTAGAATGATTATATATACTTTTTAAAATTAATAAAAAAATTTTAAAAAATATATTTATAAAGAACGTTATAATCATTATAGTTGGGTTTGCTACCATTCTCATACACACACACAGACGGACAAGTTAAGGTTTATACCAAAAGATACTTTATTATTATTATTCATGATAGCAATCAATGTCAGAACCATAACAAATTGACTGATGCTAGCTACGAATATTTACCCAGCAATTGTAGAAGTTTTAACAAAATATTAACTTCATAGCAGAAAAATAAATCTTACAGTTCTTTTGAACAGGAAGCATTCTTCCGGTGTCATGGTATCTGCTTTTGCAATAAGGGGAATAATGTTGACTTTATCATGAAGGCGTTTCATAAATTCAATATCCAGGGGTTTCAAACTAAATTGAAAATAGAAACAATTTTTTAAAAAAACATCTAATTACTGAAATATTCAATTTTTATAAGTTTCTTTAATTTTTTTTCTAATACAGTTTCTCCATAAAATGTGAAAGGCTATATTGATCAAAAATGATCTACATGTATGCTCTAAGACAGATTTGGCACATTCATATTATTTCAGGCCAGAATTATGTCAACATCTCGAGACTGACAGTCTTAACTGCTGCAATATTTTGTATCTTCAAGTCAATTATGATTGCCACTAAGGTTCAGTAAACTATGTCATTAATATATTAACAGTTGGATAGAGTAGATGCAATTTTTGTATGATTCTAAAATATGTCAAGTCGAATTAAGACATAAAAAGGGGCTCAAATCTGATTAAATTCTGTAATATTGTAAATTTAATTTCTGAAATTCTGTAAAGTTAATCTTGTAATAGTTTAGTATTAGTAGCTGCAAATGATGCTAGAAAGCAAACTTATACAGAATCAACCAAAAAATAAAAATAAAATTCATCTCACCTATCCATCCCCTCCTCCAATAGTTTCTTCAGTTCTTCCTTGAATTTATTCAAACTATCCACCTCCACAAAAGTAGATGGAATCTTGTTCCAGCAAACAACCACCATTGGCTGAAGGCAAACTTCTGCAAAGATATTGTGTAACCATCCTTCCTCAATTTGAATTTAAGCCCCCTCAGGTGTGTAGTCTGAGTAAGAGGAGGAATGCCATCAGCATCAGCGTTTGCTCAAGCCATTCAAATATATTCAAAACCTTAACTATTCAATCAAATCATCTTGCAGGTGGCTAGTCTCCAAACGCTGCAATTTGTGAAACAGAAACTTTCTTAGCAAGACCAAATTGTACTCCTGATCAGTCTCACTCCCTTCTCTATACCCATTCCAGAAGCTCTACATCCTTCCTAAAATGAGGCCTCCAGACCTGTGTACAGTACTCAAGTTGTGGCCTGACCACTGCCTTATCACTGCAAGCAAAACTGTATATGATTGGCAAAATCCCATGAGCTGTCCTGGCAGCCTGCCTGCATTGCTCAGGGAACTTCATATCTGACTGCAGAATTACACCCAGGTCTTTTTCATTTTCCGCTACCCTGAATGTAGCACAGTACAGCTGGTACGTTACTCTGGGATTACTGCTATACATATACAGCACCTTGCATTTGTCAATGTTAAACTTCAATTGCCATTTCTCAGCTCATCTGCCTAATTTTTCTAGATCTTGTTGCAGTAGAATACCTTCATTACTGTCATTAACCACCCTGCCAACCAGGACTGGCTTAAGGCACGATCGAGCAGTTCCCCTGAACAGGACGCCAAATGCTCAAAAAATTCACTGATTTGCTATAAATTTCAAGTCCGAGAGGGCGCACCAAAAAATCTTGCATGGGCACTGATAGACCGGCGCCTCCGTAGCCAGGTGGGAAGGAGCAGCAGTGAGTAGCACACGCTTCTTGATTAGACCGGGGTTCGAGCCCGTCACCACCAAATACGGAGGATGCGGAAAGGTCAGGAATGACCACCGCATGTTCACGGAGCAATATGGCCTTAGTTGCTAATGCTCCTAAAAACCAAATAACAACAACAACAACAACTGATAGACCTGGGGCCACTTCTGCTGCCAGCCTTTGTACACCTGCAAGCTTAGACATTAAGTATGATATACCTTCATTAGTATCATTACTAAATACAGAAAACAGCAATGTGCATAACACTGAACCCTGTGGCATTTGACTAATAACATTAACCGACAAAGAGCAGTGCCCATTGATAATCACCTCTTGTCTTCTCCCATTCCAATCTTCCTTTATCCACAGTAGTAACTTTCTCTTAGTACCACACTGCTGCAATGTGTATGTCAGTCTTTTATGTGCGACAGCATCAAAAGTATTCCTGAAATCCAAGTATATGATATCAAAATTATTTTTTGCATCCAGTTTCTTTGTGGCCACATCATAATATCCAATCAAACTGGTCAGAGAAGATTGCCTCTTAACAAACCCACGCTGCATCTGAAGTATAATTGCAGTCTTGTCTAGATGATCCTGCATTACTTCTTTCACCAGTGACTCCATTATTTTCCCCTGGAACAGAAGTTAAACTAACAGGTCTGTAATTATTTGTGTCAACCTTTGATTCCCCCATTTTGAATTGGGGATACATTTGCACATCTCTAGTCCATCCGGAATCCAAAGTCCATTGAATCCAAAGATATTCTCATAATTATGGCTCCAGGATTTGCTTACTTTGCTGTATCCTTTAATATAAAGGATACAGCAAAGTTGATGGACAACTCCCATCAACCCCAGGTGCCTTTCTTATGTTTAACTTCAACAATTTCTCTTCTGCTTTCCTCTCAGTTATTACAAAATCTTTCAGCTCACCATTAGAGTTTGATAAACTTCTGGCATCACTTGTCTAAAGAATTTCTCATGTGTCAATGAAAAAAGAAAAATACTTATTCAGCTTGTCAGCAATCTGTGCAGGACTGTCAACAGTTGACACATCAATAGATATCAAGTAGCCCTAACATCATTTACATAAGAAAAGAAGTCTGCTATTTTTCTTTGCATTCTTTGCCAAAGATTTCTCCTAATCTGCTTTAGTTTACCCAAAATCCTTAGTGACTTTCTTGCAGACTAGTTTGTATCTATCACTTCTGTATCACCCGATATGCATATGCATGCCATGCATTTTTCTTCTCTGCAATGAGTCTCACTAGATCATCTGACATCCATTTAGATTTAAGCCTCGAACAGTATTTCTTAATTGTATGAAAAGCCTAGTAGCTTTTCTGAATGCTTCCTATTTAGAATTTGTTGTTTGTAAAATCGTTATTTTGTTCCACTTAGATAGAATTTAAAAACTGTCTGAGACCATTGCAGTCTTCTTTATGAAAGGAAAACCCTTCCATTTACCCCTGGTGGTATTTACATCTTTAAATCCCACATCAGTACACTATGAACACTGCTGCCTAGTGGTTCTTTTATCTGCAGATGCATATAGAATCACTGCTGATAATCAGGTCAAAAATATTGCTCTCTCTCTCTCTCTCTCTCTCTCTCTCTCTCTTGTTGTCTCCCAAAATGCTACTGTATAAAACAATCATCCAATAAATCCACCATCTTTCCAGTGTTTGAATGATCAAGCCACAAGTTCAAGTCAATATCTGGAAAGTTAATTTCCTCATTATAAGACATTCTCATTTACTGGCCCAGTCTATTTCTTTATATGGCTGTTCAGTGTACTCATCACAGTCATTAGGCCTATAACACACTCCTACTCTCAATTTTGTTTTCCCAGTGCTGATGTCACACCAAACTCAACACAGCACTAGTCGCCCATGTCAACTGGATGTTCTGCCATATATTTTATGTGCTTCTTAAGTAAGAGTGTACTTACCTTCTGTCCTTCTTGTATATACATTGTACTCCCCATATTCAAATTCTGCATCCCTTATATTTGAGTGCACTTCTTATATCAGACACCATGTCTCTGATATCCCCAAAATGTTTGCATTTGATGACTTAACCAGCACTTTAATCAAATTTATTTACTATGCTCTTAGTATTGGTGTACATGCAAGCATACATTGTTGTTGTTGTTGTTATTTGGTTTTTAGGAGCATTAGCAACTAAGGCCATATTGCTCCGGGGATATGCGGTGGTCATTCCCTGACCTTTCCGCATCTTCCGTATTTGGTGGTCACGGGCTCGAACCCCGGTCTAATCAAGAAGCGTGTGCTACACACTGTTGCTCCTGCCCACCTGGCTACAGAGGCAACAAGCATACATGCACCTGTTCTTACTCTTAGTCCCCCAAACACAGCTCATGTATCTCTTTGTTCCAAGATGAGCTACAGCAGACCTTGAAATCTACCTTGCTTTTCGGGCTGTTGCATGTTCCAATATAAGCAATGTAAGAATCACTTTCATCTCTACCTGTGGTTGTTTGTTTGTTTGTTATTTGATTTTTAGGAGCATTAGCAACTAAGGCCATATTGCTCAGGGATATGTGGTGGTCATTCCCTGACCTTTCCGCATCCTCCGTATTTGGTGGCTACCTGTGGTGATTATTAATCTATTAATATATTTATCTCCTCAAGCTAGCAGTTTTCGAACCCACCTAACACTGCCTTGATAACATCAGCAAATATTCTTGCTCCCTTTCTATTTAAGTGTATCCCATCTCTGTAGAAGTAGTCTCTCCTGTTAACAAGTACAGACCATGCTGAGAAAAATTAACCTCTGAGCTTAGCACAATCTCTCCAGGGCTGAACTGATTATTAAGCACTCCCTCCTATTGTGTCTAGGCAGAATTGCAGACAGCCTCAAATTCAGTTCTAACTCGTAACTTTTTCTCAACATTGCCCTGTACTTGTTAACTGTTGTTGTTTTTGGTTTTTAAGAGCATTAGCAACTAAGGCCATATTGCTCCAGGAATATGCAGTGGTCATTCCCTGACCTTTCCGCATCCTCCGTATTTGGTGATCTCAGGCTCGAACCCCGGTGTAATCAAGAAGCATGTGCTACGCACTGCTGCTCCTGCCCACCTGGCTACGGAGGCGTCTCTGTACTTGTTAACTAAGTTCTCAGATCTCCTACACTTAATGTCATTAGTGCCGTGTACAACAATATCACTTTTTGTGCCCTTAAAAGATTATATCTGCTCTACAATGTCATCAACTTTTGCCTCTTGCAGACATACTCCACTCCTATTCCACCTATCCTTTTTGCACCATATATTTCCCGTTTTCCTGACAGAGTCATCAATAGTAGCTATCTCCTATGGGACCAGCGCATAATGCCTTGGTGGTTGCTGCTGTGTTGCCTGGGCGCCTCAGTAGCCAGGTGGGAAGGAACAGCAGTGCGTAGCACACGCTTCTTGATTAGACTCGGGTTCGAGCCCGTCACCACCAAATACGGAGGATGCGGAAAGGTCAGGGAACGACCACTGCATATCCCCGGAGCAATATGGCCTTAGTTGCTAATGCTCCTAAAAAAAAAACAAACAAACAAACAAACAAGCTGTGTTGCCTGATGTACAAGTGGAAGCATTGAGGTGGGCAGCTGAGAGCTTGATGGGCCGCCAATTAATTTAATTCCTTCAAGGACATCTGTTCTTCAAGTTCTCATAAATGTTTGTAAATTTAAGTTCTTTCCTTCATAAAGTTAATTCTATAAGATTTTGTACAGCTAAATTCTTTCCTTAATAATGATTGCTACAAGATCCACTTTGAATACTTCATACAAGGATATCATGCCTCATACAGGAAGAGCCATAGGCTTTTCCTGTGTGCCATGAGTTTTACCTCTTGTACAGCCTGCAGCACATATAACAAGGTCAATCTAGTTGGCAATTCTAATTCAACTAACAACTGTCTTGTGTGTTCACTTAAAACGTAGTGCGCTGTAAGGTGAAACTGAATCACTGAAGGAGTGAGTGAATAACCTTGAAACAAATAAAATTGAAGACTTGATAGGGACGGAAGTATCCAGTGACCTGCAAGACAACGTACCCCTGATTCAGACCACAGAGCAAAACAGTCCAATGAATACCTGGTTCAAAATATAACTAATACTAATAAAGCTAAATCTAAGAGGATTTAGTTTTATTATATTTAATAAAATTAAATATGGTGCAAGAAAGACTGAGGCTTTTGATGCATAAGGTAAAAAAATTAATTAATTAAAAAATAATAAATAAATAATAAAAATAAAATAAACTACCTGTTTATAGCTACTAACATCTGTCTTTTACAAAGCTGAAGATCAGGTATTTCTAAGTAGGGGGAAAATAGGATGTTTCTGGGCCAAAACAGAAGAAAAACAAGAGAAAATCAGATTTCTTTAAAGTCAATGCTCCATCATAAATTAAATTTCATTTGCAAATTATACACAGAGGATTGTTTACTAGTACAGTAAACTTTTAAACATTAGCTTATCTAACAATTTTCAGACTGGAATTATGTTTGAATATTCTATTATACACCAACTGAATTTGGTTGCTTCAAGAAACATTCTTGCAGACTCTATCCTCTTCAGAAAAGTTGAGCCAAAATTTTGTTCATAACAATGGTCCTGCTTGCCAAGACTTGGCTGTCAGGAGCAATTCGAAAGCTTCATTAGAAAAAGATTTGAACTGAGTTTTTGTTTTTCTTAAACCTGGCTGAATATTATCACACTCAGCATTGCTATGAGAAATTGTTAAATACAATAAGTCAAGCAGTGCTTAAATACGATATACTCTTGACATATACATTCATTTCAAAGGTTAGTTAAAGCTAAACAGGTACTGCTTATGAAAAGAAAATGTTAAGAAAATGAAAATGTATGCAGTATGCATACAGACTTCATATATAATCATAATTGTAAGAAAACTGATACATACTACATAATCATTATTCATATACATACTATTCGATTATTATGTTCTAAAACTCTGCAGCTGTTGATGATGTCTGTCCTTTTTCTCTGATTTATGGAAGTACATGTACTTGTCCAGATGTTTGTACTGTAGCTCCTTTCTTCTTGTCATAAATCAGTTTATAACATGCAATAGCACATCACGCACTGCTCTAAACTTTTGCAAACCATTTGGTGTTTGGATCCTGAGCCTCTAAGCCAGACAGTCCTTGGTCAATCATATTAAAGCATCTGCCATCTGCTTAGTCTCAAACCGTTTTGCTGATTCAGCTTCTTGCTCTTCCTCTAAAACGTCATCTTCTCTGGTCCTTCCAAGTTTCATTAAAGTTTTGTTGCTCATTTCCTTTGTATGACTTTGCAACAATTCAATAAAATCATTTTCCTCTAGATTTAATTCAGATTTCTTGGTTATAGTCTCACACAGTTGTTGGGCAACCTGGTGCATTTATCGTATCTTAGGCCTGACGTAGCCAAGTGGTCAGGAGCAAGAGTGCATAGCACGTGTTCCTTGAGTGGACCAGGGTTCAAGCCCGTGACTACTAAATACGATAAATATTTGTATTGACGATTTATTGTAAACTCTACTGACTTGGTTGTCGTGCCAGAGTATAAACAGAAAATTTATTTATTTATTTATTTAAATGGTAAGTTGTTTTCCTTGCAATATTTTTCAACCTTGTGCACAAAATGATGGATAAACCAATCTTGAAAACTTTCTTCCTTGGATTGGATTTCCGTACAAGAGGTGGCAATATCTTTGAAATTTTTGGAATGCCCTTGGGTTTTTGGTAAACTTAACAATGGTTTTATTTTGCAGTCCCTAGCAGCATTTCCACCAAGTAGAAGCATCAGCTTATCCTTTGATATCATAAAGGACAGGCTGATGCTTCCAAAATAACTCTGTCTTGTCAACATTAAAAACTTGTTGTGGCAGGTAACCCTTTTTTTTTTTTTTTTGATGATTTCTACCATCTTAGGGAACTAGGGGTCACATCTGGTGAGTATGGGCTTGGCACACCCAGCGTCCTCAGCTGAATATCATCAGTCTTCTCTTCCTTGGTGATTCCCTTTTATTTCTCTCTCTCTCTCTCTCTCTCTCTCTCTCTCTCTCTCTCTCTCTCTCTCTCTCTCTCTCTCTCTCTCTCGGGGTAGTTCAGAAATTTTTTTTTGCTGGTGCAGCATAAGCCTCAGGCTTCCTTGCACCATATGGCTAATAATAATAATAATAATAATAATCATAATAAACTCCATAGCTGCTACTGTGTCTGCACTAGCAGCTTCACAATAATTTTGATGTTATGTAGTTTAGCATGAATTTAAATTTTTGAAATCATCCATGGCTTGCAAGGAATGTATCGCCAGCAAAACACTCACCATGTTTACACTTTAGTTCTTCAAAAAGACTCCAGGCTTTCTCCTGTATGAGCATAAGGCTTATCGGCACTCGTTATTGCTGCATGTCTTCAATCCAAATCACAATAATTTTTCCATTTCTTCTTTTAACATGCCTCTTTTCTTGAAAATGATCGTGACTGCACTGGTACAGAACTTTTCACGTGTTGCACAATTGGAACTTTATCTTTTATTATAGTTCTAACAGTCGATTCATTCATTTCACAAGCAAGTCTATAAACTTGTTACCTTTTCCATGTCATTTAATTATTTCTATTTTAGTCTCCATAGTTATAACATGCCTCTTTGTACCACTTTGAATATTCTCATCACTTTTATGTTCCTCAGATATGTTTAGGGTTTATATTTTGTTTATAATAAGCACTACGTATATTGACTAACAAGACAAAACTAGCATTCAAGGTAGAACCAAACAAAATGACGATGACACTATCAGCTATGCGTCAGTTTACCAGGAATACTATCTATTAAGCTCCAAGCAGCATTTTGGAGCATCAATGTTCAGTAGGTAATGCTATCTACTGAGCTTGATACAATACCATATTATAAAGTATGCGAGGGTTTACTGTATATAATATATATACAGTTGATTGATTGATTGATTTGATTTGGTAGTTGTTGGCGCATCGGCTTCTGTGGCCATATTGCACCTCCCAAGGTTTTTGCAGTACTTTGATCCAAGCCCGAGGCGGGAATCGAACCCGCGACCTTTGGGTTGCCGGGCAGGTACTTTACCCACTCGGCTAGCCCGGTCGGCTATATATACAGTACACCCTCGCTAACCCAGTTACAGTTAATCTGGATGTCGGATAATCCGGATCGAAATACAAAAAATTCTGATCCGTTGAGTACTGTACTTTGAAAGACACACGGAATTTAGGAAGGCAAATGATTCACTCTTATTGTGCAGAGAGAGATGGAACATAGATTATATTGCTTCCATGTTGTTCAGTATCATTGTTGACTGTGAGTCAGACGGATGTTATTGCTTATATCGTTTCATTTGCATACTTCTTTATATGCATATACGTACATAAGTTAACATTTTATATATTATGGGTTTATATAACTGTTGGTTAAACCACATCATTGCCTTGTCAAGCTCCTTGTATGTAGACGGTTTCATCGTTTTTCTGATAGTCATGCCATTAACGCTATCAGATGTACCCGCAAAATCTAATAGCTTTCCTTTATTTTTTACGATGCCGCGTATGGTTTGGTCACCCACATTACAATGGTTCATTAAAGATTTAACAGATGCACTATTTTCAAACTTTTTTCAATTGAAAGCACAACTCTTTTGCATTTACCCATCATTTTTGCGATTTCTAAACAAAAAAAAAAAAAAAATTACACACCTGGCATAAATAACAAAACAAAATTTGTCTTTTAGCATTGCGACAGAACACAATAATCTAAGCAATGCACTAAAACAAAGTAAATATTTGTTCTCTTTCCACTGTTTTTTAAGTGGTGGGTGTGAAGACAACAGGGGTTGTGGGATAATAGGTACATTCATCTCCCAATCATGACTTTATAATGGAGTTTCTTGTCACTTATTGACAACTTTCAAAACATCTTTTTATACCTATTCTATTTATTACTTGAATTTTATGGTTTTTGATGGCTATTTGTTTTTACTTTGGAGTCAAAGCCTCCCAGTAAATTGAGTCTGCTGTACAACTTCTGAGTTATTGACAGAAAAATGTACTGTCTTTTTATAGTTTTTAAATAAAGGCTCTACAGTGATATTTATTTATTTATTTTCATCAGCAGTACCTATATCATTAAATTTTCCAGTTATTTGTGTTCTAAGATTTTTTTGTCTTTTAGGACTATCTTTTGCTTAACTAATCTGGATTATCGCTTCATCCAGATGACCTCTCCCTCCCAATTAATCCGAATTAATGTGTATAAATTATATATATACACACACACTGTACTGTATATATGTGCTAATGACAGTAGAAGTCAAAGTACTTAAATCGTTTAAATAAAAAATTAAAAAAAAAAAAAACCACTACTGCTGCAACCACATATCTATGAATCCATGTTAGTTGATGACCCACTGTATTTCAATCTTCCTTGTGCACTTGTCAGTTCTCCAACCAAGGACCACTATACATCAATTCTTTCATCTTTCAAAATAGCATCTGTGAAGTTCTCAGATTGAAACTGACAGAACTGATGCTGCAAAAATCTATTTCTTTATATGTTCCTTTAACAACACCAAGGTGTACTGGAAACTTGTCCAAAAAAATATAAAATTTGAAAATGATGCATCTGCCAATTATTGAAATTTGTGCTATGTCAGCATTTATAAGATCATCAGTTTTCAGTGGGAACTTGTGCACCATATAGTCACATGCAGCCATAAAGCACATCCTTGTGAAGCACAGATGCTTCTCCTCTTATTTCAGACTCTCCATGATCCTGGCAGTAGAAATATCTATGACTAAGTCAGAAACAACTGTCTTGTTTAGTTTGTTATGTTGATTACTTTCCAAAATGGAAGTTGAAGATTTGAAAACAGTCGGTAAAATAAATTTTCACATAACATTCTTCAACACACCTAGGAGAAAAGAACTTAGTATATGGAAAAAATAACTAAGAGCTGCATTCAGATTTTAAAATGATGGCATAAGATTTAAAAAAAAAAACAGAAAAAATCCTATTTTCAGATAAAAAGAAAGAAATATAAACCAACTTTCTGCATGAGTGAGGAAAACACGTCAGAATTATCTATCAGCTTGCTTGGCCTGTTTAGGATTATCTCTACCAGAAGTTTGCAATTTGAAAGTTCTTTTTCTTATGTTCAATTTGTCCTCTTTTGGATTACAAACTGGATTTAACCATGATTCACTGCCATGCACTAGCACTTGTAATTTTCAATTTGTTAACTCTGAAAAGCATCCATCTTGCTCTTTTTCACTATGTGTAATCTCTTCTTTAAAGAGACTTGTCAAAGGTTGCCACTATTCTTCCAGTCCAGTTACACATTTAACTATAGATGGCCAATGTATACACACATACATGCTTCAAAATCTTTTTTTTTTCTTTTCTTTTTTTTTTTTTTACTCCAATGGTATGCATCAGTTGAAACTGTTTAAATCTGTCTTTCCTTTTTAGTACTTCTTTCTAGATAGTTCTAAAAAATGGCAAAAACTACTAAAAGCATAATGCAAAGTGTGCCTGGTAAATCACATAACTGAAGAGGTACCTGTTAGACTAAAAACAACAGCAAAAGATAAGTTATTTATAACAGCTTGCAAAACTGTTAATATTCAGATCACTCAAAACCACTAAATATAAATGTAGTGCTCTCCTGAATCCAGTCTTTTTAGAATGTCCAATTTAGTTTCCAGTGACAAGTTTTTCTAATATCTTTTCACCTGTGACACATTATTAGCACTAGTTGGCTCATTTTATCTCTTTGAAGACATTAAAAAAACAAGAAGTCAAAACTTGTACCTGCATGGAAGCTAAAATCAATCACATTGACACAAAATGCATATAAACAATATGTAAACAATATGCATTGCTGAGCAGCACTATTGTGTATTATGCAGTAAAAAGCAACTTCCTGTCAGAAAACAACAGTTCCTAAAGAGACGTTTTATAAACAAATAATCTAGGAAAGAAGCAGCCAATAAATTATTCATATTTTATATTGTTTTTAAATTTTTTCAGTGATATAATTAGAGCAGCTTGACAACTTAGGCTAAATATACAGGGTGTCTCAAAAATACACAGAATAACTTCAGGAATGAATTCCTCATATGTAGACAATAAAAATATTTTATATCAACATCCGGAAATGCTTGGTTCCCGAGTTATTAACCGAAATGTCATCTCCTGGAGGTGATTTCCTTCATCACAAGGTACTGACAGAATCTGGTGGTTTTCCATTCCGACAATGTACTCAAATCAGGAGCAAGCAGATATGCACTTTATGTACGGTTTGGAGGACGGCAATGCTCTGGAGGCTCATCGTTTGTACCACGAAAGGTTCCCAGAACGAAGATGTCCAGACAGGAAAACGTTTGAAGGTATCCATCGCCGCCTTTATGAACATGGGACCTTTACACCTCATGCTACCGACAGAGGACAACCAAGATCTACGACTCCTGAAGTAGAGGAGGAGGAGATTTTGGATGTTGTGCATGCCACTCCTGGAATCAGCACACGCAGAATAGCAATGCAACTGCTGTTCAACGTTCGACTATTTGGAGAGTGTTGCGAGAACACCAACTGTATCCTTACCTTCTGCAACGGGTACAGGCCTTGTCACCAGCAGATTACCCTGCGCGAGTAATGTTCTGCCAGTGGTTCTTGCAGCAGTGTGATACAACTCCTCACTTTCCTGCCTTAGTGATATTCACAGATGAAGCACATTTCACACAAGACGGAATCCAAAACTTTCACAATCAGCATGTATGGGCTGAGGAAACTCTACATGCAATTCGTCCATCACATCACCGACAGCGTTTCAGCCTCAACATCTGGGCGGGTGTTTTTGGTGATAAGTTATTTGGGCCTCATGTACTTCCAAACAAACTCACAGGGCAGGCGTACAGAAACTTTCTGGAAAACAACATGCCACTGATCATTCGTCAACAAGCACACTTCATGCATGATGGCGCTCCCCCACATTTCAGCCACCTAGCCTGCAATTACCTGAATCGAAGGTCCACCTCTACCTATCCACCTGGTCGGTGGATAGGTAGAGGTGGACCAACTGTCTGGCCTCCACCTCACTGATTTAAACCCACTAGATTTCTTCTTGTGAGGCCATTTAAAGTCATTAGTGTATTCAACTCTGGTAGCTGATGTGGAAACTCTCCGCAATCAAAATGTGGCAGGTTGTGAGAAAATACGAAACATGCCAGGAATTTGGCATCGTCTTCGCGAGTCCATGAGATGTTGATGTGAGGCCTGTATTCAGGCAGAAGGTGAACATTTTGAACAATTACTATAAGGTGATGTGAACAGTTAAGTGTCATAGACAGATCTTCAAAACTTGGAAACCAAGCATTTCCGGAACTGTTGATATAAAATATTTTTATTTTTTACATGAGGAACTCATTCCTGAAGTTATGCCGTGTATTTTTGAGACACCCTGTATACTTTAAACTATACCTCAATTTTTGGCAAAATATACATTTCTAGTTTGTACTGGCTGAATATGAAGTGAAAATTTGCCATTTTTGTCCTGTAAAACTTTATAATTCTGTAAAAAAGTGCATAATACATTCTTTCAAACACACTGGTTTCATTAAAAAGGAGAAACTAGCATTCTCAATCTTCAGAGAAATATTTTGCCAGAAAAGAATAAAAAAATAAAACTTCTTGAAAACCATACTTAAATAATAATCATAATAATAATAAATAAAAAATAAATAATTCCAATTAGAATCTAAACTAAATCCTTACCCATGACCGGACGGTGCTAAAAAATAAAGACAACAATTCACACGACTATCGGGTATTGTACTACGATGGACTCGAGATTCTGCATTTAGGTATTCTTCATACTTATTCTCAATATAATTTATTACTGGCTGCCAGCTGAAATAAATAAAACAATCTAATGAAATAGCCATTTTCACATAATGCAATAACATGAAATGGCTTTTTAAAACTGATAATGTTAAAATTATTAGTATTAGTAATGGCCGCATGGTGCAAGAAAGCCTATGGCTTATGCTGCACCAGCATAAGCCATAGGATCATGCACAGGATCATTACTCTTCAGTTTTCCATTAATTACTGTATATTTAACATTGTACATTCTTAGCAGTTGAATAAAAAAGAAAACAGAATATTTGCAAAAGATTGCTGTATCTACCACTTTGATAGATATTAGTACTGTATGCTATGGTTTATAACATTAAGAGCAAAACTGCATACCAATAGGTCATGTCTAGATGATGGATCTCAATGGACGACACTTCCTTTTGGTTGTACCCATCAAGTTGGAGAGGCTTTGTTGATTAAGGCTTTCTGCCAACTAGATGTGCTAACTCAATCCATGTACTGGACTGAGTTAGCAGTTCAAGTTATCAGTTATTGAATTTTAGGATGATTGGGGAAATTAAGGTTGCCCATTGTATGTTCTAGAATGGTACTTTCATTTTCCTTCGGTGCAGATTTTGTGGGATTTCTAATTTGTTAGATTAATAATCCATTTATTAGTAAGTATTGACAACAGTTTGAATCCATGGCTGAAGACAAAAAATCAAAATTTTTCCATTTTTTGATTTGTGCCATTGTTTGATTTGTAAAAGTTTCTATGGGAGAGTTCCTTGTTATTTATGGGACAGTCCTGTACTTTGTTCAAATTCAATAATGAATAAGATTTTTCAACAAAAAGAATGTTAGCCCAACTTTGTGAGCCTCTAGTCATTAACCAACCTTCCTTGTACAGACTGTTCACTATGCAGACCTTGTTGCCAACATCTACTAACCTATCATAGTCAAATGAATTGTTTGAGACATCAACCTTCAAGATCAGCTTGGACTCAGACTTCACTCAAATCTAAATTTGAACAGTGTGGTTTCTTGATGAAACATGTTTTGCAGAAAGTGTTCTGTGTTTTAATTTTGCCTAATCATCATGAGTTTAAATGGCCTCATATAATGAATAGATTTCAAGAATAATGGATAACATCCACTGAAACTTTTCTTTTGACCTGATGACATAACCGCATCAGCTGATGGTACAGGCAACCCCCGTATAACACGGTACTTCTACAACATGGTTTTGCCCTAACACAATTGATAAATTGCGGCAATTCCTCGCACAACTCGGTATTTATATAACGCAATTTCGCTGTAACAAGGTTAGAGAATTGCGACAAACCTCACATAACATGGTATTTTTGAGCTTTTGTGCAGAGAAACCCTGCTATTGTATTGGATGTAATTTTTCAACGTTTACATTCTTTTTTATGAATCCCCACTGTTGACTTGCTAGTTGTTATGCAAAAAAAAAAAAAAAAATTTTTGGGAAATCCCAGTGTTCTCTGCTACTGAACTTGTGCTTGTTTGAGACCATAAAAAATTGTGACTGAAAAGCGTGCAGTTTGTGACTTTTAAGGTATTTTAAAAGTTATTTTGGTTTTTATCTATCATTTATAAATTTTTCTGGGTAGGTATTACTAAACATTGTTCTTAAGAACTGTATTGGAATTTGTGAATTAAATTCCATACCTAAATTATGCCTAAGGAAAGTAAAAAAGCGCCGCTCAAAAGAAACTTTATTTCTCTAGAATCAAAAATACAAATTTTGGATCATCTTAAAATAGGGGAAAGGGTATCATACAAAGCAGATTTGGTGGAAATGGCATCACAGGTAAACCAGATCAATTGAGAGAATGTTAGCGCATATGAAAATTCTGAAGTTCCAAATTTTACACTAAAAAAGCATACAGGAAGGCATAAATGTAGCCGAGCAATTAAATTCTTATTTTTTGAATATACATCCTTCGACTGAAAGGAGCATAAAGTTCAAAAAGGAGTTTCAAAAATGCTTAGCTCCATACCATGAAATTTACAAAGATCTATCATGTAAAAGCAAACAAACCCAGATTACTTATTTTCTAAAGATACACGAAATCTAGATGCTGCAGAAGAAAATTCAAAAAGTCAAGATATCTTGCAACAGTCAAATGTTCTCATTTGATTGTGCTTAGCAGCTATGAAGAGGAAAAAAATTAAATGAACATACATTATCTGACATATTATGTATCACAGTTTGTAAGATGGTTGTTCAGTTACTACTTTTAATAAAAATTAAATTTACGATAATTAAAAAATTAAAAAAAAAAAAAAAAAAATGGCGTATTTTTGTTATATTTTGGAATATAACTTCCCTTTTTTGTATTGGTTCTTAGTTCCGTATAACATGATTTCGCACTACAAGAGATTTTATAGGAACCTAACTACCGCGTTATATGAGGATTATTTCTATATATATTTCTTTTGAGTATTTGTACATATTTGAGTTTAACCATCAGTTAAATATTTTAACATGAGGTTTTTACAGTGTAGCTCATACAAAATTTATATTCCAAATATAAACTCAGATATAATTATATATCTGATAGATATCCATACATGATTTGCCTCTATGCATTTCATCCCAAATATAGCTAAATGAGATGAGGAATATAAATGTTAAGCAAACTTAAACAGCTATTAATTTAAATCTGATTTACACTGATAAAAAAAAAGTTTATATTTTAAACTTTGTTTAAAATATAAACAAAAAAGAAAAATTAACACATGCATCTTAATAAAGAACTGAAAAAAGATGAAAGTATGCATACCAATCAGAATTGTCAACAGCATCACCAAATCCTGGTGTATCTACTATGGTTAATGTTAAATTAACCCCATTTTCTTTTAGAAGTACTTTTGCTGTTTCAACCTAGAAATTATAATAAAATATATTCTGTATGCAGGTCTTTTTATTTAAGAAAAAAGTGATATTAAGATATACATTAACATTTTCTATCTTAAGAAAATACAAGACTATCTTAAAATCTAACTCAAGAATGTATATTTCTAGGGCCACTTAAAAAAAATTTTGAAAATCCAAAAAGGTAATTTGCAAATGCAAAGAAATTTCTTCAATCAAATATGCCACACATTCATTTACCAAGGTCATTACACCAACAGTTATTAAACCTTCTACTTCCATTTTGGATGCTGATTACCATAACAAACTAAAAGATAAGGGTAGCTCTGATTTAAACAGAGGCAACTCTACAGCCAAAGTCATAGAGTCTAAAGTAGGAAAAGAATATTCTGTTCTTTTGATCGGTGAGGAGGAACTCTGCTGCATATGACTACAAGTGGCACAAGTAACCCAATGAAAACTTAGGTTCTTATAAATGCAGAGATAGCACAATTTTCTTTATTTAGCAGGGAATCATTTTTACATCTGAAATTTTATGGACAAGTTTCTAGTATGAACCAGGATTATTGAAAGTAAAGAAATAGATGAAGCACAGTACATGTTTTTCAATATCAGCTCTGTCAATTGTGGTATGTGAACCAACAATTATAATGAAAACAGAAAGAACTGATGTACAGTGGTCCTTGTCTGGGAAACTGACAAGTGTAGAAAGAAACTTGAAATACAACAAATTATCTCAATTTGATAAGAGTCTACATCGCTGTGGGCACTCTGGTCCCCATGACGGAAAATGAAATACTAAGCTGTATTTCAACTTGTATTGAAATACAAGCTTTGCTCATCATCATCATCACGAACTTGGACTGGCTTAGGTCTTTTAAGACCTGTTCCGTTGTGGCTCTTGGAAGTGGTCTTGATCTTGCCATCATTGTCTTGGTCGACCAATATCTCTCTTGCCTGTAGGTTTGTAGTTAAAGGCTAATTTTAGGATCTGGTCTGGTTCATTCTTTCTATGTGGCTGATCCATTTTTCCTGATACCGTTGTATGTCATTTACTATGTTATCTACTTTTAATTTCTCGCGGATATCTAAGTTTCTTTGGTGGTCTAGTCTTGTAAAGCCTAATAATGGTCTTAAAAATCTCATTTGTGCTGCTTCTAGTTTGTGTACAAGCTTTACTACTTACGTAAACTTCAGATATTCAGAAATATCTGAAGTTTATGCAAGATTGGTTCTCAGAAACCTTTCTATCCATGATAAATCTCAGAGGATGAAGCCATTAGAAGAGAATTCAAAATTAATCTTTGCTAATCCAGACAGATTTTTGTCCTATTTGATGACTGATGATGAAACTTGGCTACTTCTTGATCCTCAGTCCAAATTAGAAAGCATATAGTGGAAGCACAAAGATCAACAGTCCCGAAAAAAGTTTCAAACCCAACCATCAAGTGGAAAAGTGATGGCCCCAATTTTCTGGGACACAAAAAGATTGTTGTCAGATTACCTTACACCTAAAATTACAATGAGAGGGCAATATTATTCCAGCCTTATGCCAAAGTTAAAAACTGCAATTCAGGAAAAAAAAGATCAATATCAGCTCTGTCAATTGTGGTATGTGTGTTGTAGGTTGCAACAGGCTAAAATGAATGAACATGGATTTGAACAATTTTTTTTTTTTTAAATTAGTTGTTGGCGCATCGGCTTCTGTGGCCATAATGCACCTCCCAAGGTTTTTGCAGTACTTTGATCCAAGCCTGAGGCGGGATTATTCGAACCTGCGACTTTTGGGTTGCCAGGCAGGCACTTGACCCACCCGGTCGGCTTTGAACAATTAAACCATTCCTGTACAGCCCAGACCTGGCCCTAAGTGACTATTATTTGTTCAGAAATATCAAATCACACCTTCGTGGAACTCATTTTAAAGATGAAGAAATAGAAACAGCTCAGGAAATCTTGTTTGATGCCCTACATTTTTTTTTTTTTTTTTGAAGGATTCTTTGCACATTAAATACAATAAGTTTTTCTGACCAAGAACCACTGTACTTCAATTCTTTCTCCTTTTATAATAGTTTCTGGTGGGTTTATTGCTGTTTTTACAAAAACAACCACATAATGACCTTCCCCAATTAATTTCTGGTAGGTTCACACATTGAAACTGACAGAACTGATTTGCAAAATATCAATTTCTTTACCTTCAGTGATATTGAGAAACTGGAAACTTTTTTTTCTTCTTTTCTTGAAAATTGAATCATTTTAATTTGGTTCCAAAAATATGTTCTCAGAATCATTAGCATTAGTAGAGGCATATGATGCAAGAAGCAAGCTTATGCAGCATCATCCAAAAAAACCACTCCCGTTTCACCCCTCCGTTCGTTCAAAATACCTGTCCAGCTGAGCCTTAAATTTATTTAGGCTATCAACTTCCACAACAAGGGATGGAAGTCTGTTCCACCAACCAACTACCTGCTGGCTAAAGGCAAATTTCCACACATCTATCCTACATCTGTCTTTCCTCAATTTGAATTTATGCCCTATCAGGTGATTATTCTGAGCAAGAGAAAGAATCCCATCGGCATTGAGCATACTCAAACCATTCAAGGCTTTATACAACTCTATCAGATCACCTCGCCGGTGCCTAGTCTCCAGACACTGTAATTTGTAAACCTTAAGCCTTTCTTTGTAAGAGCAACCCTTTGTTCCATTCACTAATCTTGTTGCTCTATACTCGTTATTATTGGATGATGAATTGGATGATGGATCAGTTCTCGATATAAGTTTATGCAAATGTCCGATTACATCATATTTCACCACTTGAAAGTGAAATATCACAACTACATATGGTACACAAGGCAAACACGTTATCTTTTTCAGCACAACCTTGTGCATATGTTTCTGAAATAGTAGCAGTAGTAGTAGTAGCATGTGATGCAAGAAAGTAAGTGTTTGAGCTTATGCAGCATCAGCGAAAAAAGAAAAAAAAAAAAAAAAATCACACCATTCCCTCCAAATGCCTGTCCAGTTCCTCCTTAAATTTATTTAACCTATCAACTTCCACAATGACAGATGGAAGTTTGTTCCAGCAATTAACCACCCGCTGGCTAAAGGCAAATTTCCACACATCTATTCTACATCTGTCTTTTCTTAATTTGATTTTATGCCCTCTTAGGTTCATAATCTGAACAAGAGGGCATAAAATCACACTGAATTCTGAAGAATCCCATCAGAATTCAGCGTGCTCAACCCATTCAAGGCTTGTTATTTGGTTTGGTTTTTTTTTTTTTTTTTGGAGCATTAGCAACTAAGGCCAAATTGCTCCGGGAATATGCGATGGTCATTCCCTGACCTTTCCGCATCCTCCGTATTTGGTTGTGATGGGCCCAAACCCTGGTCTAATCAAGAGTTAGCATTAGCATTAGTAGAGGCATTTGATGCAAGAAAGCAAGCTTATGCAGCATCAGCCAAAAAAAAAAAAAAAAAAACACTTCCACTTCACCCCTCTGTTCGTTCAAAATACCTGTCCAGCTGAGCATTAAACTTATTTAGGCTATCAACCTCCACCACAAGGGATGGAAGTCTGTTCCACCAACCAACCACCCGCTGGCTAAAGGCAAATTTCCGCACGTCTATCCTACATCTGTCTTTCCTCAATTTGAATTTATGCCCTCTCAGGTGATTATTCTGAGCTAGAGGAAGAATCCCATCAGCATTGAGCATGCTTAAACCATTCAAGGCTTTATACACCTCTATCAGATCACCTCGCTGGTGCCCAGTGTCCAGACACTGTAATTTGCAAAACTTAAGCCTTTCTTCGTAAGAGCACCCCTTTGTTCCATTCACTAATCTTGTTGCCCTTCTCTGTACTCGTTCCAGCAGCTCTACATCCTTCTTGAAATGAGGCCTCCAGACCTGTATACAGTACTCTAGGTGTGGCCTGACCATCGCCTTATACAATGGAATAATCACCTCCTTATCCCTGCTGGAAAAATTCCTGTATATCATTGACAATACTCCATGAGCTACTCTTGCAGCCCGTCTGCACTGCTCAGAGAACTTCATATCTGCCTGCACAACCACCCCCAAGTCCCTTTCATTCTCTACCACTGTCAGTGTTGTACCATAGAGTTGATACGTTGCTCTGGGGTTGCTGTTTCCCATGTGTAGTACTTTACATTTGTCAATGTTAAACTTCATTTGCCACCTCTCATTTGCTCAACCTTTCCAGATCCTGTTGCAGAAGCATAGTGTCAGTAGTGTCCTTGACAACCCTGCCAACCTTTGTATCGTCTGCAAACTTGGACATTAATCCCGATATACCATCATCAATATCATTTATAAATACAGAAAACAATAATGGACCCAACACTGAGCCCTGAGGGACTCCACTAATAACATCAGTCCACGATGAGCAGTGTCCATTGATTACCACTCTCTGTCTTCTCCCCCTCAACCACCCCTTTATCCATAGCAGCAATTTGCCTCCAATGTCACACTGCTCCAATTTGTGTAGCAGTCTTCCATGTGCAACAGTATCAAAAGCCTTTCTAAGATCCAAGTATATAATATCAAAGTTATTCCCTGCATCCAGTTCTTTTGTGACTGCATCATAGTATCCAATCAAGTTGGTCAGGCAAGACTTCCCCTTAACAAAACCATGCTGTGTCTGAGCTATAACTGAAGTCTTGTCTAAATGATCCTGCAGTGCGTCTTTAACCAGTGCCTCCAAATTGTGCTACAAACTGCTGCTCCTTCCCACCCGGCTATGGAGGCGCCCCCATTCATGGCCTTATACACCTCAATCAGATCACTGTGCAGGTGCCTAGTCTCCAGCCACTGCAATTTGCAGAACTTAAGCCTCTCTTGGTAAGAGGATCCTTTCATTCCCCTCACCAATCTTGTTGCCCTTCTCTGTACATGCTCAAGCAAATCTACATCCTTCCTAAAATGAGGCCTCCAGACCTGTATGCAGTACTCAAGGTGTGGCTTGACCATTTGCCTTATACAGAGGGACAATCATTTCCTTTTCCCTGCTAGCAAATATATCATTGAAAAAACCCCATGACCTGCCCTGGCAGCCTGTCTGCATTGCTCAGAAAACTTCATATCTGACTGCACAATTACTCCCAGGTATTTTTCATTTTCTACCACCTTAAGTGTAGTACCACACAGTTGGTACATTTCTCTGGGGTTACTTCTACCCATATGCAGTACTTTGCATTTGTCACGGTTAAACTTCAGTTGCCACTTCTTAGCCCATCTGCCCAAATTATCTAGATCCTGTTGCAGTAGCACACTGCCATTACTGTCATTAACAACCCTGCCAACCTTTGAATCATCTGCAAACTTCCACACTAAGCCTGATATACCTTCATCAATATCATTGATAAATATACAAAACAACAGAGGACCCAACACCGAACCCCGTGGGACTCCACTAATAACATTAGTCCACGAAGAGCAGCACCCATTAATTACCATCCTCTGTCTTCTCCCACTCAACCATCCTTTTATCCATTGTAGCAACTTACCCTTAATACCATTCTGCTCCAATTTGTACAGTAGTCTTCCATATGCAACAGTGTCAAAAGCTTTCCTGAAATCCAAATATATGATATCAAAATTATTTTTTGCATTCAGTTCCTTTGTAACCACATCATAATATCCTATAAAATTTGTCAGACAAGACTTTCCTTTAACAAACCAATGCTGTGTCTCAATTACTGCTGGAGTCTTGTCTAGATGATCCTGCAATGCATCTTTAACTAGCAACTCCATTATTTTACCCGGAACAGATGTTAAACTAACTGGTCTGTAATTACTCCTGTCACCCTTCGATCCCCCCACTTTGTAAATTGGGGATACATTTGCACATCTCCAGTCCATGGGGACCTCCCCTGAGTCCAAGGATGCTCTCATAATTACGGCTAAGGGTTTGCTTAGTTGCTTTGCCACCTCCTTTAATATAACTGGATAGATCCCATCCACCCCAGGTGCCTTTCTTACGTTTAACTTCAACAATTTTTCCTCCACTTTGCTCTCAGTTATTACAAAATCATTAAGCACCCTGCTACAATTTGATAACCTTCTGCCATTTTCAAAACTTAATAACTCCTCATGTGTGAATGTAGATGCAAAATACTCATTCAGTTTGTTTGCTATCTGAGCAGTATCATCAACAGTCGAACCACCGATATAAAGTGGACCAATCAGATTCATCCCCTTCCTTTTAGAGTTTATATAAGTAAAGAAATCCTTGCTGTTTTTCTTAGCATCTTTTGCCAAAGATTTCTCATAATCTGCCTTTGCCTGCCTAACCTCCTTTGTAACCTGATTACAGACTAGCTTATATCTGCCATAAGCTTCTGAGTTCGCTTGATAATTTATATGCATCCCATGCATTTTTCTTCTCTGTCACGAGTCTCATTAGTTTATTTGATAACCGTTTACGCCTAAACCTTGAACAATATTTCTTAATAGGTATGAAACTTTTAGTAGCACCCATGATTAATTCCTTGAATGCTTCCCACTTAGAATTTACTGTTGGTAATATCGTCAGTTGATCCCACTGTACAGAATTTAAAAACTGAATTTAAACACCGAACCCTGTGGGACTCCACTAATAACATTAGTCCACGAAGAGCAGCACCCATTAATTGAAATGTTACATCATATATCTTTGGCATCTTACTGAAAGACACTGATTACGCTGCAATGTTTTTGCACCACAGAAGTCTGATGAAATGTCACACATTACAGAGAACAATGCTATTATTATGTGCTTATATTTTGCAATGTAGACTACCATAGCACACCTGATGGACAATTCATTAACAAAAATAAAAAAAAAAATTTTAAATGTAGTTTTATTATTCATTTGTTTATTTGTGTGTATGTGAGAAAAGAAAAATGTGGAAAAACTCTTGGTCATCGACTATATTATGATGGTAACTTGTAGAAGGGTCAAAGTAAAAGACATGGATTCTACGATGTAAACCTAGAGAGTTGGCAGCTATTCCCTAGTTTGTACTTATTGTGTGACTGTATATCCTGACAATTTATAATCATTCCTTGTATATTTTTTCTATGCTATTAAGCTCATCAGTTCATCTGACAGCCATGTAGATTTTTGTCTTGAACAATATCTCTCAATTAGTATAAAACGCTTGGTGGCCTCTATGATTACTTCTCTGAACACTTCCCATTTGGCATTTACATTTTTCAACGTTATCAGTTGGTCACATTGAAAAGAGTTTAAAGAATGTCTGAGCCCATTATAATTACCTTGTGAAAATAAAAACCCTTCCCTTTACTTTCTACAGTAGTTATTTCTTTAAATAAATTCCACACCGATATGCTAAGATCACTGCACCTATAGGTTCCTTTACTTGAAGATTCTTAATACAGGATGAATTCCTGCTGATAACCAGATAAAGTTGTTGTTTGGTTTTTAGGAGCATTAGCAACTAAGGCCATATTGCTCTGGGATATGCGGTGGTCATTCCCTGACCTTCCCGCATCCTCTGTATTTGGTGGTGATGGGCTCGAACCCCTTTCTAATCAAGAAGCGTGTGCTACGCACTGCTGCTTCTTCCCACCTGGCTACAGAGGCACCACCAGATAAAGAATATTGCATTTTCTTGTTGCCTCTTTAACATGTTGGTGTAGAAAACATGTCATTCATTAAACTGAGAAATTAATGGCAGTGCTGCCAAAATAAACAATGTATAATACACAACAGAAAGTATCACACAATTATAGAAAACCTTTCATTTCTCTTAAAGAAATAATACTTCAGAGAGTTCTGTAAAATTAAAATTCATCATTAGAGAAGGTTTCTGTGGAGACCCTTGGCTCTGTGGATAGTTTGGGAATCACTTATATATTGCATAGTTGGAACCATTAAAAACAGGAAAACATGTGGACATTGGTTAGAGCAGTGGTGTACAAATTGTGGTCCACAGCTGCGGGCCATATCTGTCCTGCGAATAATTTTTATACGGCCCATGCAACTAAAGCAGCACTTTACATTTTAATTATTTCAAAAACCATGTACAATCAACACTAAAATAAGTGGAAATAAACAAATTTAAAATACTGTGTTGCTCTTTGCGGCGAATATGCGAGAGTGTTGAAGTTACAAAGCCATGTGTTGGTGTCATGAATTCTATATCTTCTGTATCAAATATGGGCATGTCCGATCAGAAGAGTGCATATATATGAGGTGCTATCAAAATGTTCCGAGATTCCAATTATGGTGTGACTTCTGCTTGACCTTGGTGGCTGCGCAAAAGTGTATGCGCAACCACTTCACTAAAAATTTAACACACCAATTTTTCTTGAATCACCCAGTGTGGCCTATGAAACAAATTTAACTTTGAATATGGCCTCTGTACGGGAAAAGGTTGGACACCACTGGGTAAGAGGATCCTTAGTAGATCACCTGTAGTGGTCACAGAGCATCTGTTCTTATGGTAATAGTAGGGACATGTGAATTTTCAACTATATGCTGCATGTATTTAAGGTTCAGTATGCATATTTTGTGGGTTAAAAAACTCGGAATAACTCGTGGGGGCTTTCTTTCTCCACATGAGACTTGATAATCACAACTTCAACTGAAGTGGCCTTTCTAAGAATTTTTTATCTAGTTACTGAAAGAATTTAAACCCAGATAAATACGATACAAAATCCAACCATCAAATGAGCGAATGAAGTTGAGTTTCATCTGCTCAAGAGGATTTCGTAAGTGATATCATTCATCCTCCACATGACATAGAAAGAACGCAGCTATCTCACTTGCTAAGCTTGGAGAAAAAGACTGGTGAAAATAGTGATTTTCCAACACTGCTCTGAATGATCAGATACTTGTGTAGTAAGAGAAAAACTTGAAAGAGACAGTTAATGCCTATCTAGGCTGAAAGATACAGTGTAAGTGTACAAATAGTCAAATTAAACTGGCAACAACTAAAAAGATGATACTTTTGCTGCTCACTAGGAAATTACATAATTCCACTTGTATAACTATAAATATACCAGAATAATATGAAAGAGACAACAGAGGCTGTACTTTGATTACTTTTATATTATTTCTAATATTTCTAGTTATTTGAGTGAAATTTTATAATTTCTTAGTGACAGCAGTAAGTTTGTCATATTAATTTTTACTGATTTTAATCATTAGTTGTACACCTACACTAAACCTTCATGAAAGAGACAGACGCTGTACTTTTGATTACTTTTATATCATTTCTAATATTTCTACTTACTAGAATGAAATTTTACAATTTGAAATTTATAAGTGACTGGATTATAAAATTATTATAATTTTATAATCCAGTCACTAGGAAATAAAATTTCCTAGTGACAGCAGTATGTTTGTCATATTAATTTTTACTGATTTTAATCATTAGTTGTACACCTACACTAAACCTTCACAGCAAAGCCAGACTAACAATTCTTTTCAGCTTTAATGTAAAGACTAATGTGATTATGTCTCCAAGACTATTACAGAAAAAAGGAACAGTAAATACACCACAAAAATAATATAACAAATTAATACAACAGTAAGGTTATACTTAAAGTACCAATGCAACTGCAATATTCAAAATAAAATAAAACAAGAAAAAGACAAAAGCAACACTCACTCTCAGCAATGCTAACTACATGCCATCTGCCCAAGGAGATGCCATCACACTCACCAAAAGCATCAGTGTCACTTTCATAAAAAATGAAATAAACAAATAAAAATAGGGAACTCGCAAGCACTGCCTCTTTTTAAAGGCTCAACAGCACTTATGAACTCTGAAAAGGGTCACATTTTGGTGTTGACCAAATTCAGCCAAATATCAATGGATGTTACTATCTGAACATGAAAAGAAAATAACCAACTAAATTCAAAATCGCAATGAATGCCATGGCCACAGCCCTCTACATTAAATAAGCAAATGTAACAAATGAAATTCAAATATCAACATTGTCCGAGCCAACTCTTTGCTATACAGCCAAACACAAATATGCAACTTAACCTTGAAAATAAATAATAATAAACAGAATAAACATAAATAAATGAAATATAAACAAGCATATAAATCAAACCCACTGACAGATTAAATTAAAACATAATGAAGAAAGCAAGTGATGGCCATGAGTATTCAAATAAAGAGGAAAGATCAAGAGAAGAAATATAAATCAAAACACAATATAAGGGACTATGTTACATCCATATCAAAAATAATTTTACTATAAAGATGAACTAATACAACCAAATTACATTTTAATTAATTATTTTATGTTAGTTCTGTTTATTATTTAGTTTTAAGGTTAATTTTTATCTTTCTGTTTGGTTTAGACCTGACCTGTTCAGCCAACTGAGGCTGAACCAACATTCGAATTTATATTTTGTTTGCTCATTTAAGCTATAAAGAGGTGGCATTGGCATTTGTTATGATTTTGAGTTTAGTTCATTATTTTCTTTCTGTGTTTAGATCGTATAGGACATTCCTTGACAATTGGCTGTATAGCAATCAGTGACGGAAATATGATTCTGTCATCCTGTTTGGAATTTGCCAGTGCTGATGTCCTTCTGAAGGAGTGATATTTGTAAGTTCTCCATCTTGGGTTGCTGTTACGAAGAAAGGCTTAAGTTTTGCAAATTACAGTGTCTAAAGACTAGGCACCTGCGAGGTGATCTGATTGAGGTGTATAAAGCCTTGAATGGTTTGAGCATGCTCAATGCTGATGCTCTTGCTCAGAATAATCACCTGAGAGGGCATAAATTCAAATTGAGGAAAGACAGTTGTAGGATAGATATGCGAAAGTTTGCCTTTAGCCAGTGAGTGGTTGACTGCTGGAACAGGCTTCCATCTGTTGTTGTAGAAGTTGATAGCTTGAATAGATTCAAGGCAGAACTTGACAAACATTTGGAGTGAGTGGATGGGTGAAATAAGGGTTTTTTTTTTTTTTTGGCTGATGCTATATAAGCTTGCATCATGTGTCTTTGCTAATGCTAATGTCTTCATTTGTTTACTTAATTTATTATGGAAGTGGCACACCTGCTTTGGTGGATTTGAGTGGTGTGTCTATTTGGGAAGAGGACTACATCTGCACTGCTAGAGGGTGAGTGGCAATGTTGTCTTTTTCTTATTTTATTTTATTTTGAATATTGGAGTTATCTTGGTACTTATTAAGCAAAATTGCATCTTGCCTAAGTATAACCACAATTGTAGAATTAATTTCCTGCATTATTTCTGTGCTATGTTTAGTGTTTCTTATCTATAACATTCCCTTTCAAGTTTTCCTTTATTTTCTTTATCTTCAAAGGTGTCACTAGCCATCCAAAAAGTTCTGTAGTAAAATGGAGAACAGAATATATATGCCAATTCTGCCATATATAAATTATGGCAGAATTGTTTTTGTTGCAAGTCTTCATTACATTTCCATCAAATTACTTTATTTTCATTTAAATTGGATGGATGAAACAGCTACGGTGTTCCTAGCAATTTCAGTCATGTGGAGTACAGGTTCTTAAACTTTTTTTTATCCACAATCCTTTTTGATAAGACAAAATTATTAGTGACCCCAGATTCTTTTTTGTAATCCCCAGAGGGGTCGGGACCCACAGGTTAAGAACCCCTGATGTGGAGGACTAGATGATCCCACTTACATAATCCTTTATAGCAGACGAAATGCTGCAGCTCCATTTAATCATTCAAACGACAAGAATTTTAAGCCTTCGAAACATCAATGCATTAAAATTTTGTGTATTGTATTTATTCTTATTCAGTAATAGTCATTTATAAACAAAAAATAAATAAATAAAAAAAGCAAAAGCAGCCTCTAGACCAGTATTTCCCAAAGTGTGTATGCATACTCCCAGTGGTACATGGAAGGGTTTTAAAGGGTATACAGCAGAATTTTTTTTTTTTTATTTTCTCATAGGTTTTTGGCTGCAGAAAACAACTGAATAAAATTTTGTACAATGGATTCTGCTTTATAGAAATCAGTTCAATTGTTGGTTAATTGAATTAGCAGCTTTAACAAAGCAAAACTTGAAAATCCAAACCCTTTATACATTGCAGTGTGTGAAACTTCTATTAGAATCACAATTTCAGTTCATTGAATCATAAAAAACAATAGAACTATATAATCTGTGATTTCGTGGGTTCCACCTCCCCATCTAATTTTGTTAAACTATACTCTTTGATCCGGTATATGCATATTAACTCAGAGAAAGTGCACTGTTTGTTTACTGCTTGTTGTCCCCCTTTCTGCAAATGAACTTTCCTGTGTTGTATAAACAGTAACTGGGTTAATTTTAGAATGCCAGTGACAATAGTCTTCATAAAAAGCGTACTTTGTTAAATTTTAACTAATCATTTATTACTCATTGAACGTTGCAAGTTGTCAAGTAAAATATTAAAAATGTGCATGGTATGTAACAATTTCAACTTCATTAAAATTTATACATTTTAATACCAAAATAGTAAGTATTAAATCTTTGCCTGAGAAGGTGTAAGCTAGTAAAACTATACTCTCAAAGGGGGTACATGATTATTGTAAGTTTGAAAAACACTACTCTAGACTAAAAAATAATTGAATTACCAATAAAAATTACTAATGCTTACCTTAAAAAAAAAAAAAAAATGCATAATTTACTCGAAAAAATATATATCAGAAAGCACATCAAAATATACATTATTGACAGATCAAAGCCAATAAGACTGTGACAAAAGCATTAGATAGTCAGTGAATGGCTCTCTTTCTTGTACAGAACTGGAATAATGGACATTAGATGATAATGCTTCACAAATGACAACGCACATTAGGAGTTTCTTTATATTTTATGACTTAAGGCAGATGTTCGGGATATCAATTTGCAACAGACATGCAAAGAGAAAGAGTGAAGTATTACGTACTTCAATGGGAGCAAAGTTTGACTCTTATTTAACAGATAACAGTTTTAAAATATAAAGGCTTCTGTACAGTGTAGCTCAGGAAAGTAAGAGTCATTAAATTCAAAGAACAAAAAATACTTTAAAAAATGAAAACTGGAAAAATGGTTGTGTGTGGGGGAGGAAAAGAAATAAGATGATTCATCAAAAAATTGTTAGTTCAGGGAAAAAACAATATTATTTACATTTTTATAACAATTATGACTAAATTAGCAACTACTTATCTAGAAAAAAAATTATTATTTATCATTACAATAATTAAGAATACTCTCCACTTTTAATACTATTAAATATGGTAAACACCTTTTTTTCATATACTAATTTTAATATTAATCTTCCACACTAAAAAAAATCCAGTTTATAGCAAATAAATGGAAAGCAATGAGTTATTTTTACTGTATTTAAGAAAATCCTTGCAGCACTCACATTACTATACCCTCTGCCTTGTAGCAGTGCTCAGTAACACAAACATTACTTCTGCATTAAACAGGGAACATGTTACAATAATAATCACGCATTACTCATATAACTGCATGTCACTACATATCTGATTATTCTGTCCACAGCCTTATGCTGTCAGTGTTTTACTCACTTTCAAAAATAAAACTAGATGAAATTCCAAAAAAACAAACAAAAAAAAAAAAAAAAAATCCAAATACCTGTATCTGGTACAATATGGTTGTTAATGCAAAAATATCTAATGAATTTTAGTCGTAACAACAGATAAGTTGAACACGCCAGCAAAAAAAATCAATTAAATCTCAAAAATGTATGCATTAGTCTTGGAAATTCATATGAAGCATAATTTAAATTCTGGATAACATAAATTAAACTGACCTTTTAATATTTGGCAGGTATCAACATTAATGAAATACAACTGTATTATGTTACTGAATACAGATTCAAAAATGCTATTAAGACTTAAAAGTAAATGCATGACTCTACCTGTAACTTGTCAAAAGCACAGAAAAGATGATGATGAAAAATTATTTCAATTGTATCCATGTCTATATTTATTGGCATTCTTCATTTATTAATTAAGTTTGTTAACTCTCAGCTTATGAACTGCCAAAAAGTCTGATAACCAATAGACTGGTAACTACAATGATTAATAATGAAAAGGAAGATAATAATTTTAAAGGTCACAACCCCATTAGGATTCATTAAAATAAATCATTTATTACACACACACACACACACACACACACACACACACACACACACACACACACACACACACACACACAAAATGCTAACAATAAAAAACAAAAAAAAAAAAAAAAGTTTCCAAATATACATACATGGACTGTTTTTTTTATCCTCTGTGATGGACCAGGATATTCATTTGAATAGATGTCTGTCAGGAACATGGAATTAATAAGTGTTGATTTTCCCAAACCAGATTCACCTAATTAATTATTATAAGTACACATTATCTTTCATTTTCTATGAAATACATTGATTAGATAAGCTTATATACTAAGATAGTACTGTAAAATTACAGCCACCCAATAAATGAGTTCAATTAAATAAATATTTATGAAATTATAATATGCTGTACAAAATGCACCAATGATCCAAGTTCCAGTTATATTAAGCAATTACAGCCTCTCCGGGTGGTAACATCATTATTAAAATAACTGATTTGATGTCAGTTAATTCTGATGATGAATTACAAAAAATGGCTCAAGTTTTTCTTTAAGGGAGTTTGTAAGCTCAAAGTTAAAAATGACTAGCAGCCCGCAAAAACCAAACTTTGCTAATCAGAAACTTATTCCACATTTATAATCAAAATTATAGTTAACTAGAATTTAAACTATGAAAAGAAATTCCAATTAACTATAGTCTATTCACTGTTACTTCAACATTGATATAAACAAATATCATGTGGTTGACAAAAGCTATGGTTATATCAAATGCCATGAAACACAATGAGTAAGGTGGCATACAGAGTAATGATTCTAAAAATATGAAGTTCAGATATGAAGCTCTCTGAGCAATACATACAGGCTGCCAGGACAGATCATGGGTTTTTGCAATGTTTTGAGACACATATATACAGGAACTATTCTGATATATACAAGAACTTTGCTATCAGGGATAAGAAGGTGATTATTGAATTGTACAGGGCAATAGTTAGGGTGGATCCTGAGTAAGGTATACAAGTCTGAAGGCTACATTTTACGAAGGTTGTAGATATCCTGGAATAGGTGCAAAGAAAGGAAATGGGATTAGATTGGTAAAGAGAATAAAAGGATGATCTTACCAAGAATGCTTTCAGTTCTGCAAATTACAGCATCTGGAGAATGGGCACCTGTGGGGTGATCTGATTGGGGTTTGTTAAGGTTTTAAATGGATTGAGCAAACTCAATGAGCTGATAGCACTCTTCCTTTTGATACACAAGAGGAGGCATAAATTCAAACTGAAGAAAAATAGTTGCAAAACAGATATAAGGTTTAGATTTAGTTAGTGGGTGGCTGATTGTTGGAACAACCTTCCATCCATTGTTGTGGAAGTAGCTAGTTTGAATAAATTCAAGGAAGAATTAGATGATTTGGATGATTGTTTTCTACATCAGCATGTTTGGGAGGCAACTAGGAGTAACACTCTTGATCTGATTATCAGTAGTGATTCTTCATGCATTAAGAATCTGCAGATAAAGGAACCACTAAGTGGCAGTGATCACAGTGTTCTGAAGTGGGATTTATCAAAGAGGCAACTGACATCAGGGGTAAAGGGAGGGTTTTTGCTTTCGTAAAGGCGACTATGGTGGTCTGAGACAGTATTTAAATTCTAAACGGTGGGACCAACTGATGATGTTACGAACAGCAAATTCAAAATGGGAAGCATTCAAAGAATTAATCTTGGAAGCTACTAGGCTTTACATACCAACTAAGAAATATTGTTCAATGTTTAGGCCTAAATGGATGTCAGATGAACTAATTAAACATATGGCAGAGAAGAAAAATGCATGGAATACATATAAATTAATGGGTGACATGGAAGCTTATGATAGATATAAGCGGGTCTGTAACCAAGTCACAAAGGAGATTAGGCAGGCAAAGGCAGATTATGAGAAATCTTGACAAAGGATGCAAAGAAAAACAGCAAAGAGTTATTTACTTATGTAAACTATAGAAGGAAAGGGATGAATCACATTTGTCCACTGGATATATTAATGGTTCAACTGTTGATAATCCTGCTCAGGTGGCTAACAAACTAAATGAATATTTTGCATCTATATTCACACATGAGGAGTTATTTAGGGTTTGGTTTGGTTTGAATTTTATTGGCGCATTAGCAACTAAGGCTATAATGCGCCAAGACCAGGTAATATCTAAAAATTTAACATCTCAGTGACCTAATTAATTAGGCCACCATGTCCAGATCTAAAAACAAGTTATTTAGGGAGAGGAATGTCAGAGGTGAATTGAACTCTGGCAGTGAGCTAGATGATTTTGTAATAACTGAGAGGAAAGTGGAGGAGAAATTGTTGAAGATAAACATAAAAAAAGGCACCTGGGGTGGATGGGATCTATACAGTAATATTAAAGGAAGTAAGCAAACCCTTAGCCATAATTATGAGAGCTTCTCTCGACTCAGGGGAGGTACCCATGGACTGGAAATGTGCAAATGTCACCACAATTCAAAAAGGATGATCAAAGGGTGACACTAATAATTATAGACCTGTTAGTTTAACTTCTGTTCTAGGAAAATTAATGGAAGCACTGGTAAAAGAAGAACTGCATGATCATCTAGACACTTATAGCAGGGACACAACAGTTTTGTTAAGGGAAAGTCGTGCCTTACCAATTTGATTGGATACTATGATGTGGCACTGGGTGATGTGGCAAAGGAACTGGGTGCAGGGAATAACTTTGATATCATATATTTGGATCTTAGAAAGGCTTTTGATACTGTTACACATGGAAGACTGCTGAAGAAATTAGAGCAGTGTGTGTCACTGGAGGCAAATTGCTGCTATTGATAAATGGATGGTTGAGTGGGAGAAGACAGAGAGTGGTAATCAATGGTTGCTGTTCATCATGCTGTTATTAGTGGAGTCCTGCAGGGTTCAGTGTTGGGTCCATTGTTGTTTTCTGTATTTATAAATGACACTGATGATAGCATATCAAGCTTAATGTTGAAGTTTGCAGATGATACAAAGATTGGCAGAGTTGTTAAGGACACTAATGACAGTACGCTGCTGCAACAGGATCTAGAAAAGTTGAGCAGATCAGCTGAGAGGCGGCAAATGAAGTTTAACATTGACAAATGTAAAGTACTACCTATGGGAAGCAGTAACCTCAGAGTAACGTATCAACTCTGTGGTACTACACTGACAATGGTAGAGAACGAAAAGGACCAGGGGGTAATTGTGCAGGCAAATATGAAGTTTTCTGAGCAGTGCAGATGGGCTGTAAGAGTAGCTCATGGTGTCTTGTCAATGATATACAGGAATTTTTCTAGCAGGGATAAGGAGGTGATTATTCCTTGTATAAGGTGGTCAGGCAGCCCCATTTTAAGAAGGATGTAGAGATGTTGGAACGAGTACAGAGAAGGGCAACAAGATTAGTGAATGGAACAAAGTGTTGCTCTTACGAAGAAAGGCTTAAGTTTTGCAAATTACAGTTTCTGGAGACCAGGCATCAGATTGAGGAAAGACAGATGTAGGATAGATGTGTGTAAGTTTGCCTTTAGCCAGCGGGTAGTTGGTTGGTGGAACAGACTTTGATCCTTTGTTGTGGAAGTTGATAGCCTAAATAAATTTAAAGCTGGGCTGGACTGGTACTTGGAACGAACGGAGGGGTGAAATGGGAGAGTTTTCTTCTTTTTTTTTCCTCTTCTTTTTTTTTTTGGCTGATGCTGCATAAGCTTGTTTTCTTGCATCATCTGCCTCTACTAATGGTAATGAAGTTTTTATGAGTTAATAAAAAAGAGAAACAACCTTAGACTGAACATGGGTCTACACAGTTGATATCATAATCCAGAATTTACGATAATGTTTAAAAAAATATCTCAATCACAAACTTCTTTCTTGCATATAAAAAAAAAAAATAATAATAAATAATAATAATAACGATTCCTGGATATTCAGGTTACCGAACAGCAAATAGCGGATCAGAGAAGGACCATCATCACGAAGAATCTGATAGCTCCTGCAATCTTGGAAAAAAATCAAGCAGGACATGAGCGATCAACTACAAAGGTTAAAGAATACGGAACCACGGAAGGAAGAACATACCACCACCGAACCAGAGGAAGAAGATCAAGAAGAAATACAACCCACAGCAGCTGAAGTGGAAAGAGACAAGGTCATGATATCCAGAATAGAGAATAAGTGGAAGAAGGCCCTAACAGAATTCAAAGGAATGGACCCACAAAGACTCATGTGATACCGAAGCAGAGGCCGAATAGAACCTTGTGGAGAGTCACAGACCACCTGAATCGGCACATAATACCACATTACCTCGACAACAATGGTGCAACACTGGAGGCCATCCACACAGCCATGTATTGTGCTGCGGTAGCAGCCACGAGGATTAACGGAAGAGAAGCGAGAGACCAGCAGCAGAAGAACCGAAAACAGAAGGAACCACCAGCTTGGGAAAGAAAACTTCAGCAGAAGATAGAAGAGTCAAGATAGTCCAATTGACCCAGTACCAACGGGGCAATAGGAGTAAGAAATTAATTGGAAAAGTGAAGAGAATCCTCAAGAGAGACAGCATCCATAGCAAACATGAAACAAAAAATCAGAGAATAGGAGAGTACTTGGACACATTGAAGCAGAACCACCTTGCACTCAGCAAGAGACTACGCCAATACAAAGAGAGCTACCAGAGGAAATTAAACAACCGAATCTTCAATGAGGACCAAAGAGGTTTCTACAGGAATCTCGGAGAAGACAGGAAAGAACAGAATGGACCACCAGAGAAGAAGATGATTGAGGAGTTCTGGGGAAATATATGGAGCAGGGAAGTAAGACATAACAGACGAGCACCCTGGATAGAACTAGAACACAAGAAAACCAAGGAAGTACAAGAAATGAGAGAGTGGGAGATTCGGGAAGAAGAAGTAAAACAGACGATCAAGAACTCTCACAACTGGCGAACTCCAAGAATAGATAATGTCCACAACTACTGGTACAAGTTCACCTGCACACACAAGCACTTGACAGAGCAGTTCACCCAAATGATAATGCACCCAGACACAATCCCAAAGTTTCTCACTCAAGGAATCACATATCTGAAGCCTAAAGACGAAGATAAAAGAAACCTGGTGAAATATAGGCCAATCACTTGCTTCCCAACAATGTACAAGATCCTGACCAGCTACATAACCAAGAAGATATCAGACCAATTGGAAAGCCAGAACATAATGGTCGAACAGCAGAAAGGATGCAAGTGGCTGAGCAAAGAATGCAAGGAGCAATTAATCCTCATACCGTGGTTATGGAGCAAGCCTACAAGAAGTGCCAACAACATGTACACAGCCTACATCGATTACCGCAAGGCCTTCGACTCTGTGCCTCATAACTGGCTAATAGGGGTGATAAACATCTACAAAGTCAATCCGATAGTGACAAACTTCCTAGGAGAAACAATGGCAAAATGGAGTGCCACCATTAAGGTCGAAAACATCAAAACAAGGCCAATCCCCATCAGGAGAGGAATCTTTCAGGGAGATACCCTGAGCCCATCGTGGTTCTGTCTAGCACTTAACCTGCTATCCACCATATTCAACAGGAGCAAGTATGGATATAACCTCAAAGAAGAAAGGAAGAACCTGTACACCCTAACCCACCTGATGTACATGGATGACATCAAGCTCTATGCGGGAACCGAGAAGCACCTCCAGCAACTACTCCAGATCACCGAAGAATTCAGCAATGATATTAGGATGGAATTTGGTCTAGACAAATGCAAGACCCACGAATTGCACCAGGGTAATTAGTCAACCGAAACTACCAGCTTCAGACTGGTAAAGAGATCGAAGCCATAGCAGAGGGAGAGGCCTACAAATACTTGGGGATGATGCAGGCTCAGCAGTTACAGCACAAGGAAGTTAAGGCCAGCCTGACCGAAAAATTACCAGAGACTCAGAAGCCTGTTCAAAGCAAAGCTGAATGGAGGGAACACAGTTAAAGCCATAAACACCTATGCAGTCCCAGTGCTAACATACTCCTTCGAGATCATAACACCAAGCTGGAGGATATAATGAGAAAGATAAGGACAATGATGACTAAGAGCCACCAACACCACCAAAAATCTGCCGAGGAGAGACTGACAATTGCTCAGAAAGAAGGAGGAAGGGGCCTGATAGACCTCATTGAGCAACAGAAGACAGCGATAGTTAACCTGAAGGATTACAGGCCATAAGTAAGATAGACAAGCAGTATTATCCCACTCAACCTAAGCAAAGAGGGCCCCCCAACCAGGAGGCACAAACAAAGCTAGATGGGCAGAGAAGACACTCCATGGCAGACACTACAATGATCTCCATCAAGATCACATAGATAAAACTGCTTCCAATTCGTGGCTCACAAGTGGGATGCTCTTTCCCGAGACTGAAGGATTCATGCTCACCATCCAAGACGAGGTAATCAACACCAGGAACTATAGAAAATACATCACCAAGGGGCCCGGAGTGTTCGATGAAGCATGTTGACGATGCCACCTGGGCCTCAGAAACGATCCAACTCATCACCGCGGGATGCAAGGTGATCACCAAGGACTGAGTACACTCATAGACACGACCAGGTAGCCAGGATAATACATCAGAAGCTAGCAAGGAAATACCAGTTGATCAAAGAAAGTGTACCGTACTATAATTACGAACCCCAGGCAGTACTAGAGACCCCAATCCACAAGCTGTACTGGGACCACACCATAATAACAGATAGGACAATCCCACGCAACAGACCGGACATAACCCTTGTGGACAAGAAGGGAAAGGCTACCTATCTGATTAATATAGTGGTACCCAACACTGGCAATCTGCAGAAAACCTGGGGAAAAAATCAGGAAGTACACGAACCTAAGACAGGAGATCAAAGAGATGTGGCATATGCAACAAGTAACGACCATCCTGATCATCGTGTCAACCACAGGTATGGTGACAAAGACCCTACATAACAGCCTAGCAGCAATAGGTCTCCCAGCAAACACCTGTAGGATAGTCAGAGTTCCTTGACCAACAATAACACCAGACATAACAACAACCACCCTGTGTACTTGGTAGCAATACCCGTCATGAGGTAGAACCCCCAATCAGGGAGAAATAATAATAATAACAATAATACCAGTAGTCGTGGATTATAATAATAATACCAGAAGTTGTGGATTATAATAATGATAATGATAATAATAATAATAATACACAACTACTGGTACAAGAAATTCAGCTGTACACAGAGGCACATAGCAGAGCATTTCACCCAGATAATGCACTCAACACAATCATTAGCATTAGCATTAGTAGAGGCATTTGATGCAAAAAAGCAAGCTTATGCAGCATCAGCCAAATAAAAAAAAAAAAAAAAAAACCCCACTTCCACTTCACCCCTCTGTTCGTTCAAAATACCTGTCCAGCTGAGCCTTAAACTTATTTAGGCTATCAACCTCCACCACAAGGGATGGCAGTCTGTTCCACCAACCAACCACCCGCTGGCTAAAGGCAAATTTCCGCACGTCTATCCTACATCTGTCTTTCCTCAATTTGAATTTATGCCCTCTCAGGTGATTTTTCTGAGCTAGAGGAAGAATCCCATCAGCATTGAGCATGCTTAAACCATTCAAGGCTTTATACACCTCTATCAGATCACCTCGCTGGTGCCTAGTCTCCAGACACTGTAATTTGCAAAACTTAAGCCTTTCTTCGTAAGAGCACCCCTTTGTTCCATTCACTAATCTTGTTGCCCTTCTCTGTACTCGTTCCAGCAGCTCTACATCCTTCTTGAAATGAGGCCTCCAGACCTGTATACAGTACTCTAGGTGTGGCCTGACCATTGCCTTATACAATGGAATAATCACCTCCTTATCCCTGCTGGAAAAATTCCTGTATATCATTGACAATACTCCATGAGCTACTCTTGCAGCCCGTCTGCACTGCTCAGAGAACTTCATATCTGCCTGCACAATCACCCCCAAGTCCCTTTCATTCTCTACCACTGTCAGTGTAGTACCACAGAGTTGATACGTTGCTCTGGGGTTGCTGTTTCCCATGTGTAGTACTTTACATTTGTCAATGTTAAACTTCATTTGCCACCTCTCAGCCCATCTGCTCAACCTTTCCAGATCCTGTTGCAGCAGCATAGTGTCAGTAGTGTCCTTGACAATCCTGCCAACCTTTGTATCATCTGCAAACTTGGACATTAAGCTTGATATACCATCATCAATATCATTTATAAATACAGAAAACAATAATGGACCCAACACTGAGCCCTGAGGGACTCCACTAATAACATTAGTCCACGATGAGCAGTGTCCATTGATTACCACTCTCTGTCTTCTCCCACTCAACCACCCCTTTATCCATAGCAGCAATTTGCCTCCAATGTCACACTGCTCCAATTTGTGTAGCAGTCTTCCTTGTGCAACAGTATCAAAAGCCTTTCTAAGATCCAAGTATATAATATCAAAGTTATTCCCTGCATCCAGTTCTTTTGTGACTGCATCATAGTATCCAATCAGGTTGGTCAGGCAAGACTTCCCCTTAACAAAACCATGCTGTGTCTGAGCTATAACTGAAGTCTTGTCTAGATGATCCTGCAGTGCTTCTTTAACCAGTGCCTCCATTAATTTTCCTGGAACAGAAGTTAAGCTCACAGGTCTATAGTTACTTGTGTCAGCCTTTGATCCTCCTTTGTGAATTGGGGTCACATTTGCACATTTCCAGTCTATGGGTACCTCCCCTGAGTCCAAGGAAGCTCTCATAATTATGGCTAAGGGTTTGTTTACTTCCTTTGCTGCCTCCTTTAATATAACTGGATAGATCCCATCCACCCCGGGTGCCTTTCTTGTGTTTATCTTCAACAGTTTCTCCTCCACTTTACTCCCAGTTATTTCAAGATTCTGTAGCTTACTGCTAGAGTTGAATACACCTCTGGCATTCCCCTTGCTGAATAACTCCTCATGTGTGAATGTCGATGCAAAATATTCATTTAGTTTGTTAGCTACCTGAGCAGGATCATCAACAGTTGACCCATCAATATCAAGTGGACCAATCTGATTCATCCCCTTCCTTCTAGAGTTTACATAAGTAAAGAACTCTTTGCTGTTTTTCTTTGCATCCCTTGCCAAGGATTTCTCGTAATCTGCCTTCGCCTGCCTAACCTCCTTTGTAACTTGGTTGCATATCAACTTGTATCTATCATAGGCTTCTGTGTCATGTGTTAATTTGTAAGTATCCCATGCATTTTTCTTCTCTGCCATATGCCTCATTAGTTCATCTGACATCCATTTTGGCCTAAACCTTGAACAATATTTCTTAGTTGGTATGTAAAGCCTAGTAGCTTCCAAGATAAGTTCTTTGAATGCTTCCCATTTTGAATTTGCTGTTGGTAACATCATCAGTTGGTCCCACTGTATAGAATTTAAATACTGTCTCAGTCCATCGTAGTCGCCTTTACGGAAGCAATAACCCTTCCCTTTACCCCTAATGGTAGTTACCTCTTTCAGTAAATCCCACTTCAGCACACTGTGATCACTGCCACCTAGTGGTTCATTTATCTGCAGATTCTTAATGCATGAAGAATCACTGCTGATAATCAAATCAAGAGTATTACTCCCTCTAGTTGCCTCCTGAACATGCTGATGTAGAAAACAATCATCCAATAAATCCACAAAAGCCCTGCTAGTGTGTGAGTAACCAGCCCCCAAATTCCAGTCAATATCTGGGAAATTAAAATCTCCCATTATAAGACTCTCTGATTTACTGGCCCACTCTATTTCCCTGTACAGTTTCTTATTATACTCATCAGAGTCATTAGGCCTATAGCACACTCCTACTCTCAATTTTGATCTCCCAATGCTTATGTCACACCAAACTGACTCAACACTGCACTGTCCAGCGATGTCGACTGGCTTCACTTCCTTGGTTTTTATGTGTTTCTTAACTAATAGCATAACCCCTCCCCCCTTCCTATCCTGTCTATCCTTTCTGTAGACGTTGTACTCCCCAAATTGCAGTTCTGCATCCCTTATATCTGTGTGACACCACGTCTCTGATATCCCAACAATATCTGCCTTTGATGTTTTGAGCAATACCTCAAATTCATCAAATTTATTTACTAAACTCCTAGCATTGGTGTACACACAAGTATACCTGCACCTGTTTCTATTCTTAGCTACCCTAACACAACCCATGTGTTTATTTGTACCGCAATGGCTCCCAGCAGTCTCTGAAATACCATGCATCTTGTTTTTCGGGCTTCTGCTCATTCTAATAGAAGCAGTGCAATCCCAGAGTCTGACTCCAGAAATCATCTACCTGAAGGCTAAGGACAAAGACACACCACAAACCCAGTAAAGTACAGACTAATTACCTGTCAGAATATATCAGACCACTTGGAGGGTCAAAACATCATGGCTAAGCAGCAGCAGAAGGGATGTAAGCAGATGGACAAAGGATGCAAGGCGCAATTGGCCATTGATACTGCAGTTATGGAGTAAGCCCACAAGAAGCATCACAACCTGTACATCAAACTACCACAAGGACTATGATTTCATTCCCCAGCTGGCTAATAGAGACAGTAAAGATCTACAAATTCACCCTGACACTGAAAAACGTACTAGAAGCACTTCGCAAAATGGAAGACCACTATCAAGTTTGACAACATCACCACCAGAATGATCCCCATCAGAAGAGGAATGTTCCAGGGAGATCCCTGAGCCCACTATGGTTCTGTCTAGCACTAAACCTACTATCCAACATGCTCTATAACAGCAAGTATGGATATACCCTAAAAGAAGGAAGAAAAAACTGTGCACCCCACTCACCTGATATACACGGATGACATCAAACTCTATGCCACAACTGAGAATCAACTCCAGCAGCTACCCCAGATCACTGAAGAGTTCAGCACTGACATCAGGATGCAATTTTGCCTAGGCAAATGCAAGGCCCATGGATTGCATCAAGGACATCCAGCTGGATGAAACTACCAGCTGAAGACTGATGAAGAGATTGAAGCAATAACAGAGGAAGAGACCTACAAATATTTGAGGATGATGCAAGCCCACCAGTAAGAACAGAAGGAGATAAAGGCTCCCCTGACTGAGAAATACCATCAGACTGAGAAGCCTGCTAAATTCAAAGTTGAATGGTGGGAACATGGTCACAGCCATAAACACTTACACAGTCCCAGGAATAACGTACTCCTTCAGAATCACTGATTGGACCAACACCAAGATGCAGGATATTATGAGATTGATCAGGATAATGACGAAGAGTCACCAACATCACCCGAAGTTGGCCATCGAGAGAGACTGACCATAGCCCGTAAAGAAGGAGCAAAGGGATTGATTGACCTTATTGAAGAAAAGAAGGCGATTAAGAACCTGCATGATTGCTTCCAGGAAAACACAATGCCAATCTACCAAGCCATAAGAAAGATAGAAAAATGGCAGCAACACTCAAATTCAACAAGGACACCACACTCATGCACACAGAAGAAACAAACACAGAAAGATGGATGAAGAAGACACTCCATGGTAGACACTACAATGATCTCCATCAAGATGGGTTCCAATGTTTGGCTTACAAAAGGAAGACTGTTCTACAAGACTGAAGGATTCATGCTCACCATCCAAGACCCAGAGTAATGGATGACATGTCAATGATGACATATGGCCCCAGAAAAAAATCCAGCACATCGCTGTAGGATGCACGGTGATCACCTAGAAGGAGTATGCTCACAGACATGACCAAGTTGCTGAGATAATACATCAGAAGCTACAGCAAAAATACCAGACAATCAAAGAAAGTTTACTGTATTACAAGTATAAACCTCGGGCTGTATGAGAGAGAGACCTCTACTCATAAACTGTATGAGAATCGGTATAGCTTATGCAATAACAATGGACAAAACGATCCTGCACACCAGACCAGCCATAACTCTCATTGACAAGAAGGAAATGGCCACCTACCTGATTGACATAGCAGTGCCCAACACCAGCAACCTCCAGGAAACATATGAGGAAAATATCAGCAAGTACTCAGACCTAAGACAGGAAGTCAAAGAAATGTGGCATGTCGAACAAGTAATGATCATCCCGTTCACAAGTAATGACCATCCCAGAAAAAATCCAGCACATCACTGTAGGATGCACAGTGATCACCTAGATGGCGTATGCTCGCAGACATGACCAAGTTGCCGGGATAACACATCAGAAACTACAGCAAAAATACCAGCCGATCAAAGAAGGTTTACTGTATTACAAGTATGAAAGAGAAACCTCTACTCATAAACTGAATTGGGATTGGTATAGCCTATGCAATAACAATGGACAAAACGATCCTCATCGTTTTGTCCATCATTTTGTAACCCTCATCGACAAGAAGGAAATAGCCACCTACCTGATTGACATAGCAGTGCCCAACATCAGCAACCTCCAGAAAACATATGAGGAAAATATCAGAAAGTACTCAGACCTAAGACAGGAAGTCAAAGAAATGTGGCATACGGAACAAGTAATAACGGTCCTGATCACTCTATCAACCACTGGCATGGTGCCAAAGAGCCTCCATAAGAACCTAGCAGCAATAAGCCTCCCAGAGAATACTCATATGGAACTTCAGAAAGCCGCAATCCTGAACACCTGCGAATGACCAAAAAAATAATAATAATAACAGTAACCGGACACAACCAACTACTCCATGCACTTGGTACCAGTACCCATCACGGTGCAGAAAAAATTCCATAAAAGGAGGAAAAAACTTTTAAAATAATAATAAGATTCACACTGGTAAAGAGATTAAAGCCATGACAAGGGGAGAGACCTACAAATACATGGGGATGATGCAGACTCAGCAGTTAGAGCACAAGGAGATCAAGGTCTGCCTGACTGAAAAATACTATCAGAGACTCAGAAGTCTGCTCAAAGCAAAGATGAATGGAGGGAACACAGTTAAAGCCATAAACAACTATGCAGTCCCAATGCTAACGTACTCCTTCAGGATCACTGAATGGACTAACATTGAGCTGGAAGGGATCATAAGAAAGACAATGACAACTAAAACTTCTAACACCACCCAAATTCCACCATAAAGAGACTGACCATAGCTCAGAAAGGAAGGGACTTGTCAGACCTCGTAGAGCAAGAGGAAAAACAACTGAGAACCCGAAGAAACACAGTGCGCTCTACCATATGGAACAAGTAATGATCATCCTGATCACTGTTTCAATTACCAGCATGGTGCCAAAGAGCCTCCATAAGAACCTAGCAGCAATAGGCCTTGCAGAGAACACTTAGATGGAACTCCAGAAGGCCACAATCCTGAACACCAGTATACAGTAAGAGAGTTCCTCAACCAACAGTAATAATAATAATAGTAACTGTACACAACTAACCACCCCCTGCACTTGGTACTAGTACCTGTCATGGGGCAAAAAAAAATCCCATAAGGGGGAAAAAAGTTTTATAATAATAATAAACATATATACTGGGTATTTCATTTAACATATGCTAATTGTTAATTTGTTTACTTTTTATTTAGGAAGATCCTTTTCTGCTGCATTTTTCTGGAGTTTTCAATTAGCTAGTCAAAATTGAAATTGATAAGAAGTTTACATGTAAGATTCTCAATTCTAAAATTTATCTAATATTGTTCCCCCCACCCACTAATGAATAGGCATAATTTTTTTGGCAGTTATGGAGTAAGCCTACAAGAAGAACCGTAACCTGTTCATGACTTACATCAAACTACCACAAGGCTTTCAACTCCATGCCCCATAGCTGTGGGTGGCATGGAGTTTAAGACAGAAATGCTGAAGAACAACAAGATCAACCGAGTGGCGACAGACTTCCTAGAAACAACCATGGCAAAATGGAGAACCATAATCAAAGTCAGGAACATCACAACCAAACCAATCCCACTGTGGTTCTGTTGGGCACAATCTGCTGTCCACTATGTTATCCACTGATACCAGCAAGTTTGGACATACCATGAAAAAAGGGAGAAAGAAGCTGTACACTCTCTTCCACCTGATTTACACAGAAGACATCAAGCTCTACGCGACAACCAAGAAGCTACTCCAACAACTACTCTAGATCACCAAAGAAATTAAAGCCATGACAGAGTGAGAGAACTACAAATACTTGAGGATGATGCAAGCTGAATATCCAGAACAAGGAGATCAAGGCCCACTTCACCAAGAAATACCACCGGAGACTTAGAAGCCTGCTAAAAGAAAAGCTACATGGAGGGAACACAATTCAAAGATAAACACCTATGCACTCCTTTTGAATTTCCCCCAACTCAGTGTTATTCCAGAGTGGAATAACACTGAGTTGGGGGAGATGATGAGAAGGATCAGGACAATGATGATGATGAAGAGCTGCCAACATCATCTGAATGTGACTGTCGAGAGACACTAACCATAGCCAGGAAAGAGGGGTGGGGGGAAGAGGGTTGACGAACCTCATCGGATAAAAGAATAAAGCAATTAAGAACTTTAAAGGACTACTTTCAGAAAAAGAAAAGCAACAATCTACCAAGCTATAAGGAAGACAGACAAATAGTACACCCTGCTGAACCTCGACAATGAGATCCTATCTACCTACCCAACCAGACAGAAGAAAATAATACAAAAAAATGGGCAAAGACACACCATGGCAGGCAATAAAATAACCTCCATCAAGATTACATAGGCCTCCAATGCATGGCTTACCAATGGGATGCTCTTCCTTGAGACGAAAACATGCATGTTCACTTCAGGTGTGGCTTTCAGAATATCTCTGAAAGCCACACCTGAAGATTATTGTAAATATGAAAAATACCTGTTCCTTTTTATATATATATAAAAAAAAATTTCAGAATTGGCATCATAGTTTAAAAAAAAAAGGTTCTGATATTGTTGAAGATGACAGCTCCCACTTGTTTTAGTCTAGTGAACTGTCCACAAGAAAGTCTTAAGCATGTTTCAGAGTTTTTATCTGTATCAGTAACTTTCTTACAACTCCAGTATCAAAATTATCTGAATTTTGTCTGGAGTTGTAAGGAAGATACTGATATTTGTATTTGCAAAGGAAACAAAGCTTATTTCTCAGTAACAGCATATCATAGCATCTTTATGGTTTATGAAATCAAGGATTGTACTGAAGACTGTGACACAGTGCTTTATTATTATTAATTTATTTGTTTATGTTGCTTTGTATAGGGCATATACACTAAGTGATCAATGAATTATGACCACCCCCTATGAAAACTGAATGCGACCCATTGACCACGTGAGGTACGAGAGTGCGCAGTTAGTTGACCTACGTAGCATAGATAAGGTGTCAGTGGTTCAGTAGATAGTAAAATTCTGAGCGTGATGGGTAAAAGGAAGGATTTATTAGACTTTGATAAAGGTCAGATTGTGGGTGCTCGACAAGCTGGTGCCTCGATTTCCAAAATGTATGAACTGGTAGGGTATTTGAGAGCCGCAGTAGTTAAAGGGTACCAGGATGTCAAAATGGTCAAACAATTATCTGACATCAAAACTGGAAAGGTCAGCAAAAGGTTTAAGTTAGAGGTGAGCGCCGGGTCTGACGACTCGTACAGGCGAACAGGTGCAGCACTGTTGAAGAGCTGACTAGCCAATAACAACATGGGCCAACCCAGAACAATATCTGGCATGACCATGCATCGCATGTTTGCACGTATGGGCTATACCAGCAGAGAACTCCTACGGAATCCTCTCCTGGTGCAAAGAGCATGCAAGTTGGATGTTAGAAGACTGGAAGAAGGTGTGCTGGTCGGATGAGTCACGTTATTTACTCCACAACGTGGATGGTCGTGTACGGATTTGGCGTCAACAACATGAGGCTCTTGATCTATAATGCATGGTATCAAAAGTGCAGGCCAGTGAAGGCAGTTATATGGTGTGGGGCATGTTTCACTGGCAAGAACTTGGACCCCTGGTGCATGTGGAACAACGTATCAGTGGTTTCCGCTATCGTCAACTGCTTGCCGACTGTGTACACCCCGTTATGTTACACTTTTTCCTGAATGGCAATGGTGTCTTTCAAGATGACAATGCGCCGAGCCATCGGGCACTTGTTGTGCAGGAATGATTTGGGGAACATAGTTCTGACTTCCAGCATATCGATTTGCCTCTGAACTCCCACCATTATCAATCCCGTAGAGCACTTATGGGACACTATGGAAAGGCATATCGGGCATCTGGATTCACCAATCACCTCCATACCGGCACTGCTGGGTGCATTACACACAGCTTGGTTGGCCATACCTCCCAAGCGCTTCCGACATCTTGTTGAATCAATTTCACATCAGATAGCTGCTGTACTGAGGGCAAAAGGAGGACCTATGAAGTATTAGGTTGGTAGTAGTAGTAGTAGTAGTAGTAGTAGTGGCACATGATGCAAGAAAGCAAGTGTAGGAGCTTATGCAGCATCAGCCAAAAAAAAAAAAAAAATCACACCATTCCCTCCAAATGCCTGTCCAGTTCCTCCTTAAATTTATTTAACCTATCAACTTCCACAACGACAGATGGAAGTTTGTTCCAGCAATTAACCACCCGCTGGCTAAAGGCAAATTTCCGCACATCTATTCTACATCTGTCCTTTCTTAATTTGAACTTATGTCCCCGTAGGTTCGTAATCTGAACAAGTGGAAGGATCCCATCAGAATTCAGCGTGCTCAACCCATTCAAGGCCTTATAGACCTCAATCAGATCACCGCGCAGGTGCCTAGTCTCTAGTCACTGCAATTTGCAGAACTTAAGCCTCTCTTGGTAAGAGAATCCCTTCATTCCCCTCACCAATCGTGTTGCTCTTCTCTGTACACGCTCAAGCAAATCTACATCCTTCCTAAAATGAGGCCTCCAGACCTGTACGCAGTACTCAAGGCGTGGCCTGACCATTGCCTTATACAGAGGGACAATCACCTCCTTTTCCCTGCTAGCAAAATTCCTATATATCATTGACAAAACCCCATGACCTGCCCTAGCAGCCTGTCTACATTGCTCAGAAAACTTCATATCTAACTGCACAATTACTCCCAGGTCTTTTTCATTTTCTACCACCTTAAGTGTAGTACCACACAGTTGGTACGTTTCTCTGGGGTTACTTCTACCCATATGCAGTACTTTGCATTTGTCAAGGTTGAACTTCAGTTGCCACTTCTTAGCCCATCTGCCCAAATTATCTAGATCCTGTTGCAGTAGCACACTGCCATTACTGTCATTAACAACCCTGCCAACCTTTGTGTCATCTGCAAACTTCGACATTAAGCCTGATATACCTTCATCAATATCATTGATAAATACACAAAACAACAGAGGACCCAACACCGAACCCTGTGGGACTCCACTAATAACATTAGTCCACGAAGAGCAGCACCCATTGATTACCACCCTCTGTCTTCTCCCACTTAACCATCCTTTTATCCATTGTAGCAACTTACCCTTAATACCATTCTGCTCCAATTTGTACAGCAGTCTTCCATGCGCAACAGTGTCAAAAGCTTTCCTGAAATCCAAGTATATGATATCAAAATTATTTTTTGCATCCAGTTCCTTTGTGACCACATCATAATAACCAATCAAATTTGTCAGACAAGACTTTCCCTTAACAAACCCATGCTGTGTTTGAATTATTGCTGCAGTCTTGTCTAGATGATCCTGCAATGCATCTTTAACCAGTGACTCCATTATTTTACCCGGAACAGAAGTTAAACTAACTGGTCTGTAATTACTCGTGTCACCCTTCGATCCACCTTTGTGAATTGGGGACACATTTGCACATCTCCAGTCCGTGGGAACCTCCCCTGAGTCCAAGAATGCTCTCATAATTATGGCTAAGGGTTTGCTTAGTTGCTTTGCCGCCTCCTTTAAAATAACTGGATAGATCCCATCCACCCCAGGTGCCTTTCTTATGTTTAACTTCAACAATTTCTCCTCCACTTTGCTCTCAGTTATTACAAAATCATTAAGCACACTGCTACAATTTGATAACCTTCTTCCATTTTCAAACTGTAATAATGACTCACGTGTGAATGTAGATGCAAAATACTCATTCAGTTTGTTTGCTATCTGAGCAGGATCATCAACAGTCGAACCATCGATGTCAAGTGGACCAATCATATTCATCCCCTTCCTTTTAGAGTTTATATAAGTAAAGAAATCCTTGCTGTTTTTCTTAGCATCTTTTGGCAAAGATTTCTCGTAATCCGCCTTCGCCTGCCGAACCTCCTTTGTGACCTGATTACAGACTAGCTTATATCTGCCACAGGCTTCTGCGTCACCTGATAATTTATATGCATCCCATGCATTTTTCTTCTCTGTCACGAGTCTCATTAGTTCATTTGATAACCATTTAGGCCTAAACCTTGAACGATATTTCTTAATCGGTATATAAAGTCTAGTAGCTTCCACGATTAATTCCTTGAATGCTTCCCACTTAGAATTTACTGTTTGTAACATCGTCAGTTGATCCCACTGTACAGAATTTAAAAACTGTCTGAGACCACTGTACTCCCCTTTACGGAAGCAAAAACCCTTTCCTTTACCCCTGACGGTAGTTACCTCTTTGAGTAAATCCCACTTCAGCACACTGTGATCACTGCCACCTAGTGGTTCCTTTATCTGCAAATTCTTAATACACGAATGATCACTGCTAATAACCAGATCAAGAGTGTTACTTTCTCTGGTTGCCTGGTGATCATAATTCAGTGATCACTCAGTGTAAGTCTTTAGTCATGCTTTTAATTTTATGACTTAAAACAACATGCTTTTTTTTATATATTACAGGACAGTTCATGATGATATTACTATTTCAAAAACAGAAGACCACATAAAATTCAAATCTTTCATATGTAATGTGAAACTTCATAAATTAAAGGAATTTTAATTAAAAAGTGTGATAATAGTGTTTTTAATTAATAATCACAATGATTTAATTAATTTAATTTAATTTATAATCACATAATGATTTTTATTATAAAAAAAAGTGTGTCCTTGTTGTTGTAAAGCTAACTCAAATAAATAGTGATCTAAATGAAAGAAAGCTAAATTTTGTTAAATAAAATAACTAACTCAGCAATAAAACGGTCAAAATTTAGTCACATAATTGTATTCCTAATTTTTCATTGATTCCAGATTCTTTGTATTTTTGTGTAGTATACAAAAAAAAAAAAAAATTATTAGTGGCTATGGTTAGCAGCTAAATAATGCAGTGTTCATTTCATAGGATGCTATGGCAAAGTAATAAATAAATAAATAAAGAAAAATAATTAAATTACAAAAAAACTGAAAACACAAGTAAATTACCATATGTATACTTGAGAAATGAATTTAAATTATAAGAAGGGAGAAAAACGTTGAAAGAAAAAAGTAGGGAGGAGAAAACGCCTTCCTTTAGCGTTACCACAAGGCTATCATAACCACTAATTTAAATTTGCCGATATCTTTACATACGTTTATATTTCGTTATTCTTCCATCTTTTATTGTATCTTTTGTATTGGAACGGAACAATAATTAATTGTGAATATTTCATACTAATAATCGGTGAATTGATATATTGTCCATCGCAAATACAATGCTGTAGAAAATTCTTCACGAACTCTTCGCAATGTTCCGGCCTGTTTCTTAGGTCCGAAATTGGTGGCGCCACTTTCTATGTGTTTTAACGTGTAATCGGAATTAACATTATCGTATATGGGAGTGGACACTGTTTTACTACTCTGTGACACAGGCTATCCATGTAACGTAGCTGAAGCACTGGACATTGTTTGTTGCCATGCGCTAAACCGAAATGTTCTCGGCCTGCGCATAAAAGGTCGTTGTTTTTGCTCGTTTCCACCCCGTTATAAATCGTTAAATATCACTAATTCTGCTAACACGCCTGAAATGTAATGCACTCAGTACATTAATATCCCCCTTCCAATGTAACAAAAGCTGATGCTTTCCAAACTATTCGGCTAATACTAATAAAAAGAACCTGAATATCATTGATATTCAACTGAACCTGAATATCTCTGATATTCACGTTCATTTGACTATTTTGTTTACACTTCATTATTATTAGCCATAGGGTGCAAGGAAGCCTGAGGCTTATACTGCACCAGCAAAAAAAAAAAAAAAAAAAAAATTTCTGATTTACCCAGGGAGCCAGAAAATAAATTTTCTGTTTATACTCCGGCACGACAACCAAGTCAGTAGAGCTTACAATAAATCGTCAATACAAATATTTATCGTATTTAGTAGTCACGGGCTTGAACCCCGGTCCAGTCAAGGAACGCGTGCTATGCACTCTCGCGCCTGACCACTGGGCTACGTCTAGAAGGGAATCACCAAGAAAGAGAAGAATGATGATATCCAGCTCAGGACCCTGAGTGTGCCAAGCCCATGCTCACCAGATGTGAGCCCCTGGGGATAGATATTATGAATTATAACCCCGGGGGCTCACATTTGGTGAGTATGGGCTTGTCAAACCCAGGGTCCTGAGCTGGATATCATCATTCTTCTCTTTCTTGGTGATGCCTTTCTACTTCTCTCGCTCACACACAGGAGGGTAACTCGGGAATTTTTATTTATTTTATTATTTTATTTTTTTGGCTGGTGCAGCATAAGCCTCAGGCTTCCTTGTACCATATGGCTAATAATAATAACACGGGTATGTTGCCGCATGTAGTCCATTTCACAGGAGGAGAGGGAGCGGGCAGACGGCATCAGTAAAGGAGGTTTGCTGATGCTATCACCATTTTGTATCTTTACTGTACAATAAAGATTTCTTCTATTTTATCTATAAACGAATGGTTGGCACTTACAACACACAAAATTTATTCATTCTCTTGGACGACCACATAAAACTAGAATAAGAGAACATCACTGTATTAAGTAGCCACGCGAGTTTAAATCACGGTTACTCAAGCGCGGATGTATTTCTGTACCCTCAGCTACAACGATTGACATTTCCCCCCTCCTTTTAATTTGGAAATCTCACGCCCAATTATTTTGAATAGCATTGCAAATAAAACCCTCCTAGCGCAAACGCTGTATAGGGGTTCAAAATGAATAATTAAATAAAACTGTATTCTTAAGTTACAAATAAAAAAATAAAAAAAAATTATTCGCTAATATAATAAAATAAATTAATAAAAAATAAAACAAAAAATAAGAATGTATTTTAAATAAATTTTACACAACCCTTCCAGGGATTCGACATGGATTTTTCACAAACCCCTAGTAATCTGAACCTAAGACATTAGTTTGTTAAAAAGAAAGAAAAAAAAAAAAAAAAAAAGCTGTATTTCAGTTTTTCGTTTCTAACCATTCTCCTAACATGGTGGAATATATTAAAAAGAAAAAGATTGACCAAAGATTATATTGAGCGCTTTCTTTATATGACTAACACCAACTGCTTAATAGTGTTTAATAACAATTTAAATAGTGTTTCGTGGAAGGCGCCACCGGTGATTTCCCACATCTGCGCGATACAATTTAATAATTAAATGAATGACATCACAGAGTAACACAGTGGCTCATAGTACTTCCCAGCTATGTGTACGAGATGTGATCGAAAAATTCATGCGCTGACTTTCTATCTCGAAATTAATTGATATAAATTTGGGAATAGGAAGAGTTTCAGCCAAGTTGTGCTTCCTCGCATGTCAGGATCTTCATAAACATTACTTCGAATACTCACACTTCATTTCTTTTCAAGGTCTAATAACTTCCAAGGTCTAATAACTAACTTTTCCACCACTTTAACAACCGAAAATCTCTTCATCGTCATCTATTAATTTTGGAAATTTCATTCTGATAGCGTTTTGAATTTCGTTAAGTGGTGGTTCAATATTTTCATCACTGAATATTCCACATCCGATAAATCGCTTTTATTTTCTTTCTGTTGAACTTTTAAATTCTGACATTTCGGTGTCGGGAGGCAATGAAACACTTGGGTCTTGAAATTTAGTAGTAAAGTTGTTTTTATTTTTGTTCATTCACTAGACTTATTTTTGATTTCTACGATGTCAACAGTAAAGTACTTATTGTGCGATTCAAATTACAACAAAAGTAGAAACACTCCTACAAACCACAAAAAAAAAAAAAAAAAAAAAAAAAACTTCATAAAAAAAAAAAAATCGTTATTAATGAACGATTGAACCTCTGTCTTTTGTGGTCAGTGTGAATATACCGAAAAAAGGGGAAGGGAAAAACAAAAAACAGATATAATAGTAGCCATTATAATTTTGTCCCACCTTCCTCGGTACTTCATTGTCCTGGTGGATACTTTCCCCACCTTGGCATCACCTAGATTTGGTCTGAAAAAAATCAAAGTGAGAGTGCAACAGCTAGGTGGTGGCTCACTCTCATCAACTGGTGTAATACCGCCACTTTGCTTATTGGAGACTTGAAGTGGTGGAAGCCATGTTTAGCCTCAAGAGCAACGTTACCGGCATCCCCCCCGCAACCCATGCACGGTACCAGTGCTAATACTAACCGCTACCACTACTAATATAAAATAATACTAATAATATAACATTTACTGATACTACACTAGATGGTAGATGAATCTCGTCAATCGGTGAGTGACGAGATTCATCACCACCACCACTTTGCTTATTGGAGGCTTGAAGTGGTGAAACCCATATTTAGTTTCCAGAGCAAAGTTTCCTGCCACCCCGTCCCCATCTTTTTCAATTCATGCATGGTACTAAGTACTATAGATTTTGTAGATTTTGATACCTTTCTTGTTTGCGGTTTTCATAAAAAAAAAAAAAAATATAATAATAATAATAAAAACTGACAGTTAAGTATTAAAAATAATCATCTTATGAGCTAATATATTAATGTTTGGTGTTATTGTATAAAATCATTTCAATTCAAAACTGAAACCAATTCTGACGGCGAACTGCATTGACTGAAAACCCAATCCACACTGCAGGTAACCCGCGGTTACATGACCTAATGCAGGAATCTAATGGAGGATGCATTCCCACCTGAATGCAGTCACCCAAGTAACAGTCTGCCGACAGATGAGGTTCACGTTTTTTTTTTTTTTTTTTTATGTAAACCCCAAACACGAGAGGTATTAGAACCTATAGTACTTAGTACCATGCTTGGGTTGGAGGTTGAGAAGGCGAAAGAAGATATTTGTTGACATTGGACTTGAACTTCTGTAGACTGTAATTTTCGGGAAATACATATGAAGGAAGGTCGTTCCAGAAAACGGCAGTTGAATGAATGAACGAGGAAGATGAAAAGTTGGTTCTGTGAGTTTGGAGTTGGACAGTAAATGGATGTTGGCTGGTGGCGGCACGTGTTCGGACTGTTTTGAAAGAGAGAGCGGGAATTATAGAAGCCAATTCTGAAGAACAGTGCCCATGGAAGTACCTGTAGAAGAGGCATGCAGCAGAAACAGTACGTCTATGAGACAGCGAGTGGAGAGACTCTGTTAGAGATGAATCATTAATTAACCAAACTGCCCTCTTCTGAATGGAATCAAGCAGCCTGAGAGAGGTTTTGGGGGTACCACCCCAGATGTGGGAACAATGTTCCATGGCAGGGCGGATTTGCGATTTATACAGAGTGAACAGCTGTTTGGAAGAAAAGTAACGCCGAGAGCGAAAAAGAAAAACCAAGTTTTTTTAAATGCAGAAGAATCAATATTTGTAATGTGCTTGTGACAAGAGAGATTAGAAGTCAGGGTAATCCCCAAAAGAGATATATCATTTTACCTAGAAATCGGAGTGTCACTAAAGTTAGGAGCAGAAGAATCCTTTTTGCGAGATATAAGACAAGACTGAGTTTTAGAAGGGTTGAAATCAACTAAGTTGTCTTTGCCCCACTGGAGAATTACCTGAAGATCGGTATTTAAGGAATTGGTAGCAGATTTTCGAGAAATTGAAGATGATTGAGCAGGACAAGGTTTCTCAAAATGGAAAGTGGAATGCAATGTGCTATCATCGGCAAAACTATGTATAGGATTTCCAGTCAATGGAAGAAGGTCATTAATATATAAGAGGAAAAGAGTGGGGGAAAGAACTGAACCTTGGGGGACACCAGCATTAGTGAAGAAGTTAGAAGACAGAGAGCCATCTACCATCACCCTCAGTGAGCGATCAGAGAGAAAACTGGATAACCAATTAATAAAAACAGTTGGCAAACCATAAGATGGAAGCTTGTTTAGAAGACCTTTATGCCAAACACTATCAAAAGCCTTTGAGATGTCAAGAGCAACTACTTGTGTTTCACCGAACCTTTCCATTGAATTAGTCCATAAATGGGTAACATAAGCCAGAGTATCACCAGTGGATCGACACTGACGGAATCCATACTGGCGATCGTTGATCAGACGGAAGGTTTCTAGGTAGTTTAAGAATTAGCGGTTATTTGATTTCTCCATTACTTTAGAAAGAGTAGAAGTAATTGCAATGGGACGATAATTGGATGGGAGGGATTTGTCACCCTTTTTAGGAACTGGCTGGATATGAGCAAATTTCCAAGCAGAAGGAAAAATACCTTTGGAATAAGAAAGTAAAAAAAAGGCGGTAAAGAATAGGAGTAAGTTCAGGAGCCTAAATAAACGTAGTTTATTAAATATGTGTGACAGGTTTTAATTTAAGCATACAACAGAAGTTACATGTATTTGTTTTTTCTCATTAATGTATACATTTGCATATAATAATAATCACCATCTCTAATGAGGCGCCTCTGTAGCCAGGTGGAAAGAAGCAGCAGTGCGTTTCGAGCCCGTCACCACCAAATACGGAGGATGCGGAAAGGTCAGGGAATGACCACCGCATATTCCCGGAGCAATATGGCCTTAGTTGCTAATGCTCCTAAAAACTAAATAACAACAACAACGACATCTCTAATGTGTTGTAATAATTTATAAAAGGAAATAAAATAATGTATTATTCTTTTTCTTTATATTATAATAATAAATATTATTATAATATTTATTTCACATTGACCTGATGCAGCAGAATGGTCAACTTGAGAGTGCAAGTAGTACCGACGCCACCGTTAGATAACTGTGGGTAGCATACATAACACATAAATACAGCTAATAATATTCACTGTCAAATGATGGCAAGAGTTGACGGATGTCAACTCCTCTGATTCATATGGTTTTGCCAAAGGTTTAAACAGAACGCCTTTTATTAATTCTATACCATAAGAAATCCGGTATATCAGAGCTAAAAATTAATCAGTATTCGTAGGATCAAATGTTGCAAGAAAGCAGCTTATACAGCATCAGTCAAAAAAAAAAAAAAAAAACTGTCTATACCTCTAACAGTCTGTCTAGTTCTTCTATGAATCTATTCAACTATCCACCTGTACAACACTAGATTGAAGTTTCTTCCAACAATTAAATACCCACTGGCTGAAGACAAATTTCCACACATCAGACTTGCAACCATACTTCCTCAATTTGAACTTATTCCCCTCAATGTGTATTCTAAGAAAGAGGAATGATTTCATCGGCATTGAGCTTACTCAATCTATTCAAAACTTTAAACACCTCAGTCAGACTTCCTCGCAGGTTCCTTCTCTCCAGGCACTGCAATTTGCAAAACTGAAGCCTTTCCTGGTAAGAGTACTCTTTTGTTACCTTCACTCAGGGCAGGCGGAACACGGTAATCCTGGAGTGCAGGACATAGGGGCGCCGAAATTCAAAATTTTTTATTATAATAATATTTAATAAAAGTATCTCAAGGGCGCCAAATACATTTCTGCCTAGGGGCGCCAAAAACTCTAGGGCAGCCTCTGCCTTCACTAAATCTTGTTGCCCTTCTCTGCACTCGTTCCAACAAATCCACAGCCTTCCGCAAATGAGGTTTCTAGATCTGCATGCAGTACTCAAGATGTGGTTAATTAAACACTGACCAATAACAACGGGATAATCACCTCGTTACCCCTACTGGCAAAATTCCTGCACATCATTGACAAAAACCCTACGAGCTGTCCTGTCAGCCTGTTTACACTGCTCGCAGAACTTCATATCTGACTGCACAATCATTCCTCCTACAGGTTTTTTTTAATTTTCCACTACCCTGACAGTAGTACCACACAGTTGGAACGTACGTTAATCTAGGATTACTGCTACCCATACCTGCCACCCAGTACCTCTCATTTGTCGATGTTAAACTTCAACTGACATTTCTCAGTCCATCTGCCTAATTTTTCTAGATCTTGTTGCAGTAGCATACTCTGATTACTTTCATTAACCACTTGGCAAACTTCGTATTACCTGAAAACTTAAATATTAAGTCTGATATGCCTTAATCAGTATCGTTAAGATTCTTAGCAAAGCTTATTATCATAGTACCACCTCTAGATCCGTATTGGTTAGGGTTAAATTTAGAGAGTAAAAGTAAAAAGTTTTCAATTATATTAATAGATTAATTAATTTAAAAACATGTCTCTGGGAAGAGCACCACCTTTTTCCTGGTTGTCATTTATAAAATTATATGAAGAAGATTCGCGTGTTGAAACTCGCGAATATTCTTAAAGTTGCGTGTTGAAACACGTTCAACACGCAACTCTTCTTCGTATAATTTTATAAACAGCAACCAGGAAAAAGGTGGTGCACTTCCTCTTCCTAGACACATGTTTTTAAATTAACTGATCTATTAATATAATTGAAAACTTTTACTCTCTTTACTTTCCTTTATGTAAATTTAACCAGGGCCTAGGGTTAAAAGTTCCCTAACCAATACGGATCTAGAGGTGAGTACTAAGATAATTAGCTTTGCTAAGAATCTTAATAGATAATCAACAGTACTTCAAGTTTTCAGCTGTAAAATTATTCATCACTATCATTAATACGGAAAACAACAATAGACCAGCACTAAATTCTGCAGGACCCCACTAATTAGTTTAATCCATAAACCAAAGCCAGTACCCACGGACAACTACTTTATGTCTTCAAATTCTGTTTTTGATCCGTGATATACAGTATAACAACAGCTTAAATTATGCATCAGGCGTGTTTGTGTTATTAGTTTTATTGTGAAATAAATGATGAAAATATACAGCGCGTTTATATATTTAACAGTACAATTATATAGTACAATGCAAGTACTACGACAGAATTAATACTAACATTATATCAATTAATTTACTGAATTAGACTAGTAATTCCATCATCCCAAATTAAATCAGTTTAGGCTGAACCTGAGACGTGTTAGCTTTATACTAGCCCGATGATGTAAATTACAACGTGAATTCCGAAGCGTAGCCAGATAATTAATCACTTTACTGAATTATACTCGGTGTTGGGATACATAAATACCTTGTGTATTTCAATCATTTAGTTCACAATACACTAATTACATAAACACGATGTACACGTAGCTCCATTATACAATTTTCAGTCGGTATTAAAAATTCGCGTTATGCCTCCTGAAATTAGTCTTTTAGAAATCATTATATTAGTTTTTTTTCTTTGGGTCCTCCTGTTAGGCCCATGCGTTTTTTCGTTTTTTTAACGCAGTGAGACGAACTCGTATCAGTATTTTCGTTACTTAAAAAAAAGGGGGGGGGGGATTTACGAAATTTTTAAAGTAACTTCTTTGTTACTTACTTTCTATACTTGTTCTTAACATTCGCTACTTATATATATATATATACGCCGATGAGCCAAAACATTTATGACCAGCGAGTCCTGATGCAAATCGAAGCAAATGCAGGTGAACTTCGCCGCATGCGCGGGTCGGGCCACGGTATAAAATATACCTGATACTGAGCTCCGTTAATCAGTGTTATTCTTGTTCTTCATATAGGAGAGGCAACGAACTTAGCGAGTTTGACAAAGACCCAATTGTAATGGCCAGACGACTGGGTCAGAGCATATCCGAAACGGCACGGCTAGTGAGATGCTCGCGGTCAGCCGTAGTTAGCACCAACCGAAAGTGGTCTGAAGAGGTAAAATCCACGAACCGCCGGCGAGGTGTTGAACAACCACGGCTCATCAATGCTCGAGGTGAGCGAAGGCTTTCCGGGATGGTACATGGCAACAGAAGGGCAACTGTCGCGCAACTCGCCGGTAATTGGAATGCTGGTGATGGAAGTAATGTGTCACAACACACAGTACATCTAACCCTGCTGAAAATGGGCTGTGTAGTCGCAGGCCGCTCCGAGTGCCCGTGCTAACCACGGTTCACCAGCAACATGCCTACAATGGGCAAGCGAGCATCAAAACTGGACCTTGAGTGATTGGAAGACGGTCGTCTGGTCGGATTAATCACGTTTCCTGTTGCACCATGTGGACGGCCGGGTACGTGTGCGTCATTTACATGGGGGATGCACTGTGGCACGAAAACAAGCTGGTTGTGGTGTCATGCTTTGTGCCATGTTCTCCTGCAATACTCTGGGTCCTGTCATCCATGTGCTCAACACTGACGTTTACCACCTACATAAACATCAGTTTCCTTATCTTCTGTTGTGCATTAATGGAACTCCTCTCTCAGTCGAAGCTCCAGTCATTGATTCAGAGCTGCATTGTGGGTGGTAGTCATTGATTCAAAGCTGCATTGTGGGTGGTACCACCCACAATGCAGCTCTGAATCAATGACTGGAGCTTCGACTGAGAGAGGAGTTCCATTAATGCACAACAGAAGATAAGGAAACTAATACACTCAAACCATATCAAGTGCCATCTGACGATTTGAACTAGGTGCCTAACCTAGTTCAAAGGGGGGGTGAACCCCCCCTCGTGCCGTTAGACACGAACATGCTATACTATACTATATTATAGAGTATAGACTAGGCCTAAACATCATTGCTGACCAGATAGACCCTTTCGTGGGAACGGTTTTCCCCTCTCGCGGTGTTGCCTTTCGGCAGGATAACGCGCCATGCCACACCGCTCGTATTTTTCGAGACTGGCTCGCGGAACATGAGGAAGACTTCCAGGTTTTGCACTGGCCTCCAAATTGCACAGACATCAATACCATCGAGCACATGTGGTTTGTGTTGGAATAGCAATTCTAATCTGCAGTGTCTCAACCACGAACCTTACAGGATCTGCTGGTTACGTGTTGGTACTAGATACCACAAAACACATTTAGAAATCTTGCAGCGTCCATGCCTCTCCGGGTAGGCGCTGTTTTGGCTGCACGTGAAGGACCAACATCATATTAGGTAGGTGGTCATAATGTTTTGGTTCACCGGTGTGTGTGTGTGTGTGTGTTATTTGATTTTTAGGAGCATTAGCAACTAAGGCCATGTTGCTCTTGGGATATGCGGTAGTCATTCCCTGACCTTTCCGCATCCTCCATATTTGGTTGTGACGGGCTTGAATCCCGGTCTAATCAAGAAGAGTGTGCTACGCACTGCTGCTCCTTCCCACCTGGCTACGGAGGCGCCCTGTGTGTGTACGTACAGTATATAACTGGTGAACTCCTCTGACTGCGTGGTCGTCCCGAGTATAAACAGAAAATTTATTTATTTATATATGTCAGCCCAAGCCAAGCGAGACAGAAATACAAACAGACAACAGAGGACGCGAATCAGGTTAACTACAGCAACAAAAGAATTTTGAGGTGGGGGAAATAAATTAAGAATATGGGTGTTGTATAGGAATCATCGGAATAGGAATACTCGGGCTTAAAAGTTTCTGTTAGGGAAGTGGAACTCTACTAAAGGAGGGAAGGAATGGCAAATCACCTGGACCTGGAGGAGTTTATATGAAACTTCTGAAATACGGAGGAAGAGGAGTGACTGTTTTTATACAAAACTGTTAAATGGTATACTGAGAGGAGAAGCAATACCGAAAGAAATGACAACTGGATAGATTACATCAATCTATAGGAAGAGCGATCGGAAAACCTGTTCAAATTACAGTGGAATATGCGTCCTGAGCCCGTTGTTAAAGATTCTTGGAAAATGGACCAGGAACCATTTAGAAGCCCGAATCGAAGTGTCAGAAGAACAAAGTGATTTTTCAGCCGGGAGGTCATCGAAAGGAAAAGAAAACTTTATGATTTTCATTGACCTTGAAAAGCCATATGAGAGTGTTACAAGACAACTCTTATGGGAAGTAAATATCATTGGCAAATATTGTTGGACAATTGATTAACATTATTAAGACAATTTACAGGAATAACAGATGCAAAATTAAAGTGGTATCAGCTTTGTCACCCGAATTCTACACTTCAAAAGGCTTATTACAAGGCTGTTTCATGTCACCAACACTTTTCAAAATTTATATCGACATCTAGATCCTAGTCAAAAAAATGCAATAAAATGGGATTTCCGATCAATAAGAACATCTATATTCACAATTTACTTTTTGCAGACGATCAGGTGGTGACAATGTAAAACTTAGAAGTTGCAGACTATGCATGTCGTAAATTGTTTGAGGAATATAAACGATGGGGTCTAAAAATCAATTTTAGCCAGACTGAAATGTTGTCTTCAGGATCAGGACACATTCTGAATATTGAAGATTTTAAAATCAAACAAGTCGATAAATTCAAACATTTGGGATCAATCTTACAAAGTGATTGATCATCCCAAGCAGACATCAATAAGAGAACTGCGGACTGCAGAAAGGCTATCGGCATGTTAAATTCTGTTCTATGGAACAGAAATATTCTAAATAAAACAAAGCAACTTATATTTAAAACTATTGTACAAAGTCTTCTATTGTATGGAGCGGAAACCTGGACAAACTGCTCTCCACAGAAATGAATTTTTATTTTTGGAGACACTCAGCAGAAAAAGAAGAGGCAGAAAACGGAATGAAGACATAAGAGAGAAAATAGAAGTGAAAAAGAATATTATTGACACTATAAAAGAAAAGCGTTTAACATGATATGGACATGTAAAACGGAAGCAAGAAACCAGATATCCGAAGGCTACCCTGGAATGGATACCTCCTGGAAGAAGGAAGAGGAAGACATGGATGGATGGAGTACGGGAGTGCATGACAGCCCGAGGTTTAACTAAGACACCTTGAACCGCACTTTATGGGGAAAAAATTCCTACCAAAAAATAACCTATAGGCTGAGGAAACACTCTGCAAATGGAAACACTCCTCTTAAAGAAGAAGTATAGGAAAACATTCCTAAAGTAATTTAGAAATTACAGCCAATTGGAACGAAATTTTTAATGAGCGGTAGCCAATTAATTACTTTTTTGCACTGCTCAATGATCCTGTGCTTGCACGTGTCTTATTTGCAATGAAGCCTTGTATTCATTATATTCAAGGAATATAATGTGAAACGTCACTACACCACAAAACACGCCTCAATTACGATAAATTTCAAGGAGCTTTGCGGCAGAAAAAACTCCAAGAACTAACCCAAACTTTTCCAAGTCAACAACAGAAGATTAGAACTTTTACTCGTCAAAATTTATCTGCAGTTAGAGCTAGTTTTCGAGCCTCCCAAATCATTGCCGAAGAAGAAGGGCCTTTACGGATGGAGAATTTGTAAAACGAATTTGTTTGGCAATTGCAGAAGTATGTCCCGCGAAAGTAAAGAATTTTGCGTCGCTGTTATCTTCATCAACTGTAACGAGAAGAATTGAAGATTTAGGAGCCGATGTTCAAAATAAACTCGTAGAAAAAGTTCGTGAATTCACACATTTTTCAATAGCAATTGATGAGAGTGAAGATAAAAGCCATAACAGTTCAATCACTAATTTATATCCGAGGTGTAAATCAAAATTTTTCAGTAACTGAAGAGCTAGTTGCATTAAAAAGCTTGAGAGATACAAAAGATGAAAATCTATTTTTGAGTGTGTCAGAAGCAACTGACAGCCTCAAATTGAATTGGGATTTTCTATCAGCGGTTACGACGGATGGCGCTAAAAATATGGTCGGTATTAAAATTGGGTTCATGGGTCAGCTTCATAAATGTCTTGAGAGTAAAAATATTAAAAAAAAAAAAAAAATGCAATATCATTGTATAATTCACCAGCAGTCTTTGTGCGGAAAATTTTTGGGCGTAGGTTCAGTCATGTCAACTGGAGACCGCCTAAAGAAAGACATTGTTCTTCTTGAAAGGGTCCAGAGACGGGTTACTCGCCTGACCTATCGGCAAAAGGGGCGCCCATATGAGGAAAGACTTCGAATATGTGGGTTGCAGAGAGTGAAAACTAGGCACCGTAGAGGAGACTTGATTGAGGTGTTTAAGGCTCTGAGAGGCATAAGCAAAATGAATGCGGACGAAATTTTCACGGTTATAAATGATTCTAGAACTAGGGGCCATAATTTCAAGTTACGGGGGGGGGGGAGATGTTTAGACTGGATTGCAGGAAGTTTAATTTTAGCTAGCGAGTTATAAATTACTGGAATAAGTTACTGGAACATTGGGGGTAGAGGCTGACAATTGGGGAAATTCAAAGGTCAGCTGGATAATTACCTACGGTAGGAGGGAAAGGGTTAGGTTGTCCATTTCCTTTTCTATTCATTTTTTTTCTTCTTATTATTATTTTATTTTATTTTTTTGTTGTTATTTTATTGTTATTTATTTTTTTATTATTTATTATTATTATTATTTTATTTTTTTGGCTGGTGCAGCATAAGCCATAGGCCTCCTTGCACCATGTGGCCATTGCTAATACTGTACTAACTGTTAATATCAACAGTAAATTTTATTTGCAAGACTGGTCTTAATCATCGGCAATTCAAAAATTTTCTTGAAAATATTGAGGCTGGATATGGTAATTTGTTGTATTACACTGAAGTACGATGGTTGAGTAGCGGTAATGTGTTGAAGCGATTTTTTGAAATTACGATCGAAATAGATCTGTTTATGAACGAAAAATTGAAACCTGTTCCGGAACTGTCAGATCTCAAATGGTTGTGGAACCTTGCCTTTTTAACAGATATATGTGAACAGCTGAATTTTCTTAATATGAAACAACAGGGACGAGGCAAACTTGTCAAGTTGTTTGTTGTTTAGTTTTTTTTAGGAGCATTAGCAACTAAGTCCATATTTCTCCGGAGATATGCGGTAGTCATTCCCTGACCTTTCCGCATCCTCCGTATTTGGTGGTCATGGGCTCGAACCCCGGTCTAATCAAGAAGCGTGTGCTACGCACTGCTGCTTCTGCCCACCTGACTACAGAGGCGACCAAACTTGTCAATGAATTGTATTATGATGTCAAAGCATTTGAAACAAAACTGGAGATATATAAAAGTCAACTACTTCGGAATAATTTTTCACATTTTCCATATTGCGATAATTACTCTAAAAATATGCCTAGTTGCAATTTTTCCACTGAACATTTTGTTCAAAACGTTAGTTTGTTGAAGGAAAATTTTGCGGCTAGATTTTCTGATTTTGAAAATAATTCCAAGGTGTTAACCTTTTCCAAATCCGTTTGACGTCCCCATCAACGATGTTGATTAGAATTTACAATTAGAGTTGTTAGATCTTCAATCTAATGATGCACTGAATACAATACAGTATTTAAAAATGAAAATCTAATTCAATTTTATTCAACATTATCTGAGTCAGATTATCCAAATATCAAAAATTTTGCAAGAAAGGTTACATCAATTTTCGGAAGTACATATATATGTGAGCAGATTCTTTCAAAAATGAAATATGTAAAATCAAAAATACAATCACGCCTAACTGACCCGCATTTACATGACTTTTTTAAGAATTGGAACTAGTACTTGAAAACCCGATATTACGAAACTTAGTCGCACTCTACAACCACATTCATCGCATTAATTATAATTTTCTTGTATTACTGACTGTATTTTTGTGATTAGTACAATAAATAAGTAATAATTAAAATTTGATATAAACAAACTGGTATATTTTATATTACATATCCATCGATTTATTTTTGAATTTGTAATTTTATCATCTCATCTATAGATACAGGTAGGTATAAAACGTTTCTCTGCATAATTTTAATGTTATGAAGAGAATGTAGTTTTCAGTAATTAGGAATTTTATCCGGCACTCCAAATATTACAAAATTTCATATGTGGCCAGCTTCTCTAAAAGTTTGAGAACCAGTGAGAATAGTCGATCACGATGTGATTACATAACTGCCAACTACAGTGAAACTTCTCCTAACGGACATTTTCAAATTCCCCAACTCACCTCTATTGGTTTTAATGTTTGCAACTTCTGTCTAGCGGACATTCTCTGTAACGGACGCGGACAGGCAATCTGCACTGTTTCGTTTAGATTAGCACTTAATTTGATCTCCCCATAACGGACAGCGGGCGAGCTTACGGCCCTTTTTCTAGGAACTTTTCTTCCACGTATTGCCTCAGTCGTATGTTTATTTTCTATTTCCGATTCTCTGAATTTTATCAAGGTTTACGTCGCGTTTCTAAACCCTTTTTCAAGAATTTTAAGGCACGTGTAAAACTTCTGATGAATTCGGTGTATGCAGGAGGGGGGGAATATGGTCGGCCTTTCGTCTTTTCAGTTTTGTTCAGTGTCGTGTGAAGTGCACAATGTCTTCTAGTAAACATTTAACTTTAAAAGATAAAGTCGAACTCATTAATGCGTATGATCGGCAAAAAAAATAGCGTTCGCAATCTCGCTGCAAAATTCAAAATCGGGAAGACGCAGGTAAGCGACATCCTAAAGAAAAAAAAAAAAAAAAATGAACTGCTCAAACAATTTTGGCAACACGGAAACTGTTGGACTTCAAATTGACAATGTTACGTATGAGTGGTTTTGTTGCGAACGTGCTAAAAAAATTCCCATTAATGGGCCTATTATTAGGGAAAAGGCTTTGGAGGTTGCGATATCTATGGGAGTAAATGAGTTCAAAGCTTCTGTGGGATGGCTAGACAAGTTCAAAACTCGGCATAAAATTTCTTGGAAAACCGTAAGTGGTGAAAGTGGATCTGTTGATACTGGGGTTGTAACAGAGTGCACCGTCAAATTGGAAGATATAGGTCGTGATTTTGAAGCTAATGGTATTTACAACTGTGACGAAACAGGGTTGATTTTTAAAGCTCTTCCTGAAAAAACAATGAGTCTAAAAAACGAAAAGTGCCAGGGCGGAAAAATTTCTAAGGAACGCTTGACTGCACTATTGTGTACAAATATGCTGGGAGACTTTGAACAACCTCTTGTTATAGGGAAACCACAAAATCCTCGTTTCAAGGGCATAAAGTTGAATCTTTTGAATGTTGACTGGAAGTCTAATAAAAAAGCGTGGATGACACGAGATATCATGAGCGAATGGATAATTAACTTTAACCAAAACATGATTCATCAAAACAGAAAAATTATTCTTTTCATGGATAATGCTACATCTCACCCGCACATTGAATTGTCCAATATTCAAATCGTTTTTCTGCCACCAAACACATCTGCAGAGTGTCAGCCCTTGGATCAAGGGATAATAAAAAATTTTAAACTTCACTACAGAAAACGTGTTTTAAGACATCTCACTGCAAACATGAACGATGTAACATGTGCGAGTGACCTTGCAAAGAAAATCAGCATCCTAGATGCGATTCAATGGATTTCCTCTTCAGTAAACGCGATTTCCTCTTTAGAAAACAAACTGTTGTGAACTGTTTTGTGAAGTCTGGCTTCTCAAACGCAAAAATTGAAGTTGTGAACAGCAATGTGGAGCACCAAGAACAAGAACTTCAACATCTATTGATAATGTACGATACTTCCGCTACAAGTGACCCTGGCTACAAAGATATAGACTCGAACCTCACTACAGAAGATGGTGCTCTAGATGTCAACGACATTATCATCGATATTTTTCAAGAAGTTCTCCATGAGGATGAAGAAATGGAAGGAGGTCATTCTGTCGAAGAACATATTAACGACGAACCACCGATGAAAATAGAAGAAGTGCTCGTACAAATCAATCGTTTAAAAATGTTTTTCGCCGCTGAAGAAGATACTGAAGGACTTTCGATGGTTTCTTCACTCCAAACAAATGTTGAAAACAAAATTATCAGCCGGAAGAAGGTGCAGAAGAAAATAAGTGATTACCGTATGTATTTTTCTTAAGATAAAGTCATAATATGCATAGCACAATTGTATGTATATTATTTACAAAAAATATTGTTCAAAATCTGTATATATTTTAATTTAATTTTACATTAAACGTTTAACGATTTTTTTCCCCCTCCCTCAGACTTCTTGTTAGCGGACACTTCTCTCTAACGGACACATTTTCGTTCCCCATGGCTGTCCGTTAAAGGGAAGTTTCACTGTATTAACTTTCAAAAAGCTGGAGCTCAAGAATTTATAATCAGGAGGTTTTTGGGCCAAAATAGGAAAAGACATGACATTTTTACCCAAAAAGCAGAAAAATCTGAAAGTAATCCTTCAGGTTAGCTATCGCTGTTTTCTCTTGCTCGATGAGGTCTATCAGGACCCTTACTCCCTCTTTCCGAGCCATTGTCAGTCTCTCCAGGGCTGACTGCGGATAGTGTTGGTGGCTCTTGGTCATCATTGTCTTTGGCTTTCTTATAATATCCTCCAGCTCAGTGTTAGTCCAATCTATGATCCCGAAGGAGTATGTTAGCACTGGGACTGCATATGTGTCTGTGGCTTTAACTGTGTTCTCTCCATTCAGCTTTGCTCTCAACAGGCTTCTGCGTCTCTGGTGGTATTTGCAAAGAAAAAGATGGAGAAAGGTCAAACGAGTATAAAAAGAGGATTCTATGTCGTAAATCCGGAGAGTTGGCAGCTACACGTTTAATACACACATTCAATAAAATACATATTTAAAGTAATAATTTTATTCTTAAGCGACGGTACTCTGGGTTCCGTTAACAACTAGTTTAAAAACAGCCGAAGATTTTAAAACAATTGGAATTTCACACAATTTCAGGGGAAAAACTTCTATAAAAATTCGTGGAACCTCTCATCATTATCATCATCATCAGTAATCCAGTCTTGTGACTGGTCAGTTCGTCTGATGAGCTGTCTCCCCTTTGTCTCTCCTGGGCCGCTTGTTTTAGTTCCTCAAAATTTTGAAGTCCTGCTTCATCCAGCAACGTCCCGATGAAGGTATTTTTTGGTCTTCCTCTAGGGCGTTTTTTCCCTCCATAGCATCCAGAAGCAAACCACAACGTCCAATCACGTAGCTCACCCATTTCATTGATCTTATTCTACCTACCTAGAATATTCCTTTGTTCCTTGGACACGTCTTAATACTTCCACACTACACTTTTTCAGTCCATTTATTTATTTTTTTTTTTTTTTCATCCTGTACCAGCACCACATCTCGAAGACCTCAAGTCTCTTTTTGTCTCTGCTGCGTACAGTGCTATTGACCAGATATATGTGATTGTTATCTTCTTCCTAATTTCCTGTGACTTGTTCTGTGAAATCAACGACAGTTTATTCTTGAAAGATTATTTTGCCATTGCAACTCTGGATTGAATCTGTTTGACATGAAATGTCCTGTGCAAATAATTGTCCTAGATACCTAAAGTGATCTACCTGTTCTATTCTTACTCCATCGATTTCAATTCGGAAGGGGAACTGACCTTTTACCAATCATCATTGCCTTTGTTTTTATCAACGTTTATCTTCATTCCATACTTCCAGCGCTTTCTTATTTAGTCCACTGATAATTTTTTGCAGCATAGCAGGGCAACCTAGTATGGCCTGTACATACTTTTCACCTATTTTAACACCCCCCCCCCCCTCCCATTTCTTATTCCCAAGTGTTTCCTTATTATCACTTCGGCAAAAGCATAGAATAATCCAGGTGAAAGTAAGCATCCCTGTCTTACTCCCTTTTTAACTTTAGCGTTTTCTGTCAGTTCTCCCCTCACTCTTATCACCACATTTTGTCTTCTATATGTAACAGATCGGTCCAATAACCTTCTTGCATCCAATTTTTTCAAGCAATGGGAACAGTTCTCTCCAGATTACTCTATCAAACGCCTTCTCGTAATCCACAAAACACAGGTTTCTTCCCATTTGGAACCTCTAATAAATTGTAATGACGTAATTCGCGGAAGCAGCAAATAATTTTTTGCGCCTCGCAAAAAAATTCACTGCTTTAATTAGGTCTCTACAAGGTTCATCGTCCAATTTGCATGTAATGCCGGCTGAATAAAAGTGAATAAAGTACCCTTGTATCCACCCTGCTTGGCCACAAGGGCTTCAAAGCCAGACTGAAATTCAGTAACAAGTAAATGCATCTGCATCGACTATTTAACGTACACCAGGTTATGTTACGAAAATTCCATGGATTTTTTTTTAATCACTCTTTATAAAAATCAGCGAATTTCAAACTAATACTAATAAACAGATATAATAATAAAATAGATAAATTAGAAGAAGCAAAAAAGACTTACAGATACAGCACTGAAAAATGTAAAGCAAGTAAAAGCGATTCCTCCATTATTTTTCCTTGACCGCGTTTACAGGCGCGGGGGGGGGTGAAATCAGAGTGCAAGAATGGAAGTTATTTTATCTACTTTAATCTACTTTCTTAGAGATGCTAAGAGATCATGTTAACACAGGAAGTCCATGTTTTTTTTTTTTTTTTTTTTTTTACCTCCCTCTTGGCTTTCTCTTTCTATGAACACGCAATGTGACGTGCCAAAAGATCAGTAGGATGACCAATATTGTGCGAAGGGATGTGTAACACTTACTGTCATTTGCCATAATATCTGACGTCAAGCTTTGATGGAATCCTCAGCAATAAACCTATACATTTACCAACTGCTCTGATCCATTCTCTTCTTAAATAAGGCTCACCGCTATTGTGCAAGTCGGCAAGCTTACTTTTGTTGCGTGCTTGATCTGTGGGAACTCGAAAGTTTAAATAACTAAGTTTTAACAGTTAATTCCCATATAATTTATATGGGAATTCACATATACTTTTATAATACTTTTACATATATCATATACTTTTATAAGATACACAAAACAATCAGTTAAAAATAAAGCTAAATTTGGTTTTTGCAAAACCTTAAAAAAGGAGGCCAACTACTGGCTAAACTTTTGTTTCGAAAGCAGTGCAGTGAAACTGCCCTGAAACCAGAGTTTCGTTGTTGAAGGCAAGCAGCAAACCATAACCTTTATACGAGTAATACTAGTTTCTATCGTACACACTCATTTATATTTCAGTTTATAAAATTGTTATCATCTTTTCAAACCACCATTAGATTAAAATATAAAGTTACAAAAATACAAATTAAAATACAAAATTCAGAACCGCAAAATAAACCGATATACAAACGAAAGGTTCATAGATAGTATATTGGAGGAAATCTTGCTCGCTTGAGCTTGTCAAGGAGATATAAAACAAACAGATTTAAATTTAAATAATAATAATAATGAAGTGCTGTAAAAATTTCTACGTTAGATTTCAATTCACTAAATTTATTTCATTTAGTAATTTAACTTTCAGTTAATGCATATAACAGCGTAACTATTGTAATTTTATCATAAGTTTTATTTTCCATGAATATTTATCAGAAATAATTTGTATTACATAGTATTTCCTCTGTTCCTAGTGTACCTTCTTTTATAATAACATTATATTCCCTTTATTAGACTGTTTTACTTACTTTTAATGATAACACTGGTCAGCAAAATAAAATTATAACAGCGTAAATACGCTTTTTCTAAAACGTTTTGCGCTGATTTCAAATATGTTTTCGGTTTTTTCTATCACCCATAGTTTTCGTAATAACACTGCTGATAAAATTTTGGTAGAAGTTAATTGAGACAATTTTATCACAAACCTCATGAGAGTGATTACAGTTACATTAGTAGTGGCATATAATGTAAAAAAAAAAAAAAACTTAATACAGAAAAAAAAAAAAAACACTTCACGTATCACCTATCCATCCCCTATATTTAATCTGTTAATTTCTTCCTTGAATTTATTCAAACTACCCACTTCTCTAATACTACAGTTACAAAACAGCGTACTGGAAAGCTTGTTCCAAAAATCAACTACGCGTTGTCTAAAAGCAAACTACCGCACGTTTATCCTACAACTATCCTTCCTCGATTTGGTTTTATGCCTCCTCATGTGTGTGTAGTCCAAGCAAGAGGAAAAATGCATTTAAACATTTAGCTTACTCGATCCATACAAAGCCTTAAACTCTTTAATCAGATCTCCTCGCCGGACATGCTGCCCCATGTAACCCTGGACATATGCTTAAACTGAAAGGTACAGTATTTGCACACGGTGTTTTTTTTTTAAAACATGTTACTTGTTATTCCAGTTAGTGGGATAAAGAAATGTCCCATAATCAGAAAGATATTAATTTTGTCAAATTAATCTCTTTCTGATTATGTAAAAAAGTACTGCAAAAATATAGTTTATTTGGTTGAAATAGTTCATCATCGGTTGTCGCCGTGGTTTCTCTTCATTTTTGTCAATCTCGGCTTACGATTCTATGCGTATTTTAACGTCCTGGATTCCGAGGATGGAAATTAGTGACGGATTGATTTATTTAATTTTATTTTATATTTATCCTGTTATGGGTAACTTTGGCATCTCGTTTTCTATCAGCTGGTGTACTTGTAGTCATAACGATAGATCATGCATGTTTCCATTAGTTTCTGGCGTCTGTATGCATTCTGCTGGCAGAATTTATCGAGATCAATGGCTAGATTGTTAATCAAAATCTACCGTGTTTCCTGGGAACCTGCGTCTCACCCCTGTGAGGTTGTTAAAAGCCTCGGGTCTACTTGGCTTCTCCCAGCAATTCGGGGAGTTTTTATCACATCCGTGATATCAGGGGCGTCGAGGCGTTTTGTGATTAGTCTGGCCAGTGCAAGAAGGTTAGCTGTCACAATCTTGTTGTTTCCATAAGGTGACTTCGAGACTGATGTAGAGTTGGGCCCTAAAATAGTCTACTGGTTGCCAGTATACTAGTTGAACTATTTCAGCAGCCAGTATTCCAGATTAAGAAACTTGTTGAAATACGTTGTAGGGGCAGAGGACCACACAAAGCATTTAAGACCAAATGCCTTCATCAATATTATTAATATCAAAACAATAACGGGTCCAACACAGAACACTGGTAAACTCCACTAATAACAGTAGTCGAAGAAGAGCAATGCCCATTGATAACCACACTTGTCTCCTCCCACTTAACCATTACTTTATCCACAGCACTAACTTGTCCCTAATGGTTTAACACTGTTCCAACAGCAATTTTTATGTGGAACAGTGTCAAAAACTTTTCTGAAATGTAAAGCATATATCAAAATTATTTTTGCATCCAGTTCCTTTGTTACTGCATCACAGTATCAAATCAAATTAGTCAGATAAGATTACCCCTTAAGAAATCCAAGTGTAAGTACAGTATAATTATAATTGCATTCTTGTCTGGATGGTAATGCATTACTTCTTTAGCCAGTGACTCCACTATTTTTCTTGGAAAAGATGTCGAGTCTGCAATTACTCATTTAGTTAGGCTTTTGATCCCCCCCCCTCTCCCATTGTGAATTGGCGAAATGTTCGCACATTTTCAGTCCATAGGGACTTACCTCGAATCTAAAGATGCTCTCATGATTATGGCTTTCCTTTTGATTATTTGCTTACTTCTTTTGCCAGGGCGCCTCCGTAGCCAGGTGGGCAGGAGCAGCAGTGTAACTTCACGCTTCTTGATTAGACCGGGGTTCGAGCCCGTGACCACCAAATACGGAGGATGCGGAAAGGTCAGGGAATGACCACCGCATATCCCCGCAGCAATATGGCTTTAGTTGCTAATGCTCCTAAAAACCAAATAACAACAACAACTTCTTTTGCCACCTCCTTAAAATAATTGGAATGATCCCATCCACTCCAGATGAGATCATTCCAATTGCCTTATATGCATTTATAAGGCAATTGGAATGATCCAGATGCCTTATATGCATTTAGCTTCGACACTTTCTTTTCCAGTTTCCTCTCAGTTATCTCAAAATTATTCAGCTATTGGAATTTGATGCATATCTGGCTAAAACATCGGCCCTAAAAAATTCCTCATGTATTAATGTAGATGCAAAATATTTATTCAGTTTATCAGCAAAGGAAGGATCATTGATTGTACCATTTAAATCTACAGAACCAGTGTGATTCATCCCCTTTTTTCCCTATTTACTTAAGAAGTCTTTGCGTAACGGAGTGCTAGTGTACAGAAGTCTTTGCTGCTTTTCTTCGCCAGAGGCTTCTCGCAATCTACCTAAGCTAGTCTAACCTCTTTTAAATTGACTGCAGACTAGTTTATATGCATCTCATGTATTTTACTTCTCTGCCACTTTTAGATCTAAGTCTTGAATAGTATCTCTTAGTTGGTATAAAAAGCCTAGTAACTTCTACAATTATTTCCTGAATGCTTCCCATTAAGAATTTTCTCTTGGTAATATTTTTATCAGTTTAAACCCAATATACTTTATACACGATGTTAAAATTATATATAATACACTCAGGGACGTTTCTTGGTGACACAAGCCATAGGCACTCTTAATTCTGAAGCCTCACACCATTACTTTAAACATATTAAAATGCCATTTTTTTTTTTTTTTTTTGTTGTTGTTGTTTTTAAAGAGATTTGAAAGATTTTCTATAAATTTCGTTTTGAGGTTATTTCCACAACACTTATTCCAGCACCGACACACTCGCAATACGAACTTTGATGACGTTGTTAATGATTCTCCCAACATAAAAAAAAAAAAAAAAAAAAAAACAGAATTGATTTTAGAAATCTGTGTTTAAAAATTAGTTGTGAGAGTTTCACTGTTGGAATAAAATTGTTGAATTCAATTTGAATATACAGGGTTGTTAAAATTAAACTATACCTATGTAGAGGGCTCTGGAGCGAGTTCTAAGGTTCGTACTGAAGAGAAATTTGGACAACATGTACAATAAAGAATGCGCTCGCCATGTATTGAAAAAAAAAAATATATATATATATATATACACATATATTAGTTACAAAATTTATCACTGTATAGCGCTGTGTCATTGTATGTGGACATGTGTTTTTGTAAAGGGCGGCTCCTAGAACGTGAGTTCAACTCCGCCTCGTATCTCTGTGAAGAACAGTATCACTACAAATGGGCCAGATGTGTGTGACGTCGGTTTGTGTGTATTATGTGTGTGTGTTCTGTTGTTATGTTCTGGCCTCTTGGCTACCCAGACGCATCAGTCACCTGGACAGATGATTCTGGGTACTCGTCCACACCACGGGAAGGTGGGCCAGTCCCAATGGAGCACGTACTGTCTCGATGCGAGACTCTGAACCACCTGATGTTGCCAAAAGGTGGGCCATATTTCTCTGGGGGCCCACTCCAGAGAGGGGAAAAAAATAAATAAATAAAATAATAAATAAAAATTAAATAAAAACAAAATATATTTCCAGTGGTGCAAAATAAAAAAAAAAAAATAAATAAATAAAATAAGAAAAATAAAATAAATTCCCTGTGATGAAAAAAAAAAAAAAAAGGGAGAGCTGTCTGGCACCAATGATAGTCCACATTCCAGGTGTCAGAACAGAGCGCGAGTAAAAAAAAATAAAAATAAAAAATAAAATAAAATAATAATAATAAACACCCTGTGGTGAAAAAGAAAATATATCAAATAAATAAATAAATTAAAAATAATGATAAAAAAAATAAATAAATAAATTAAAAATAATGATAAAAAAAATAAATTCCCTGTGATGGAAAAAAAAAAAAAAAAGGGAGAGCTGTCTGGCACCAATGATAGTCCAAATCCCAGGTGTCAGACTGCTTTGCTTTTATACACTGTAGTGTATAAAAGCAAAGGAGTCTCTTCAAAATCATACAGCAGATGTTTGCCTGCACTACAGCAGCAATGCCCCCAACGTTGCAGGAAAAGGCGCTATTAGTGCTGTACTATCAGAACAGCAACAATGCAGCTGCGGCTATCAGAGAATTCCGGAGTCAGAAGCGCATAAGGCACAGGTGGACCTATGACTGTTTGTGCTGTCCACAAAATGATTGCGAAATTTAAAGCGACAGGACATCTTGGTGTTCAACCAGGTAGAGGTCGAAAACGAGTGGACTCCTCTCGTGTTGAAGATGTGGCTATGGCTGTCGTGGATTTATCAAGTCAATCTCCATGCGGTAGCGCAAGTGTGCCAGCTGTTTCTCGTGAAGTGGACATGCCGTATTCCACTGTAAGGCTAGTAATGCGTCAGGCGTTGCGGTACTACCTTTACAAGATGCACATGCTACAAAAGCTAAAGCATGGTGATGCAGATATTCGTTTCACATACGCACTTCAGTTTCTGGCGCGAATGACTGGATTTTTTTTTTTTTTTTTTTTTTGATTTGGTAGTTGTTGGCGCATCGGCTTCTGTGGCCATATTGCACCTCCCAAGGTTTTTGCAGTACTTTGATCCAAGCCCGAGGCGGGAATCGAACCCGCGACCTTTGGGTTGCCGGGCAGGTACTTTACCCACTCGGCTAGCCCGGTCGGCTAAGAATGACTGGATATCACTTGGCCATGGAACATCCTTTGGAGTGATGAAGCCCACTTCTGCTTAAATGGACAAGTGAATACGCACAACTGTCGCATTTGGGAAACAGAAAACCCTCGAGTTATCCAAGAGGTCCCGTTGCATTCTCCAAAAGTGTGGTGTGGATTTACGGCCACATTCATGACTGGGCCATATTTTTTTTTGAACAGGTAACACCGACTGGACCCCGCACCTGTTCCGTTACTGGACAGCAATATTATGAAATGTTGGCAAATTTCGCAATACCACAGCTGCAACAACGTGGGTGCCTTCAGGATACAAATATTCATGCAAGATGGTGTTCCACCCCACATCCACCGTTGTGTCCAAAGATTGCTAAGGCAACACTTTACAGACGAACAGGTCATCAGCCGCTGTTTCCAGACATCTTGGCCATCCCGATCACCGGACCTCACCCCATGTGACTTCTGGTTGTGGGGTTTCTTGACGAACCAGGTGTATCGGGAAGGATTTCAAACTCTGGCAGATCTGAAGGACAGCATTATACGTTGTGTGCTGGCTATTCCAGTTGACATGTTACGTTCTGCTGTATAAAATGCTGTTCTTCGAATGGAAATTGTTGTTGACCAAAATGGAGGACACACTGAACAATTGTAGCGCTGTTCAAGTGATTTGTATTGCCACAGCGCCATACATTGATAACTTTTGTAACTATCCCCCCCCCAATAAATGGCGAGCGCATTCTTTATTGTACTTGTTGTCCAAATTTCTCTTCAGTACGAGCCTTAGAACTCGCTCCAGAGCCCTCTACATAGAGATACTTTAATTTTAACAACCCTGTATTTTGGGGCCATATTTTTTTCGTAGGCCGGAGACTGCCTAATGGATAAGATGTTCCTGAATACACTATTATAAAAAAAAGCTTATGTACAATTTAAAAATGTTTAACAGATGATTTCCTGTGGTACAGCTTAATGTAGCCGAGTGTTCAGGGGCGCGAGTGAAGTAGTACACGCTCTTTGAGTGGACCGTGGTTTAAGCCCGAGACTGCTAAATAAGATTAACGATCGTATCCATGATTTACTGTAAACTCCTCCGACCTGGTGGTCGTGCCAGAATATAAACAAGAACGTCGTCCGGAATTTCGAGGTACAACATTCAGCAGTAGTCTGCCAACATACGTTCGTTCCAAAAACCTTTAGTCTTGATGGTAAGCGTTTCCCCCGCTTGTCACTGACTATGCCAAGATTTTAGCAGTGGTGTATTTGGGCCGGAACGTCGTTCCGGTACTTTTTTCTAAATCAATTTAATGATTTTCTATTAAGAAAATCATTAAATTAATACAACTAATATTATGAAACAATGGCATAATCAAAGGGGAGGGAGAAATATCTATTTTACCCATTGCTACTAAAAATATATATTAATAGTAATCTTTAAAATTGACAGATTTCTTTAAAAATTTACTTAAAAACAAAAATATAAATTTCCCAATGAAACTTGAACGTTTCTTACTAAAGTACAATGTGATAGATAAAGAGATCCAACGAATGAGATATACTGTGATGCTTGCGAACGATGCATTTTTATTCGCCATGAGCTGAATGCTAAAACTGGTTGTTCTATGAATCGTGAGTCTGAAGTCTGATTCAGTCACTGTACAGTCGATGTGGCGTTATCATATAGTCTTCTGGAGAACGACCGTTCCGGTACTATTTTTTTTAGCAATACACCTCTGGATTTTAGGGAAAGAAGTGTACATATGAATACAAGAAAGGAAGTTTCGGCAAGACACAACTTCATATTTCTTTGTATGCAATTTCTGAACATCTTTATATGCGAGACCTGTGGCTACCTAAAAAGTTTCCACAAACCGATTTGAAAACCCGACATTCTCTTACTTCTAATACACTGAGACATTTTTCAAATGAATTTTCAAAAACAAGGCAATTTTCAAATCCTGCAGAAGCACTCTGATTTGAGACTCCATAAAGATAACTTCTTTCACTATCGCAGCACCGATCTTTGGAAATTTCTCGCTTAAGTAATGAATTCTCTTGAATTCATCTTACCCACTGCTTTACAAATACTTCATTAGGGCCAGTTTAATGTGGAGAGCAGTACAGGCAACCCCCGTATAACACGGTAATTCTACAACTCGGTTTCACTCTAACATGATTGATAAATTGCGACAATCCTCGCACAACACGGTATTTATATAACCTGGTTTCCCTCTAACACGGTTAGAGAATTGCGGCAAACCGCACAATAACATGGTATTTTTGAGCTTTTGTGTGTGGAAACCACGCTATTATCGTGGATGTAATTTTTCAATATTTGCATTTTTTTTTTTTTTTTTTTTTTTTTGTGAATCCCCGCTGTTGATTCGCTAGTCGCTAAGGAAGAAAAAAAAAAAGAATAATAATAATAATAATAAAATAAAAATAATTATTGGGAAATCCTCGTATTTTATTTTGTTGGAGAATCCCTGTGTTAGGTTCTATTGCTATTGAACTTGTGCTTGTCTGAGACCATAAAAATTTGTGACTTCAAAGCGTGCAGTTCGTAACTTGGAAGGTTTTTGCAAGGTAATTTTGGTTTTCGTTTATACATTTTATACAACTTTGTTCTTAAGAAGCGTATTAGAATCTTTTTTGTGAATTAAATTCCAGCCCTAAATTAAATTCCACCCGGGCAGTTACCCAAATTATGCCTAAGGAAATTAAGCATAATTTGGGTATTTTTAAAGAATGGATTCTAAATTGTTTTTTGCCAGCTGTGCAAAACTATTTAAAGCAGAAAAATCTATATTTCAAAATTTTATTACTATTGGATAAAGCGCCAGGCCATCCAAAAGATTTAAGTCATCCAAAATGTTGAAGTAAGGTTCCTACCACCTAATACAACTTCTTTAATTCAGCCATTAGATCAAGGCGTTATATCCATTACATCAGAAAATCGTTACAATGAATTTTGAAAAAATTTGATTCCGAATCTATTGACGTGGTGATGGCGGCATGGAAACATTTTTCAATTGTGAACTGTATCGGAATCAGCTTTATCGCTCAAAAACGTCTTCATACGCACGTGTTGGAAAAATGTATGGACAGAGTCAGTTCATTCAGGAAATATGGTCCAACTGGCAGAAAACAGAATCGATGCGATAGTAGACATTGCTCAGTCGGTAGGAAGATAAGGTTTTGATGATATGACTACTGAAGACGTTCAATAATTACTGGTAGAAAAGAGGCTGGCAAAGCGGATTTGGTGGAAATGGCATCGGAGGAAAAACAGAACAATTCAGAGGATGATAGTGCACACGAAAATTCTGAAGTTCCGCATTTTACACTAAAAAGCATAAGGCAAGGCATAAACTTAGCCGAGCAATTAGAATCTTATTTATTATTATTTTTTTTTTTTTTGAATGCAGATCCTTCGACTGGAAGGAACACAAAGGAAGCTTCAAAAATGCTTTGCTCCATACCATGCAATTTACAAAGATCTATCAAGCAAAAGTAAACAATCCCAGAATACTGATATTTTAAATAGAGCAGAAGATACACAGAATCTGGATGCTGCAAAAGAAAGTTCAGACGGTGACGATATTCTGCAATAGAGAAAACGTTCTCATTTGATTGTGCTTAGCAGAAATGATAAGGAAGTTTGTTATTTGTTATTTGGTTTTTAGGAGCATTAGCAACTAAGGCCATATTGCTCTGCGATATGCGGTGGTCATTCCCTGATCTTTCCGCATCCTCCATATTTGGTGGTGACGGGCTCGAACCCCGGTCTAATCAAGAAGCATGTGCTATGCACTGCTGCTCCTTCCCAGCTGGCTACGGAGACACCCATGATAAGGAAGAAAATTAAATGAATATACATTATCTGGCATATATGTATCACAGTTTGTAAGGTGTTTGTTCAGTTATTACTATTTTTAATAAAATTTAAGTTTCCAATAGTTATAAAAATGATGTATTTTTGTTAGCTTGTTGCAGCCACAACAAGAAACCAGATGCGACCGCAGCATCTGGAAACTAGGCATCTGCAGTGAGACCGACTGAAGTGTTTTTGGTTTTAAACTAAATGTGGAAGGCTCATGGCATAGAATTTTTCAGTATGGTCTGTTCTTGTTAACAGAAGAGAATGTTTTTACAGAGATGGGATACACTTAAATAGAAGGGATGCAAGAATATTTGCTGATGCTATCAAGGCAGCGATAGGTGGTCATAAAACTTCTAGCTTGGGGGGGGGAGATACTCACTCTAACAGATTAAATAGAGCTGCAGACAGAGGTGAAAAAATTCTTTCACACTCTCAATTGCAGGTCCATCTAGACAAGACTTCAGTTATAGCTCGGACACAGCATGGGTTTGTTAAGGGGAAGTCTTGTCTGACAAATTTGATTGAATACTATGATGTAGTCACAAAGGAACAGGATGCAAAGAATAATTTTGATATCATATATTTGGATCTTAGAAAGGCTTTTGATACTGTTGCACATGGAAGACTGCTGCACAAACTGGAGCAGTTTGGCATTAGAGGCAAATTGCTACTATGGATAAAGGGATGGTTGAATGGGAGAAGACAGAGTGGTAATCAATGAACACTGCTCTTCATGGACTAATGTTATTAGTGGAGTTCCCAGGTTTCAGTGTTGTTTTCTGTATTCATTAATGATACTGATAATGGTATATCAGGCTTAATGTCCAAATTTGCAGACAATATGAAGGTCGGCAGGGTTGTTAATGACACTTATAACAGTACGCTGCTGCAACAGGATCTAGAAAAGTTGAGCAGATGGGCTGCGAGGTGGAAACTGAAGTTTAACATTGACAAATGTAAAGTACTGCATATGGGAAGCAGTAACCCCAGAGTAACGTATCATCTCTGTGGTACTACACTGACAGTGGTACAGAGTGAAAAGGACCTGGGGGTAATTGTGCAGGCAAACATGAAGTTTTCTGAGCAGTGCAGACGGTCTGCACTGCTCAGAGTAACTCATAGTGTCTTGTCAATGATATACAAGAATTTTTCTAGCAGGGATAAGGAGGTGATTATCCCTTTGTATAAGGCAATGGTGGTATGGCCACACCTTCAGTACTGTATACAGGTCCAGAGACCTCATTTTAAGAAGGATGTAGAGCTGTTGGAACGAGTACAGAGAAGGGCAACAAGACTAGTGAATGGAACAAAGGGTTGCTCTTACGAAGAAAGGCTTAAGTTTTGCAAATTAGTGTCTGGAGACTAGGCACCTGCGAGGTGATCTGATTGAAGTGTATAAATCCCTATAAAGCATGCTCAATGCTGATGGGATTCTTCCTCTTGCTCAGAATAATCACATGAGAGGGCATAAATTCAAATTGAGGAAAGACAGTTGTAGGATAGATGTGCAGAAGTTTGCCTTTAGCCAGCGGGTAGTTGATTGCTGGAACAAACTTCCATCTGTCGTAGACGTTGATAACTTAAACAGATTCAAGGCAGAACTAGACAAACATTTGGAGTGAGTGGATGGGTGAAATGAGAATTACGTGTGGTTTTTTTTTGGCTGATGCTATATAAGCTTGCTTTCTTGCATCATATGCTTCTACTAATGCTAATTTTGTTAATTTGTTGCCACTTGTCTACAACTGAGACACACCATCGCCTGCAATTGCTGATGTTATGTCATATTGCTATTAAATCAGTTGTGCATTGTGTATTTCAAAACAAAATTTTTTATCAATTTAATTCTAACCTTACTCTAAATTATGGAAATATTTTCAAAAGTAATTTAAATTATTAATAATGAAAAATGCCGACAATGTCTTCAGATGTTTTAATACATCCTTAATATTATTAATGAATAATCACCTGAGAGGGCATAAATTCAAATTGAGGAAAGACAGTTGTAGGATAGATGTGCAGAAGTTTGCCTTTAGCCAGCGGGTGGTTGATTGCTGGAACAAACTTCCATCTGTCGTAGACGTTGATAACTTAAACAGATTCAAGGCAGAACTAGACAAACATTTGGAGTGAGTGGATGGGTGAAATGAGAATTACGTGTGGTTTTTTTTTGGCTGATGCTATATAAGCTTGCTTTCTTGCATCATATGCTTCTACTAATGCTAATTTTGTTAATTTGTTGCCACTTGTCTACAACTGAGACACACCATCGCCTGCAATTGCTGATGTTATGTCATATTGCTATTAAATCAGTTGTGCATTGTGTATTTCAAAACAAAATTTTTTATCAATTTAATTCTAACCTTACTCTAAATTATGGAAATATTTTCAAAAGTAATTTAAATTATTAATAATGAAAAATGCCGACAATGTCTTCAGATGTTTTAATACATCCTTAATATTATTAATGAATAATCACCTGAGAGGGCATAAATTCAAATTGAGGAAAGACAGTTGTAGGATAGATGTGCAGAAGTTTGCCTTTAGCCAGCGGGTGGTTGATTGCTGGAACAAACTTCCATCTGTCGTAGACGTTGATAACTTAAACAGATTCAAGGCAGAACTAGACAAACATTTGGAGTGAGTGGATGGGTGAAATGAGAATTACGTGTGGTTTTTTTTTGGCTGATGCTATATAAGCTTGCTTTCTTGCATCATATGCTTCTACTAATGCTAATTTTGTTAATTTGTTGCCACTTGTCTACAACTGAGACACACCATCGCCTGCAATTGCTGATGTTATGTCATATTGCTATTAAATCAGTTGTGCATTGTGTATTTCAAAACAAAATTTTTTATCAATTTAATTCTAACCTTACTCTAAATTATGGAAATATTTTCAAAAGTAATTTAAATTATTAATAATGAAAAATGCCGACAATGTCTTCAGATGTTTTAATACATCCTTAATATTATTAATGAAATTAATATAAAAGAGAAATATCCTGGAATCTTTTATGCCATAGCAGAAAATATTCACCTACAGATAGTCTTTAACACATAGATGAAACAGGAATCTTTTGGAAGTGCACACCTCTTATACATTTATTGAAGATGAAAATTTCCTGTTACAAAGAACTTTACAAAGAGAAAGAAAACCAAATTAAACAACCAAAAATCAGTTCTTTCTAATGAAATGAAGCCATATCTGAGTCCTTGCAGACCAGCTGGATTTTTTTTGTTTATTTAGAGCTTAAATTAAATGAAGTTTATACTCATGGGAAAAACAATTGGCAACTTGAGATCATGAATTATGTGGGAGAAGGTCGAGTCACCAATTGTTTTTCTCCTTAGTGATTTTTATGGTTTACTAAAAATGATAAATGTGATCTTAAAGAACATCCATCCATTTAGAAAAAAACATATAATATTTATTTTTTATTATTTTTTGCCTTTGGAACATACCTTTCATGCAATACATGTTAAATGCAAGTACATACATACAGTGGTTGATTAACCCTGCTGTTTGTTGTTTTTCTTGTTTGTCATTACAGTTTTAGAAGCATAACCATGATGAACAGTTGTTTGTTTGTTATTTGGTTTTAGAAGCATTAGCAATTAAGGCCATATTGCTTCAGGGTTATGCAGTGGTCATTCCCTGACCTTTCCGCATCCTCTGTATTTGGCAGTCACAGGCTTCAACCCCAGTCTAAAGCATGTGCTACGCACTGCTGCTCCTGCCCACCTGGCTACGGAGGCACCACGGTGAATAGTAAAGATAAAACGTACATATAACTGTAAGGACAGTGTAAATTTATTTTTTTTTAACATAACTATATAAAATATAGCTTCAAAATTATAAAACAGCTAATGCTATTTGGCCTTAATCAAATTATATGAAGTTGAGAGGACTATTTCGTCTTTTCACGTGTTTTGTCACCAGCAGGACTTAAACTGGCTAGTTAATTAAATGGTCTTACCACACACAGCAAAACATTCTTTTGTTTCTCAAGGCATTGCTTTGGTATTACACTACCTGCAAACAAATTGCATCACCAAAAGGTTAATCAGCCACTTACTGCATTTAAAAGATAATACACTGCTATAATTGCTTGTTTTGAGACTTACTGGTCCCTCATCAGATAGCTTCATTTAAATAAATGATTAATAATCTTAATGTTATTATAAGGAGTAGCGGAAAATGATGCAAGAAAGCAAGCTTATACAGCTCAGTCTGAAGGGAGGAAAGCCAACACGTCTGAGGACGAGAATTGCCGGTGCGGACGTGCCTTTCTGCCGCTCTTGGAACAGAGAAGTTTTTTCTGATTTATTTTCTGCTTTATTAGTTTAAATTGACATATTAACTTATTTTCTAGAGTAGCTTTATATTCCTATTTATGGTACTTAAGTTTAAAGTAACTTAGATAGAGATTTTGTAGGTATTGCTTAGTATCGGAAAGGGTATTAAATCCTCGTGTTTACCATTCGTAAAGAGCCACCATTGTTAAGGGAAAATTAATTAGTAAAATCTATTAATCTTGTCGAACTTCATTGGCAATTAAACTGTACTTTTAACTATACATATAACCACTTAGGTTACGTCACATAAATAATTAGTAAAAATAAATAATTAATACATAACTTGATACGGAAGTTATATAAAGGGATTTCGTAGATAACACTCGTTACTGAAACATAAATATAGCATTATAACTGTGTTGGGATACAAGTTTAGGATTTAATTTTGTACTGAAATTGAAATTTTATTGAAAGTAAATCGAAATCATGACTCAAACCAGAGCAGCAAAGCAAAAGGCTCAAGCTAATGGGAATGCTGTGGCTCAGGGGAGAACTGAGGGGGGGCAGTTGCCCTCTGAATCACAGCCTTTTAAGATGCACTATTTGCTTGATGTTTGCGGAGCAGTCAGGTATGGGACATGATACTGCCATGGGAGATGTCTTTGTATGTGCGCGATGCAAGGAGTGTAAGGAAATCAGGTGACAACTCAGCGTTGTTATGGGCCTATATGAGAGCTTGAAGGACAGTGTGGATGCCCTCGAAGGATTACAAGTGAGGGGCCCATCAAGCTCTCAGCTGCCCACACCAATGCCAGAGCTTGCACTTGGTCATCACGCAACACAGCGGCAACCCCCAAGGCAGAATGCACTGGTCCCAAAGGAACTAGTAGTTGTTGGTGACTCTATTGTCAGGGAAACGAGAAACATGATTTGTAAAAAGGATAGATGGAACAGGACCAGGGTATGTCTGCCAGGGGCAAAGGTTGATGATGTTGTAGAGCGGATATCATCTTTTAAGGGCACAAAAGGTGATATAGTTGTACACGTTGGCACTAATGATGTTAAGAGTAGGAGACCGGCGGAATTACTTAACCAGTACAGGTCACTGATGAAAAAAAGCCGTGAATTAGGGTTGAATTTGAAAGTGTCTGCAATTCTGCCCAGACACTATAGGAGGGAGTATATGATGACAGCCCTGTCGATCAATTCGGCCCTGGAAAGATTGTGCAGGGCTCAAGGGGTAGAATTTTTTTCAGCCTGGTCTGTACTTGTTAACAGGAGAGACTGCTTCTACAGGGATGGGATACACTTAAATAGAAAGGGTGCAAGAATGTTTGCTGATGCTATCGAGGCAGTGTTAGGTGGGTCGGAAAACTGCTAGATTGGTGGGATACAAGGACTAATAGATTAACAGTAGCCACTGGCAGAGGAGAAAGGGATTCTTGCACTGCTTCTATTGGAATGAGCAGCAGCCTGGAAAATAAGATGCAGGATATTTCAGAGACTGCTGGGAATCATGGGGGTACAAGTAAACACATGGGTTGTGTTAGGGTGGCTAAGAGGAAGAGCAGGTGTATGTATACTTGCGTGTACACCAATGCTAGGAGTTTAGTAAATAAATTTGATGAATTTGAGGTATTGCTCAAAACATCAAAGGCAGATATTGTTGGGATTTCAGAGACGTGGTGTCACACAGATATAAGGAATGCAGAACTGGAATTTGTGGAGTACAATGTCTACAGAAAGGATAGACAGGATAGGAAGGGAGGAGGAGTTATGCTATTAGTAAAGAAACATAAAATCCAAGGAAGTGAAGCCAGTTGACATCGCTGGACAGTGCAGTGTCGAGTCAGTTTGGTGTGACATAAGCATTGGGAGATCAAAATTGAGAGTAGAAGTGTGCTGTAGGCCTAATGAATCTGATGAGTATAATAAGAAACAGTACAGAGAAATAGAGTGGGCCAGTAAATCAGAGAGTCTTATAATGGGGGATTTTAATTTCCCAGATACTGACTGGAATTTGTGGGGTGGTCACTCACACACTAGCAAGGCTTTTGTGGATTTATTGGATGATTGTTTTCTACATCAGCATGTTCGGGAGGCAACTAGAGGGAGTAATACTCTTGATTTGATTATCAGTAGTGATTCTTCATGCATTAAGAATCTGCAGATAAATGAACCACTAGGTGGCAGTGATCGCAGGGTTCTGAAGTGGGAGTTACTCAGAGAGGTTTTTTTTTTTTTTTTTTTAGGAGCATTAGCAACTAAGGCCATATTGCTCCGGGATATGCGGTGGTCATTCCCTGACCTTTCCGCATCCTCCGTATTTGGTGGTGACGGGCTCGAACCCCGGTCTAATCCAGAAGCGTGTGCTACGCACTGCTGCTCCTTCCCACTCAGAGAGGTAACTACCATTATGGGTAAAGGGAAGGGGTATTGCTTTCGTAAAGGCGACTACGATGGACTGAGACAGTATTTAAATTCTATACAGTGGGATCAACTGATGATGTTACCAACAGCAAATTCAAAATGGAAAGCATTCAAAGAACTTATCTTGCAAGCTACTAGGCTTTACATACCAACTAAGAAATATTGTTCAAGGTTTAGGCCTAAATGGATGTCAGATGAACTAATGAGGCATATGGCAGAGAAGAAAAATGTATGGGATAGATACAAATTAACACGTGACACAGAAGCCTATGATAGATACAAGTTGATCTGTAACCAAGTTACAAAGGAGGTTAGGCAGGCGAAGGCAGATTACGAGAGATCCTTGGCAAGGGATGCGAAGAAAAACAGCAAAGAGTTCTTTACTTATGTAAACTCTAGAAGGAAGGGGATGAATCAGATTGGTCCACTTGATATCGATGGGTCAACTGTTGATGACCCTGCTCAGGTAGCTAACAAACTAAATGAATATTTTGCATCGACATTCGCACATGAGGAGTTATTCAGCGAGGGGAATGCCAGAGGTGTTTTCAACTCTAGCAGTAAGCTAGAGAATCTTGTAAAAACTGAGAGTAAAGTGGAGGAGAAATTGTTGAAGATAAACACAAGAAAGGCACCTGGGGTGGATGGGATATATCCAGTTATATTAAAGGAGGCAGCAAAGGAAGTAAGCAAACCCTTAGCCATAATTATGAGAGCTTCCTTGGACTCAGGGGAAGTACCCATGGACTGCAGATGTGCAAATGTGACCCCAATTCACAAGGGAGGATCAAAGGCTGGCACAAGTAATTATAGACCTGTGAGTTTAACTTCTGTTCCCGGAAAATTAATGGAGGCACTGGTTAAAGAAGCACTGCAGGATCATCTAGACAAGACTTCAGTTATAGCTCGGACACAGCAGGTTTTTGTTAAGGGGAAGTCTTGCCTGACCAATTTGATTGGATACTATGATGCAGTCACAAAAGAACTGGATGCAGGGAATAACTTTGATATTATATACTTGGATCTTAGAAAGGCTTTTGATACTGTTGTATATGGAAGACTGCTGCACAAATTGGATCAATGTGGCATTGGAGGCAAAGTCCTGCTATGGATAAAGGGGTGGTTGAGGGGGAGAAGACAGAGAGTGGTAATCAATTGACACTGCTCATCGTGGACTAATGTTATTAGTGGAGTCTCTCAGGGTTCAGTATTGGGTCCTTTATTGTTTTCTGTATTTATAAATGATATTGATGTTGGTATATCAAGCTTAATGTCCAAGTTTGCAGACGATACGAAGGTTGGCAGGGTTGTCAAGGACACTACTGACGCTATGCTGCTGCAACAGGATCTGGAAAGGTTGAGCAGATGGGCTGAGAGGTGGCAAATGAAGTTTAACATTGACAAACGTAAAGTACTACATATGGGAAACAGCACCCCCAGAGCAACATATCAACTCTGTGGTACTACGCTGACAGTGGTAGAGAATGAAAGGGACCTGGGGTGGTTGTGCAGGCAGATATGAAGTTCTCTGAGCAGTGCAGACCGGCTGCAAGAGTAGCTCTATTGTCAATGATATATAGGAATTTTTCTAGCAGGGATAAGGAGGTGATTATTCCCTTGTATAAGGCAATGGTCAGGAGACACCTAGAGTACTGTATACAGGCCTGGAGGCCTCATTTCAAGAAGGATGTAGCGCTGCTGGAACGAGTACAGAGAAGGGCAACAAGATTAGTGAATGGAACAAAGGGGTGCTCTTACAAAGAAAGGCTTAAGTTTTGCGAATTGGAGTGTCTGGAGACTAGACACCAGTGAGGTGATCTGATAGAGGTGTATAAAGCCTTGAATGGTTTGAGCATGCTCAGTGCTGATGGGATTCTTCCTCTTGCTCAGAATAATCACCTGAGAGGGCATAAATTCAAATTGAGGAAAGACAGATGTAGGATAGATGTGCGGAAATTTGCCCTTAGCCAGCGGGTGGTTGGTAGGTGGAACAGACTTCCATCCCTTGTCGTGGAAGTTGATAGCCTAAATAAGTTTAAGGCTCAGCTGGACAGGTATTTTGAACGAACAGAGGGGTGAAGTGGAAGTGGTTATTTTTTATTTATTTATTTTACTTTATTTTTTTTTTGGCTGATGCTGCATAAGCTTGCTTTCTTGCATCAAATGCCTCTACTAATGCTAATCCCATTTCACCTGTCCATCCAAACTCTCCAACAGTTTATCTAGTTCTTCCTTGAATTTATTAAAATTACCCATCTCTTCAACACCAGATGGAAGTTTTATCCAACAATCAACCACCCTCTGACCGAAGGCAAATTTATGCACATTTGACTTGCAACCATCCTTCCTCAATTTGAATTATGCCCAATCATGTGTAGCCTGGGCAATGAGCTTACTCAATCCATTCAAGGCCTTAAATACCCCATTCCGTTCTCCTCGCAGGTGCCTAGTTTCCAGACACTGCAATTTTCAAAACTGAAGCCTTTCCTGGTAAGATCACCCTTTTTCTTTCTTCAACAATTTTGTTGTTGTCTGCACCCATTCCAACAAATCCACACGTTTCCTAATATGAGGCTTCCAGACATGTACATAGTATTCAAGATGTGGCCTAACCATGCCTTATATAATGGGATAATTACCTTCTTATTCCTGCTTGAAAAATTCTTATTCCTGTATATGTTACTGAAAAACTCTATGAGCTGTAAGCATGTGTGCTCTGTTCAGAGAACTTCATATCTGGCTGAAAAACTACCCCCCTGGCTTGTTTTCATTCTCCACTGTGCTAAGTGTAGACCATATAGCTGGTAGTTAAGCTGGGATTACTTCTCCCCATATGAATTATCTTGCATTTGTCAATATTAAACTTTATTAAATATTATTATTAATTATTAGTAACCACTATTAATATTTTTTAATTATTAACTATTAAATTGTTCTTGTTTATACTCTGGCATGACCACCAGGTCAGTAGAGTTCACAATAAATCATCAATAGAAATTTTAATCGTATTTAGTAGTCACATGCTTGAATCCCGGTCCACTCAAAGAGCACATGCTACTGCACAATAAATCATCAATAGAAATTTTAATTGTATTTAGTAGTCACATGCTTGAATCCCGGTCCACTCAAAGAGCACATGCTACTGCACTCACACTCCTGACCACTCGGCTACGTCAGGCCTAATTATTTAATAAATAATTTTAAAGCAAAACCAGAGTACCTTATTGTGAAGGAAAAGTTTGTTGTTGTTGTTTTGGTTTTTAGGAGCATTAGCAACTAAGGCCATATTGCTTCAGGATATGCGGTGGTCATTCCCTGACCTTTCCGCATCTTCCGTATTTGGTGGTGACAGGCTCGAACCCTGGTGTCTAACCAAGAAGCATGTGATACGCACTACTGCTCCTTCCCACCTGGCTATGGAGGCTCCCGGAAAAGTTTGTTGAAATGTGAGTAATAAGGACATTGTATTAATTAGGCAGTTTATACCCTGCTAGCCAAAAATAGATTTACATACTGTAAACAGTTTTTGAGTAAGGTTTGTTCAGATGTGAGTAATAAGGCCATTGTATATTAATTAAGCAGTTTATACCCTGCTGACCAAAAATATATTTACATATTGTAAACAGTTTTTGGGTTAAGTTTGTTTACTTTGAAGTGGCTGGTGCATTTAAGAATTTTTATGACTCTGAAATCTACAACAACACCAGAAGTATTCATAGAGGAGAAAACAGATAATCCTACATGCACATGAATGCTGGATTCTCAAACCTATAAGGATACCAGCTGACTCACATGCTGATGCTGAACTTTTGAATTTTACAGAAAATCAGATGCTACACTATTGGACTTCTATTATCCATTCAAAATTTGAAAATTGGGAGTATAAGACATTTAAAAACACAACAGGGAAAATGCAGGACATTTTTTTCAAATATATAAAAAATATAGAACACGTATAAACAGTACATATATTACAGAGAAAGTTTTTATGGATTGTAATGTATTTTGTTAGTGGCATGGTGCTCACCATCATTTTACTCATTCAGATTCAGAAATGGTGCAACAAAGGCACAGCCAACTGTAATCAACAACATTCGTTAGTTTCATGAAATGTTGTACTTCCAAACAAAGTACAACTGTCTTCTTTTAACCACAAGTTAGAAATAAAAATTTTATTAGCTGACTCACATTTTCTAACGAGATGTAAGCTTCACTAAGGTAACATATGTGAGAGAAAGTAAGAAACAAGGGAAAACAGAGAACTAATCAGCAACAGTAGTAATGACAGCAGATAGAATGTGATGGTAAACTCAGAATCCTGGACCATTACTTTGATACAGAATTCAGATTTTGTTATTTTTGTTTGATATTAAAAAGTATCAATTCTTGGAAAAGTGTGTAATATTGATGCTCCCATGCTACAACCCTCAAATGAAAGAGATAACCAGAACACTAATTTTATTGGTACAGATGCCACCCCCAGACCTACATTTTCGTATGAAGTTTGGCTTTCTTTATTTATACTGTTACCTGAGATCAATGTGTATCGTTTTGGTAAGAGGCCCCTACACCTCAAAAGCACCTTGTATGTTTATTTTATTGCTTATTTGCTGTTTCGCATATATTATATTCTTATCGTTTTTAAATGCTGTGATGTGCATTTTTATTTCTTTTTACATCTTTTATGCTTTTAATGGTTTTGTTTCTTTTATACTTATTTTAATGCCTATGTATTTTATTTTTAAATAAATTGTTTAATGTTCAGGTTAGTGGTTACAATATTCTTTTCAATAACACAATCAACTAAAAATTTAGAGAAATGTTAACAAAATGTGATGACATTCATTACATTAAACTGTTCAATTCCACACTATGTAATGTTTACCCAATAAAAAATAAACTAGAGGAATGAAGTATTAGATTTTATTAGTAATTCTATCCCAAGATGTCAATGTTCAGCAAGAAAAAAAAAAATTAGAGCTTTTACAGAATATTTAGAGACAGAAATCTAGAATCATTATGATATTAACAGCGGTGTAATTCTGATTTAAAATTTATTATTTTTATTTTATTTCTTCCATATTTAATTACACACACACACACACACACACACACACACACACACACACACACACACACACACACACACACACACACACACACACACACACTTGATCACCAACTTTTGAGAATACAGATTTCAAGTACGGCAAAAATATTTTTATAATAGAGTAAATGGTACTTACCTTTACTCAGTGGTGAGCTATAGCGGGCTCGCACGGGCTCTTAAGAGACCATTGTTATTTTTTTTTGAGAATTTGCAAGCCCATTGTTGAAATGATTATTTATTTTACAAATGAAATCCTGAATTTAATTATTGAGTATCTAGAGCTGGAACTACGGTGGGGAGGGGGGAAGCATCCCTAGCATTTTAATGGCACAATCAACCAGCTATGTATTTTAAATTTGCTACAATTTTGGGCTAATTACAGTCGGACCTGTTTAACGAACTCCTTCATAGCGAATTTTCTTCAATTCCTCTTGGTCTCTACAGAAACATTTAAAATAATTTCCGTAGAAGGACAGATTATGAGAGACAACTTTGTGCACATTGTCCTCACCTCTAGCCTTTAGGTAACTAGAAAGTGTGAATTAAGGGTGAAAGGGATTACTGTCCCTTTCGCCCACAAAGTTAATGGTGTCCATAAAACCTATGCAGCCACATTCTGAGAAGTCGCGCTAATATGCTTTCCATAGCCAGTCAGAGGATTAAGAAGATTTCTGACACAGATAATAGCCTCTGGTCAACCTGTGTTGTGGTTCCTCTTTACTCCAGAAAGAAGTCATATGTTTTTCGGAGAAGTGAGTGATCCACGCGTTTCAGTAAATTTATCCATCTATGTTTACATGGTCACAGTAGCTGAATATCTGAGTGATTCTGATATTTTGTCCAGTATTCAAAGAACTAGTGAGAGTAGCAACGTGGGGGGGGGGGAATCGAGGTAACTAAGATATTAAGTAAACTTTCTGAAGATGAAATGTTGGCAGATTTGGAAATCGCATCAAGGTGTGAAGAAAATGCTCCAAAATATAATGGCATACAGGCAATTGGAAGATAATTTATTAAAAAAAAAATATATGCATCATCAATCTCTAAAAAACCAGCGTGAGTTAAGGATGATTGCTAAAGAACTTTATGTGGAAACTATAAAGATAAGTCCTGTGTTTGGGCCACGATGGGCAGCTTGTAGCTTACGGATGGCAATGGAGGGCTGAAGAAATTATCACGCTTTGTGCAAATATAATCGTAATCGGAAAAAAAATTTGTTGACAAATATTTGTATTGTTGCAGTCATACTTACTTCAGGAAGTATGATTGTGACATCATACTATTAAAAGGTTAGAACTCGAGATACTATCATATCCAGGTGTCATCGAAAAGAGGGGGGCATAAGGACCACGCTGACTCAAGATATCACACCAGTCACGAAAAATGCATCATGCACTCTAATCACACTGCTAGTGAGTGCTCGGCGCAGACTAATAGTGTGAACATGGGAAACACCTCTGGCGGAAGTCTGCCCGGCAGGAACCCCCAAGGATGTTTCATATCAAAAAGTCGACAAAACTGCGAGCCCATTGTTAAAGTATTCACAGCTTACCGCTGCCTTTACTGTTTGCAATATGCAATATCTACATATCACCAGTGGTATGCAAATCACAGGTAGCAAATTCCTGATATATTATTTTTTATTATTATTAACTATATGGTGCAAGGAACCTGAGGCTTCTGCTGCACCAGCCAAAAAAAATTTCTGAATTACCCAGAGGGAGGGAGGGAAGGAGAGAGAGACAGAGAGAATAGAAGGGAATCACCAAGAAAGAGAAGAATGATGATATCCAGCTCAGGACCCTGGGTGTGCAAAGCCCATACTCACCAGATGTAAGTCCCTGAGGTTATATAAAGGATGAAGCCCAATGTCTGCATCTTACACTTACAAATGAAGATCTTCAGTATGAAAGACAGTGGATCTAATTCAGACTTATCCCACTGTGTGAATGTCACACTCTATTCTATGTAGCCTGCCATGGTGTTTTCAAGTATAAATCTCATTTAACCCTTTACTAGACATGCAGAAAGTATAACATTAGCAGGCACATGGTGGACTCTTTTTCCACCATTGTTTTGCTTGGAATAATGGCATGAAATAATTCAAAACTGTTCACTTTTATGATGGCATCTCTATCATTTAATTTTCAGTCTTTTATGAGCACAACTGTGAAAAATGCATTTTTATATTGAAAGCAAATGATTTTAAGAAATTTTTTATTTAAAATTAATGCACTTTTTCATAATATATGTTTTTTATTGCTCACATTTGGCCATTATCTTCACTGTCAGTGAGCAAAATTTTAAATAAATAAACATAAATAGGAGTTTTCATTCACTTCCTCTTGGTTAAAGGTAATAAAACCAATCTTATTGGACCTACAGATGTCACTAATTTTAAGTTCTTGCTTTGGAGCACTAGATAATTATATGCAAGACCTTCACAAAGCCTAATAAAAACTTTCCTTTATTATTTATTATGGCAAAACCCTTCTCTACAAAAGAATTAGCATTAGTAGAGGCATACAATACAAGAAAGCAAGCTTATGCAGCATCAACCGAGGGAAAAAAAAAAACTCCTCCCATTTCATCCCTCAATTCATTCCAAATGACTGTCCAGCTCAGCCTTAAATTTATTTAGGCTATTAGCTTCCACAACAAAATATGGAAGCCTGTTCCACAAATCAACTACCTGCTGGCTAAAGGCAAATTTCCACACAACTATCGTTCCTCAATTTGAAACTGTACCCCCTTAGGTTCTTAGTCTGAGCAAGACGAAGAATCCCATCAGGATTCTGCTTCCTCAAACCATTCAAGGTCTTATACACCTCAATCAGATCACCTTGCAGGTGCCTACTCTCCAGGCGCTGCAATTTGCAGAACTTAAGCCTTTCTTGGCCCCTTTGTTCCCCTCACCAATCTTGTTGTCCTTCTTTGTACTCGTTCTAGCAACTCTACATCCTTCCTAAAATGAGGCCTCCAGACCTGTACACAGTACTCTAGGTGTGGCCTGACCATTGCCTTGTATAATGGGATTATCACCTCCCTGTCCCTGCTAGCAAAATTCCTATATATCATTGACAAGACTCAGCGAACTTCATATTTTACTGCACAATTACCCCCAGGTCTTTTTCACTTTCCACTTCCCTGAGTGTAGTACCAGCCAGTTGGTACGTTTCTCTTCAGTTATTGCTACCCATATGCAGTACTTTGCATTTGTCAATGTTAAACTCCAATTGCCACTTCTCAGCCCATTTTCCCAACTTATCTAGATCCAGTTTTTATATCATCTTTGATATAAAAACCAACCTTTGTATCATCTGCAAACTTGGACATTAAACCTAATATACTTTCATCAACATCATTGATAAATATGCAAAACAACAATGGGCCCAACACCGAACCCTAGGTAACTCCACTAATAACATTTGTCCACGAAGAGCAGTATCCATTGATTACCACTATCTGTTGTCTCCCACTCAACCATCCCTTTATCTATTATAGCAGCTTACCCTTGATGTCATAACTCTCCAATTTGTACAGCAGTCTTCCATGTGCAACAGTATCAAAAGCTTTTCTGAAATCCAAGTATATGATATCAAAATTATTTTTGGCATTCAGTTCCTTTGTGACCATATCATAGTAACCAATCAAATTGGTCAGACAAGATCTCCCTTTGACAAACCCATGCTGTGTCTTAACTATTACTGCAGTCTTGTCTAGATGATCCTGCAATGCTTCTTTAACCAGTGATCCCATTATTTTCCCCAGAACACAAGTTAAACTAACAGGTCTGTAGTTACTTGTGTCAGCTTTTGAACCTCCTTTATGAATTGGTGATAGATTTGCAGACCTCCAGTCCATGGGGACCACCCCTGATTTGAAGGAAGCTCTCATTAATTATGGATTTAATATAACTGTCCACCCCAGGTGCCTTCCTTAGGTTTACCTTCAACAATTTCTCTTCCACTTTGGTCTCAGTTATTACAAAATCACTTAGCTCCCTGTTAGCATTTGATAAACTTCTGGCACTCCCCTCATTGAATAACTCCTCATGTGTGAATAAATACTCATTCAGTTTATCAGCTACCTGAGCAAGATCATCAATAGTCAACCCATCTATGTTAAGTGGTCCAATCTGATTCATCCCTTTCCTTCTAGAGTTTACATAAGTAAAGAACTGCTTACTGTTTTTATTTGCATCCTTTGCCAAAAATTTCTCATAATCTGCCTTCACCTGCCTAACCTCCTTTGTGACTTGATTACAGACTAGTTTATACCTGCCATATGCTTCTGTGTCGCCCGATACTTTATATTTATCCCATACATTTTTCTTCTCTGCCACAAGTCTCCTCAGTTCATTTGACATCCATTTAGGTCAAAGGCTGGTACAGTATTTCTTAGTTGGAATGAAAAGCCTGGTAGCCTCCAAAATTAAGTCCTGAAGGCTTCCCATTTAGAATTCACTGTTGGTATCATCATCAGTTGATCCCACTGTACAGAATTTAAAAACTATCTGAGACCTCTGTAGTCACCTTTACAAAAGCAAAAGCCCTTCCCTTTAACCTTGATGGTAGTTACATCTTTAAATAATTCCCACATCAATAAATTGTGATCACTGTCGCCCAGTGGTTCCTTTATCTGAAGATTCTTAATGCACGACAAATCACTACTGATAATCAGATCAAGAGTATTACTCCCTCTGGTTGCCTCTCGAACATGTTGCTGTAGAAAACAGTCATCCAATATATCCACAAATGTCTTGCTAATGTGCGAGTGACCAATCCACAAGTTCCAGTCAATATCTGGAAAGTTAAAATCTCCCATTGTAAGACATTCTGATTTACTGTCCCATTCTGCACAATTGCTCATTATACTCATCAGATTCATTAGGCCTATAACACAATCCTACTCTCATTTTTCCTTTCCCAGTGCTTATTTCACACCAAACGGACTCAACACTGCATTGTCCACCAGCATCAATTGGATGTACTTCCTTAGATTTTATGTTTCTTAACTAACAGCATAACCCCTCCTACCCTCCTGTCATGTCTATCCTTTCTGTACACATTGTACTCCCCAAATTACAGTTCTGCATTTCTTATGTCTGTGTGACACCATGTCTCTGATATCCCAACAATATCTGCCTTTGATGTCTTGACTAACACTGCAAACTCATGAAATTTATTAACTATACTCCTAGCATTGATGTACATGCAAGTATACATGTAACTGTTCCTACTCGTACAAAGCCATGGTTAAGCTAGAAGGGTTGTTTGTGAGAAAAAGATCAGGCTGTATGGTTAGGCACACCCAGTCTTGAGCTGGATACCATCATTCTTCTCTTTCTTGGTGATTCCCTTCTACTTTTGTCTCTCTCTCTCTCTTAGGGTAACTTGGGAATTTTTTTTTTTTTTTGGCTGGTGCAGCATAAGCCTCAGGCTTCCTTGCACCATATAGCTAATAATACTAATATTAATACTCTTAGTTACCCTAACACATCCCATGTATTTTCTTGTTCCACCATGACTCCCAGCAGTCCTGGATATCTCCATTACCTTGCTTTCCAGTCTGCTGCCCATTCTAATAGAAGCAGTGCAAGAATCACTTTTGCCTCTGCCTGCGGCCACTGTTAACCTTTTAGTCTGTGTATCCCCCAATGCTAGCAGTTTTCTGACACACCTAACACTGCCTCGATAGCATCAGCAAATATTCTTGCACACTTTCTTAGTTATGTGTATCCCATCCCTGTAGAAGCAGTCTCTCCTGTCAACAAGCACAGATCAGGCTGAAAAAAATCCTACCCTTTGAGCCTTGCACAATCTCTCTCTCTCTCTCTCTCTCTCTCTCCAGGGTTGAATTGACTGACAAGGCTCTCATCATATACTCCCTCCTATGGTGCCTGGGCAGAATTGCAGACACTTTCACATTCAAGCCTAACTTGCAACTTTTTTTCAACATTGACCTGTACTTGTTGAGTAAATCTGCAGATATCTTACTCTTAATGTCATTAGTTCCAACGTCTACAACAATATCACCATTTGTGCCCTGAAAAGATGATATCTGCCCTACAACGTCATCAACTTTTACCCCTGGCAGACATACTCTGGTTCTGTTCCACCTATTCTTCTTACATAGTATATTCCCTGTCTCCGTGACAATAGAGTCACCAACAATAACTGGTTCCTTTGGGACCAGCGCATTTTGCCTTGGAGATTGCCTGATACACAGGAGTGAGCTCTGTTGTTGAGCTGGGCAGCTGAGAGCCTGATGGGCCCCTCATATTAGTTTCTTCAAGGGCATTTACCCTACACCTCAAGCTCTCATAGACGTCCATCAGAACGTTGAGTTGGCGCCTAATTTCTTGACACTCCAGACACCTAGCACACACACAAGGGCATCCTCCTTGGCTAGAATTAACAATGCATATCAAAAGTCAAACCAATAACAAAGGAATAATGGAGGAATACTAAATTCACATTGTATCACTTTAACAGATATTTTTATTTTCAAAGTGAAGTGATTTCATGGACATTTAGCACCAATGTACCAAGTAAAGGGCCAAATTGTATTATAATGAAATTATATGCACTCCAATAATAGGCTAATTAAAAATTAAATAAAACCATAAATAAGAGATTTAATGAAAAATTACACTTATGACTTACAGGAATCTTCAAAACAAGAAATGAGATCCACCGTGAGGATCAAAGTTTGGCTACTCTACACAGCTGAATTATTAAACTTGACATTAAAATATTCTTAGATTACATTGTTGAATGTAAGTATTTGTGTGAATGTATGTTCATACGTTCATTCAAAAACTTTAATTTCCCTTTCCAAGGGCAGGCCTCATGGATCCTATCTCCAAAATCCATAACTCTTTAAGGGCATAAGTTTTATGCTCAGATGCTCTACCTGAAGCCAACCTCTTTTAATCACTTTTATGGCATGCAGAGGGTACAAATTCTAACCTCTGCCCACATGCATATACTATTATTCTTACACACAAGATTAATATCACCAAGTGCTTGATGACAGTATTTATAATCTCGGATACTCTCCATCTGAGAATCAAATATCTAATAAATTGAAAATTTAACTATATGCACTCAATTAGATATTTAAGAAACTAGACTGAACTGCCTCATCTGAATTTAAGAAATTAATGAACTCTTTTTTTCGACAACACTAATGCAAATTGACTGATTGTGTTAAAGGAACAGCATCGACATCAATACAGCTGAACAAAAAAAAAAAAAAATTTTCTCTCACTCAGTCAAAGAATAGGATTCTAGGCAATGCTGTTTTAAAGGAATTCTTGATAACTTATCCTATTACTTGAGTTTACTGAATTTAGCCAAATACTAGGTATAGATTTTTTTTTCTGAAAAAAAAATTTTAATTAAAATTTCAGTGTTATATTATAATTTAGACATTTACTCTGAAGTAAGAAACATATACAGAGAAGAATAAGTTTGGGAAAACAGTTCCGTGCTTCAGTTCTCATGCTGCTTTAAAACTAAGCTGTTCTTGATTTCAGTAGAAACTACATTCCTATAATCTATTACAGAATAGAAATGAATATCAGAAACTCAAATCAGGTAAAATGATTGCTTTTTTTTTTATTATGAATGGAAAACAAAGGGTTAGGAAGGAAAGTGAATAAACTGGGAATCATGCTGCAGATATAAACTAAAACACAAGTGAAAGCTGTACCAGAAACTGAAGGTAAATAAAACTGGTGCAATATAGCCAAAGCAGTTTTTCTGCCATACAACCTAAAAGAACAACAACATGAAACAATTAATGTTGAAAAAGCAGTAGTTGTTTATAGAAGTGCTAGAATCATATATGCAGTCACAGATTGGAAATGTGGATTGCACACTTGTGAACTTTGAAATGTTGCCCGACAACAAGAAATAGCACAGAGTAACATTACTCATCACTACTTATGACAGAAAATTGCCACGACACTGTCTAAAGAGGGGAAAATAATGCTGCCCCAACTTCTTCTTTTTTTTTCTCCTTTATTTAATTTGTCTTTAAAACAATATGTATCTTATTCAGGGGCACATGGTACTTTTACAGATTTTTAATATATATATATATAAATAATTAAATAAATCATTTTATTAACTAGGCATTTTAAAACGATGCTAATATTTAAAATTAAATTATTATAACTTCTATATATAACACAAGAGACTTACCAACAACCATCAGACTAAACTCAAACCCACGTTTTGTTGCTTTTCTGTATACCTGATTTGGCAAGCTAGCAAAACCAATGTAATTATCAATGTCTTTGGTTTCTTTTTCTTTTGAATGAAGTGTTTCTTTAAAATTACTTGCTGTCATTGTAGTAGTAGTGGTGGTAGTAACTAGGCTGGGAGAAGAAGAAGCAGTCATAGCAGTATTATGAATTACTGAAGTGGAATTTGTGATAATATTATTAGCAACTCCTGAAGCTGTTGTTGTAGGCGGAGCGGGGGGACCATCTTGACGGAAAAACAGTTCTCGTTTAGCAGAGAGCTAAGGAAAAGAAATTAAATACATTACCAGTGATAAATATTAACAAATGTACATACAGATGCAAATAAAACATTTTAAGAAAGCAAAAAAAGGAAAAGTTGTAACTGTCTTCAACAATCTTTTTAAATTAACCATAAGATGATGGGTTAAATATTTTGAAGTTTCAAAATTCCATGGAAAAAACTCACTCCACACTGCCAGCCACTATCAAATAATCACTGCAGGGAGCTCATCCACATGTGACATAATTCTATAGTAAATCATTCAGAGATAAAACTATAAATTGTGGACCCCCCCCCCACACACTCAAATCATAAAAACCTGAAGAGTCAGGGTGCCTGATTGTTATCAAGCACTCTTAACTCTTCATTCCCCTCCCCAGTCATGCATTTGCATACCTGGCAGTATGGCAGTTTCACTATTGAAATCATCAATTCCATCTAGACACTTTAGAGAGGACCCAATGAAGATAAAAAGTCACTGAGAGGAGAAAGTAAAATGAATGAGGGCAAAAATTTTTACTGTAATAAATGATTCCAGAAATAGGGATCATAAATTCAAATTAAAGTGAAGAGGTTCAAACTGGATTGTAGAAGTGGGAAATTCAGAGATCAGCTGGATGTGTATATAAGAGAGGAAGGAATCAACACAACTTGTTTATTTTATTTTATTATCATATTTTTTTTTTTTTGGCTGGTGCCGCAAAAGGCCGGAGCATCCTCGTTCCACATAGCACCAATAGTAATAGTTGAAAAATTATGACTTAGATATCTGGGCCAAAATTATGTGTATATCATAAAATCATCCCTCCCCATCATACATTAGCATTAGAAATTTGGGGGGAAGGTGTAAAGTTGCACCTTTTCTTTGTTTTCCTCATTTCAATGATAGGTGGTTTTTTTTTTTTTTTTTTTTTTTAGTTAGTTAGTTGTTGGCGCATCAGCTTCTGTGGCCATAATTCACCTCCCAAGGTTTTTTGCAGTACTTTGATCCAAGCCCGAGACGGATTTCGAACCCGCGACCTTTGGGTTGCCACCAGGCAGGCACTTTATAAACCCGGCTAGCCCGGTCGGCCATGATAGGTGTTTTCATAACTGAAAAGTAACTACATTTCTGTCAATTAAAATACAGTATCTCAATTTTTAAAAATGCATAATAATCTGCATAACATTTCAATGCAAATACTTGAGAAACACATACATCATTACTATTTTTAAAGGAACTATACTTCATTTAAAAAGCATTGTATGTATTATTAAAGAAGATGAACAAATGTACCAAAACGTGCTAAGAAGCTGATTACATGATACCATAGAAGGACTATTCAGCTACAAATAATTTATGTACCTAATCCAAAAAAGAAAAAGTTCTTTATTTGTGCTATAGAAATTGGTATGCTGCAATGTAACTACATTTATGTCAACATTAACTTGCATTAACAAACAAGTTAGTTAATGCAAGCAGTGTGTTACATTTTTAGAAATTAAAGATTAGTAAACAGTAATAATTATGATTTATAGCACACACACAAAATAAAAATAAAAAATGGCAAAAAACTTTTCTGCATGCAGGAACCAAGAAAATCTTCTACAAAAGCAACAAACGAGGATTTAATTAACATAATTTATTAATAGCAGTGGATCCATTCATTTCATATTTGAGGCATTTTTTAAAAAAGTGCTACAAAAAATATGTTCTTGATTCATTTGATCTTGATTATACTGCAGAAACTACGAATGGTGAAGGAACACAGTGGAAGAAACTGAAGAAAGCAAGGACAATGAATAGAGTGAGGAATGTATTTAAATATTAGTAACTCTAATGATTAAAACTCTGAACAAAAATAAGTACGTTTAGACCAGTTGGGGTCCTGACCACTACAAAATTTTATGTATTTGACGTCACCATTTTGTGTAGTCAGACCATTAACAAAAATGTGCCATTTTGACTTGGGATGCTGGCTAAAATTGTGTTGAGAGGGTGTAACTGGTTGACATTTTAAGGGCATTATAATTATCAAAAATAACATTGATATTTTATATATAATATATATAGAATTTTGAAGAGAAAAAAAAAAAAAAAAATCGTTCACCTAATGCAGGCTCCAAATATTGGAACCCTGTAAATCCACTATCTGTATATGTGCCACTGACAAAAATGTTTGGGTTCCCCCCCCCCATATACTCCAGACCGAACAAAAGAGATCTAGAGAATTTTATAAAAATAAGACCATTAGTCACTAATGAAATATGTCCAGTTTAAGGAGAAAATGTTCCACTGCACAATGTTCTGGAGCATTTCTCTCCATTCTGAGCATTGACCATAACAATACATTGACATCATATAGCATTAGCATTAGTAGAGGCATTTGATGCAAGAAAGCAAGCTTATGCAGCATCAGCCAAAAAAAAAATAATAAAGTAAAATAAATAAATAAAAAATAACCACTTCCACTTCACCCATCTGTTCGTTCGAAATACCTGTCCAGCTGAGCCTTGAGATGGAAGTCTGTTCCACCTACCAACCACCAGCTGGCTAAAGGCAAATTTCCGCACATCTATCCTACATCTGTCTTTCCTCAATTTGAATTTATACCCTCTCAGGTGATTATTCTGAGCAAGAGGAAGAATCCCATCAGCATTGAGCATGCTCAAACCATTCAAGGCTTTGTACACCTCAATCAGATCACCTCGCTGGTGCCTAGTGTCCAGACACTGTAATTCACAAAACTTAAGCCTTTCTTCGTAAGAGCACCCCTTTGTTCCATTCACTAATCTTGTTGCCCTTCTCTGTACTCGTTCCAACAGCTCTACATCCTTCTTGAAATGAGGCCTCCAGGCCTGTATACAGGACTCTAGGTGTGGCCCAACCATTGCCTTATACAAGGGAATAATCACTTCCTTATCCCTGCTAGAAAAATTCCTATATATCATTGACAATACACCATGAGCTACTCTTGCAGCCCCTCTGCACTGCTCACAGAACTTCATATCTGCCTGCACAACCATCCCCAGGTCCCTTTCATTCTCTACCACTGTCAGTGTAGTACCACAGAGTTGATACGTTGCTCTGGGGTTGCTGTTTCCCATATGTAGTACTTTACATTTGTCAATGTTAAACTTCATTTGCCACCTCTCACAGCCCATCTGCTCAACCTTTCTAGATCCTGTTGCAGCAGCATAGTGTCAGTCAACCCTGCCAACCTTCGTATCGTCTGCAAACTTGGACATTAAGCTTGATATACCATCATCAATATCATTTATAAATACAGAAAACAATAAAGGACCCAATACTGAACCCTGAGAGACTCCACTAATAACATTAGTCCACGATGAGCAGTGTCCATTAATTACCACTTTCTGTCTTCTCCCCCTCAACCACCCCTTTATCCATAGCAGCAATTTGCCTCCAATGCCACACTGCTCCAATTTGTGCAGCAGTCTTCCATGTGCAACAGTATCAAAAGCCTTTCTAAGATCCAAGTATATAATATCAAAGTTATTCCCTGCATCCAGTTCTTTTGTGACTGCATCATAGTATCCAATCAAATTGGTCAGGCAAGACTTCCCCTTAACAAAACCATGCTGTGTCCGAGCTATAACTGAAGTCTTGTCTAGATGATCCTGCAGTGCTTCTTTAACCAGTGCTTCCATTAATTTTCCAGGAACAGAAGTTAAACTCACAGGTCTATAATTACTTGTGTCAGCCTTTGATTCTCCCTTGTGAATTGGGGTCACATTTGCACATCTCCCGTCCATGGGTACCTCCCCTGAGTCCAAGGAAGCTCTCATAATTATGGCTAAGGGTTTGCTTACTTTCTTTGCTGCCTCCTTTAATATAACTGGATATATCCCATCCACCCCAGGTGCCTTTCTTGTGTTTATCTTCAACAATTTCTCCTCCACTTTACTCTCAGTTTTTACAAGATTCTCTAGCTTACTGCTAGAGTTGAAAACACCTCTGGCATTCCCCTCGCTGAATAACTCCTCATGTGCGAATGTCGATGCAAAATATTCATTTAGTTTGTTAGCTACCTGAGCAGGGTCATCAACAGTTGACCCATCGATATCAAGTGGACCAATCTGATTCATCCCCTTCCTTCTAGAGTTTACATAAGTAAAGAACTCTTTGCTGTTTTTCTTCGCATCCCTTGCCAAGGATCTCTCGTAATCTGCCTTTGCCTGCCTAACCTCCTTTGTAACTTGGTTACAGATCAACTTGTATCTATCATAGGCTTCTGTGTCACGTGTTAATTTGTATGTATCCCATGCATTTTTCTTCTCTGCCATATGCCTCATTAGTTCATCTGACATCCATTTAGGCCTAAACCTTGAACAATATTTCTTAGTTGGTATGTAAAGCCTAGTAGCTTCCAAGATAAGTTCTTTGAATGCTTCCCATTTTGAATTTGCTGTTGGTAACATCATCAGTTGATCCCACTGTATAGAATTTAAATACTGTCTCAGTCCATCGTAGTCACCTTTACGAAAGCAATACCCCTTCCCTTTACCCCTAATGGTAGTTACCTCTTTGAGTAACTCCCACTTCAGAACACTGTGATCACTGCCACCTAGTGGTTCATTTATCTGCAGATTCTTAATGCATGAAGAATCACTACTGATAATCAAATCAAGAGTATTACTCCCTCTAGTTGCCTCCCGAACGTGCTGATGTAGAAAACAATCATCCAATAAATCCACAAAAGCCTTGCTAGTGTGTGAGTGACCAGCCCCCAAATTCCAGTCAATATCTGGGAAATTAAAATCCCCCAATTATAAGACTTTCTGATTTACTGGCCCACTCTATTTCTCTGTACAGTTTCTTATTATACTCATCAGAGTCATTAGGCCTATAGCACACTCCTACTCTCAATTTTGATCTCCCAATGCTTATGTCACACCAAACTGACTCGACACTGCACTGTCCCGCGATGTCGACTGGCTTCACTTCCTTGGATTTTATGTGTTTCTTAACTAATAGCATAACCCCTCCTCCCTTCCTATCCTGTCTATCCTTTCTGTAGACATTGTACTCCCCAAATTCCAGTTCTGCATTCCTTATATTTGTGTGACACCACGTCTCTGAAATCCCAACAATATCTGCCTTTGATATTTTGAGCAATACCTCAAATTCATCAAATTTATTTACTAAACTCCTAGCATTGGTGTACATGCAAGTATACATGCACCTGCTCTTCCTCTTAGCCACCCTAACACAACCCATGTGTTCACTTGTACTCCCATGATTCCCAGCAGTCTCTGAAATATCCTGCATCTTATTTTCCAGGCTGCTGCTCATTCCAATAGAAGCAGTGCAAGAATCCCTTTCTCCTCTGCCTGTGGCTACTATTAATCTATTAGTCCTTGTATCCCCCCAATCTAGCAGTTTTCCGACCCACCTAACACTGCCTCGATAGCATCAGTAAACATTCTTGCACCCTTTCTATTTAAGTGTATCCCATCCCTGTAGAAGCAGTCTCTCCTGTTAACAAGTACAGACCAGGCTGAAAAAAATTCTACCCCTTGAGCCCTGCACAATCTTTATAGGTCCAAACTGATCGACAGGGCTCTCATCATATACTCCCTCCTATCGTGTCTGGGCAGAATTGCAGACACTTTCAAATTCAACCCTAATTCACGGCTATTCACACAATGCCTAAAATCCACACAGCTGTGAAGAAAGTAGAAACAAACAATTGAGCCACATAAAGGAAATGAAACAAATTTAAAAAAATAAAATAAAACAACCTACAGGGGGTCTTCATTATCCAAGGATAATTGGTTCCAGAAAATTCCACTTAAAATGGGGACCAAATTTTCATAATGTAAATTTTTATAGCAAAAAATGGATTGAAGGAACTAAAAAATGAGACAATTATTTTATTAGACATTTTTTATTGTTGTTGTTGTTATTTGGTTTTTAGGAGCATTAGCAACCAAGGCCATATTGCTCTGGGATATGCAGTGGTCATTCCCTGACCTCTCCACATCCTCCGTATTTGGTGGTGACGGGCTCGAACCCCGGTCTAATCAAGAAGTGTGTGCTACGCACTGCTACTCCTTCCCACCTGGCTACAGAGGCGCCAGGGACATGAAATAAAATACAATTAAAGTTATAATGGAGGATATAGACAGCCAGCATATAGTTTAAGGTTGACATGGCAGAGGACCCAAAAATATAATTATATGGCCAATGAAACTAAAACGAACAAAGAAATTAAAACTAGAATAACGACTATAATTGAGACAAAGGCTGGAGGAGATGTGTATAAATCTATTTATATTATAGTGTTTATAGGTAAGAGAGAGAGAGAGTGTGTGTGTGTGTGTGTGTGTGTGTGTGTGTGTGTGTGTGTGTGTGTGTGTGTGTGTGTGTGTGTGTGTGTGTGTGTGTGTGTGTGTGTGTGTGTGTGTGTGTTCAGTTTAATACAAGTGCCTGAAATTTATTACTCGCTGTAGGGATAAGAGAAATAAATAAGTAAGAAAGAAAAGAAAGGAGAAAATAAGGGTGGGGGAAATAATAATACATATATAAGGAATGATACATATATAAACTTCTTGTTTATATGTTTATGACCACCAGGTCAGTGGAGTTCACAATAAATCATCAATACAAATGTTAATCGTATTCACGACTCCCGGTCCACTCAAAGAGCACGTGCTACTGCAATCACACTCCTGACCACTCAGCCACATCAAACCACATTTATTCCTTGAATTTCTTTTTTACATATAAATTGTATGGAAAAAATAAATAATAATTACCAGATTTCTATCTGTTAGATTTGAATGAAATTTAGAATTGCTTGACAAATATTTTTAAAAGGCCTAAATATAAAATTTCGTGAAAATCCCCCCACTGGGAGTCAAGTTGTACTGGGGACAATCAGATGAACATGGTGAAGGCAATAGGTGCACAGTGGCACATTATACCTTCATGAGGATCAAGACAAAATGGAATTTGGGGGTCCATCTAAAGAAAACTCTAATAAAGAACATTTTCAATTTCATTTTATTGCAAAAAACAAAACAAACAAATTATATGACCAAAGAACTAAATGTAAAATTTCATCAAAATCGGTAAAACCATTTAAAAAAAAAACAAAAAAAACAAAACATAATTTTCGAATTAATCTTAAAGTTCATTGACCTTGGCAGGTAGAAAGTTGTTTCCGATAAAAAAAAATCACTTAAAAAATATTAGTAAAAAACAGCAATGAGTTTTTGAAACTGATTTTGGGGACCCCCTCTGATCGGGGCCCTAGGCAGATGTGTTTTTTGCCTATAGGATAACGCGCCACTGTAGACGGGTGTGTGTGAACGCGCTTAAAAATCGAATATTATTAATTAAAAACGGATATTTGCAAAAGTCAATGTAAAACCATATTTTGTGACGCTAGTTTTAAACTCGAGGAAGCATAACACTTAAATGCGGCACATGTGAAGCGCATGCCGCCACGAGTTGGACACCCGTCGACACAGTCAATATCTAAATATTGTGTCTAAAGCACTGGATATTATATGTTAAGGTGAGCTGACTGGAAGAATGAATGGGCAATTAGGCGGGTGCACAGAAACGAAATACTTGGCTTACGACATAAAAGTCGTAATTTTTTTATCGTTTTTTTTTTTTTTTTTTTTTGTTACAGATCATAAATTATTACTATGTCTCTGAAATGTAACGCACTGAGTACACTAACTAACTTTTTTTTCCGTATCATTCCATTTTGTGGACTACTTTTATTATAATGCATTCAAGCACCTATGCAAAATAATCAAATAATCTCACTCTGACCACTATAATAATCACTCCTCAATAAATTACTCCAAAAGTTCCACAGTTCAAAGCGTCATTTAAAAGGTTTTATAATTATTTTTTAAAATTTATTTATTATTATTTTTGCATGAAATTTAACAAATGGCACAGAATAAATATCGCTGTAATTGGCTATTGTAAAGTGCCTTGAGTAACTGAAAGCGAAGTAAGTTTCGAAAACCTCGATAAAGTTAAAAATAAATAAATAAATCTACAATACTGGAGATTCTAAAATGCTGCTTACAAAATTATACATAAAATACCACTTAGTAACTGTGGTATAGATGCATAACTTCCAACAATCGAACGACGTAACCAACAAAGAGTAAAGTAATGAGTGTGTCATTAAAAATAGAACTGGCAATCAAACTTAATTTCAAATCCACATTTTAATTAAGTCCCCTTCCATGAAACGATTACGGGCAAGACATATTGTACTTTGCACATCTTTATTATCGGGTTCCTAAGTTAACCTAACTTTAAGTATCCTAATATCACCTTATCAGAGATCAAACACTCCAAAGTTCTTGTTAATGTTGGTTGGAAATATGAGTGGAGCAGAGAATAGAAGTCCGAAATAATTTTCCATTCAATACTAAAAGTAGAGTATTCTAGAAAAGTTAATCAGAAAGAAATAATATGTTAAAATACATGAAATGAAAACGAATCAGCAGTAAAGTTTAAGATATATTTCTTATTAACAGAATCTAAAAATCACACCATTTGTGTATTCTTTTCTCCTGCTTCTTCGATGATTGTAATCTTGCTATTATACAATCGCAAAAGTACCAACCAAAATGGCAACACCACTTGTGATTCTTAACTCTATTAGTAATAAATAGATCTTCAACTTTACAGGTTATGTGCTTTCATTTTAATGCATGGCTTCTTTCTAATTAACTTTTATTACTAAATTGAAAATTACGTCGGACTTCCTCATATTTCCAACCAAAGTTTTGATTTAGATTCTGTTAATAATAAACAGATTCTAAATAATAAGTACTTTCATTTCACAAGTACTTTCATTTCAAAGTATTCTGATGAAAATAAGCTGTGCAAGATGTAGTTCAAACATTATATTAGTCATGTATTGGTTCCTGCTGTAGTGCTATTTATTTATACGGTACAATGCAGAAATTTAACAATTATTACAAAAATTTGATTTATTTCGATAACTGGCAATCTCTCAGTAATGCTGCCAGTCGGAATACCACGAACGAACAACTATCAAAAGCTATTGAACTTAAGAGATTTATCAAATAATGTTAAAAAGAAAATTAATTTACAGTAAATTATTGGGCGCGTCGGCACATATGCATAATCGCCTGTCGTCTTCGCCATGTCTGTCCAGAACATGTAACTCGACTCACAGTAGACGGATTTGCATAAAATTTTATTATTATTTTTTTTTTCCTTGTAAAAAGATTTGTTGAGCAAAATTTCATTAAAATCGGACCGATATAAATACAGCAATTATTATTTTTGATGCCTTCACAACTCCCAGTGGACGAGTTTTCATTAAATTTTATATTTCACTCTTTTATGACGATTTTTTGATCCTTCCCAAATTTCAATAAAATCGAACCCATAGCAATGCGTAAATTATTATTTATTATTTTCATATATCATGTAGGCTATCCATATACCGTATATTGTAGTACACGTATTGGATATTATGCTTGTTGCCATGCGTGGTTTGGAAAAATGGACAATGTGGCGGAATCATAGAAAAGAAATTTTCTCGTTTCGCGCATAAAAGTCGTTGCTTTTTGCTTTTTTTATTTTTTATAAATAAATCATCAATTATTACTATTTGCTAAAGCATCTGAAATGTAATGCACTGCGTACATTAACCAACTTCTTTTTTCATTCAAAATAGAGCAAAATCTGTTTATAAAATGGCTTGTGCAACTCGCCCCGAACAGATATGTCGCTTATAATTTTCTTGTTATCTTTCAGTTTCTTGTTTTTGGTAGGTGAACATTTTGCTGTAAAACAGTATCCAACCTTAGAGAGCTTATTCAATGCAACATTTTTTTAATTATTGATTACGTTTAACCAACTGTTATGGTCAGTATTGTGGAATTAAAATTGTGAAATAATATTTATCAGTATTTTAGGCTTTGAGCCTCGCGGGATAGCGTTGCTCTAATTCATTTTAAGGTATTAACTTTTCTTCTATTGGATTTAATTGGCCGAACTCAGCCGGATGAAGTAAGCTGGGATTTTTTTTTTTTTTTTTTTTTCCCGTGAAGTATTCCGAATTTTTCGGCCGATGAAAGCACACCTGTGTAGGCATACAACCGATACAGTACCCATATTGATCATAAGACCCCACTCTTTTTAGAAGAGTAATCAATATTTCACTATATGGAGTGAGCCAGTTGTCCTCTACAGGACAGGAAAAGGCTGATGAAGAATCATATATATATTAAAAAAAAAAAAGATAAACTGCAGCCATTATCAACCCACTGCAGGATGGAATTCATGTTGAGGGAAATGGACCACGTGGCGTAGACCATAATCTGTCCAGTGCAAGTTGTCAGATCGACCGTGTTCAGCAGTCAGGGACTTGAACCCCAGTCTACTCAAGGAGCGTATGCTACTGCACTCATTTAATTGACCACTCGGCTAGCTGGACTTGTATGGTGAACGTAGAGCCTTATTATAAATATCCGGCGCCTCCGTAGCCAGGTGGGCAGGAGCAGCAGTGCGTAACACACGCTTCTTGATTAGACCGGGGTTTGAGCCTGTGACCACCAAATATGGAGGATGCGGAAAGGTCAGGGAATGACTAACGCATATCCTCAGAGCAATGTGACCTTAGTTGCTAATGCTCCTAAGAAACCAAATAACAACAACAAATTATAAATATCCACTCGTATGGAAAGTGGTGCAACGTTGGACCGAAAAAGGCTGATAATGAAGAAAAGAGAGATTTGTATTTATTTTTCGTCCCCCCCCCCCACCCCGGGATTTACGGTGCTATTGCTTCAAAAGCACTTGCGTTCAGATTTTTGTTACAGAAGGAAGCCATTTATCTCAAGATATGCTACAAATTCGTATTTCATCGTGTTGCGTAATTTTGAAGAAATTAATATAAACAAAATGATACAAGTAAAAATATCCTTGATACATATTTTAAATAACTTATTTATGTCACTGACTATAGGACACAAAGAATTAAGTGAAACGAAGGTATGATAATACATATTTATTTGCATGAAAACTTGAAACGAGGATTCACTTAACGACACTTATTTTTAAACATACCCTTAAATTATAGAAACATATATAACACAGTATATATATATATATATATATATATATATATATATATATATATATATATATATATATTATTATTATTATTTTTTTTTTTTTAATTGTTCACCACAGTATGCCTAGTCAGAGTAACACATAGCTAAATAGCCCTATGAGGTACAAGGCCACAGTGGTTTCACAATAGCAATACAAGTATTTCCATAAAAGGGATAAAAGAAACGACATTCGCACAATTTAAAAGAACACAAATCAGAGTAGAAGTTAATAACAGAACCATTAAAATATTAAATATTTACACAAAACTATAACAGCATTTAGCTTAACACGTCCTCGACATAATTACTATGGACACTTTACATGTCAATAGTAATTATTCCGAAGACCATACAGTAGTAGTTCTTGTTCAAACTAAACGCAGAATGATCAATGCTGTGGATCTTTTATTTTTAGAGATGGCAGGGAAAAAGAAAACCTATATAGAAAATAAATTCCATCGGCAGTAGGAATTAGAGGCTCAAGGCGGGTGTTCTTTGGTGGAACATTCCACTCCATCCGTTCAAAATTAAAGGGAACTTCAACACATTGGAGAACAGCATTCCAAAGGATTCTTTGAACTAAAGAAGGTGATATCCAAGCGCAAAAGTACTATTATTTATTCTTTGATGGAACAGGAAAAGAAACTGCGTGCTTCTTTTAAAATTCATCCTGACTCTTAAATTGATTCAGTCTACACTTGAATGTTAACAGCTGAATATTGTTTTCTGCCTTAAGCTCTCTACTACTCCCTAATTAGAGCATTTTTCCACCTTTACTAGCAGCTGCAAAATTTTGAAACTGGGCGGGGCTTTAATATGTATTTCAGGTCTTAGCAGTTAAAGGTATTTATGTCACCAGTGAGCCACTATATTCATAATATCGTGAATAACATCTGCCTCTGGTGTCGTGTCAATATTTAATGCATTGAGCAGTTTAACAAGAAGTGATTACCGCGTGCGCGCCTTGGAAATGACTTTCCCTTATCCCATAGGTGTAAATGTGTCAGTTGCAACAGTGATGAGTAACCATCCGCAACACTATCAAAAGGAAAATTAAAACAACCAAAACTATAAAACAATCAGAATAACCTACGGGCCGAAATTTTTATTTCACTAGCTCAATAAGAAAATGCATGGGGGGGGGGGATAATAATAACAAAAAGTGGTTTGCATTTATTGCAACAATATTCTGCTGTAATGACCTGGTTCTCGTTGTGAGCTGTAACTGTATGCCTGGCACTGAACTACTTATTATCACATTTTAACGATCCCATTTTATGTACAGCAATATACCAAAATGAAATTATTTAACTAGTTCATTAAAGGCCATACTTTTTTTGGGGGGGGGATACCATATTGTAATATTAGTTATAAGATAACATAGTTTTACACTTTGTTAAACAAAACTATGTCAAATTGTGTTACATGACACAAAATGAATAAGAAAAAAGAACAACAATCTCCCTAAAATCTTATTTCTGTTTGATTGCTAATGAGATACCAAACAAACAAAATTGATCCAAACAAACAAATAGATACCTAATAAACTCTGGCTTAAAATCTCTCTACCTCATTGTGTCAAATTCATCTGTTGTCTCTACCGTTCTCCCAACTCCACTAATCACTTTGAGCTCTTTGACTTCCTCTCTTTGCAGCTTGACTTTCTCCAGTCTAACTTTCCTAACAGTGAGGTAATTTTCCTTGGTGATTTTAATGTTCACAACTCCAGATGGTCGAGATCCTGAGGCTTTTGCAATTACTAATGACCTTGCACCGATTGTTCATTTACCTACAAGAATACCGGACAATCCTAATCATACAGCCAATACGCATGATCTTTTTCTCACGAACAACCCTTCTAAGTACACGGTCGAAGTGAGAGGTCCTTTAGGCACTTCAGATCACAACTTGGCGATTTTCTCTTCTCCAATGGAACCTTTATCTCATGGCTATTCCCAACCTCGTGTTGTTTGGCATTACAAGAATGCAAAATGGGATGACCTGCGAGACTTCATTTCTTCTTTTCCTTGGTCGGATTACTGTTTCAAAACTTCTGATGTCAACCTTTGCTCAGATCGTGTCAGTGAAATTATTCTTGCGGGAATGGAATCCTTTACCCACACTCCACTGTAAAATCTCGACCTTTATCTAAACCTTGGTTTTCCAATAAATGTGCTAAGGCTGTTCAAGAGAAGAATGTTGCATATCGTAATTGGCTTGTTACTAATTCTTGTTTCATTTTCTGCCTACACCAAAGCTCCCAACAATTGTAAAGCAGTTATTAAACAGTCCAAACTAGAGTTTGAACAGGCTAAGAGTAGAAAACTTGCTTCTTGCCCTAATAGTAGCCGAGCATTCTGGTCTCTTGCCAAAGCTATTGGCCGCAACTTTAGCCCATCTCCGCTCCCACCTCTGTCCAACCAGATGGTTCTGATGTCACTTCAGCCAAGGATAAAGCTGACCTGCTAGCATCCCATTTTTCTTCCAACTCATGTATTAATGACCTTGGTAAAACACCTCCCACCATTCCCAACACGCTCCATTCAATGCCTCCTGTGGTCTTCCGTCAAAAGGATGTCAGAAGGATTTTGACGAATTTTGATGTTAAGAGAGCTCCAGGTCCCGATGGTATTTCTCCGCTTGCTCTCAAAACCTGTGCTCCTGAACTTATTCCTATTCTTTTCCGCCTTTTTTCACTTTCTCATTCCAAAGGTGTTTTTCCTTCTGCTTGGAAATTTGCTCATATCCAGCCAGTTCCTAAAAAGGGTGACAAATCTCTCCCATCCAATTATCGTCCCACTGCAATTACTTCTACTCTTTCTAAAGTAATGGAGAAATCAATTAACCGCCAACTTTTAATCTACCTAGAAACCTTCCATCTGATCAACGATCGCCAGTACGGATTACGTCAGTGTCGATCTAACGGTGATATTCTGGCTTATGTTACCCATTTATGGACTAATTCAATGGAAAGGTTTGGTGACATCTCAAAGGCTTTCGATCGCGTTTGGCTTAAAGGTCTTGTAAACAAGCTTCCATCTTATGGTTTGCCAACTGTTTTTAGTAATTGGTTATCCAGTTTTTCTCTCTGATCGCTCACTGAGGGTGATGGTAGATGGCTCTCTGTCTTCTAACTTCTCCACTAATGCTGGTGTCCCCCAAGGTTCAGTTCTTTCCACCACTCTTTTCCTCTTGTATATTAATGACCTTCTTCCATTGACTGGAAATCCTATCCATAGTTTTGCCGATGATAGCACATTGCATTCCACATTCCATTTTGAGAAACCTTGCCCTGCTTAATCAGCTTCAACTTCTCGAAAATCTGCTACTAATTCCTTAAATACCGATCTTCAGGTAATTCTCCAGTGGGGCAAAGACAACTTAGTTGATTTCAACCCTTCTAAAACTCAGTCTTGTCTTATATCTCGCAAAAAGGATTCTTCTGCTCCTATGCTTATCTTTCGTAACACTCCGATTTCTAGGCAAAATGATATATCTCTTTTGGGGATTACCCTGACTTCTAATCTCTCTTGTCACAAGCACATTACAAATATTGCTTCTTCTGCATCTAAAAAACTTGGTTTTCTCTTTCGCTCTCGGCGTTACTTTTCTTATAAACAGCTGCTCACTCTGTATAAATCGCAAAACCGCCCTGCCATGGAATATTGTTCCCACATCTGGGGTGGTGCCCCCAAAACCTCTCCCAGGCTGCTTGATTCCATTCAGAAGAGGGCAGTTAGGTTAATTAATGATTCATCTCTAACAGAGTCTTTCCACTCGCTGTCTCATAGACGTACTGTTTCTGCTGCATGCCTCTTCTACAGGTACTTCCATTGGCACTGTTCTTCTGAACAGTGCCAATTCCCGCTCTCTCTTTCAAAACAGTCTGAACATGTGCTGCCACAAGCCAACATCCATTTACTGTCCAACTTCAAACTCACAGAACCAACTTTTCATCTTCCTCGTTTATTCATTCAACTGCTGTTTTCTGGAACAACCTTCCTTCATACGTATTTCCTGAAAATTACAGTCTACAGAAGTTCAAGTCCAATGTCAACAAATATCTTCTTTCGTCTTCTCAACCTCCAACCCAAGCACGGTACTAAGTACTATAGTTCTAATACCTCTCGTGTTTGGGGTTTACATAGAAAAAGAGAAAAAAAAAAAAAAAAAAAAACAATGCTGAAAACAAAACGAGTTGAGCTATTATAGCAACAGTTTGTGACGATATCCAAGGGACTGTTGAAAGAGAAGTTCCACCGCCGTCAACCCAGAATTCCAAAACAGTCTAAAATGTACTTTTGCGGAGTAGCGTAGGAACGCCTTGGCATTGGGGCAAGTGCTAAGGGCGCCACTGACAGGCCATATCAGTTCCGAGCCAAGCGATTTCGACACCCGAGGCTAACTGACGAAACGGCGCCTAAAATGATGTCAAATCAGGATCAGAGTAGAGGGCAGGTTGAAAATCAATTTTCGCCCGTTTTCAGGGAGTGATTCAAGCCTGCATACATCCTTAAATCTGAATATATACTGCATTGCAGCGTAGCTCTATTTGCCGTCCAGAACGTACCTTTGAAGGGACCAATTTCGTTATTCCTTACATCATCTAAAGAATAACAAAATTTATAATGTTTTTACTGAAATTGAGGAAACTTGCAAAAAAAAAAAAAAAGGAATATAGTACCAGTTGAAAAGAGGAAGGCGAAACGGGGAGAGAAAAAAAAAAAAAAAGCCAGGTGTGCATGCTGAACATGAATCGTCGAACTTCGATGGAATAATAATTGATTGTATTATAATGCAGTTAAATGAAAGATCTGAATCCCTAAAACCCATAGTAGAAGACTAATTTTTTGATTGGCGAAGTTCCATTCAGTGAAAAGTGAGGATTTAGAAACTAAAGCTATTTTATTGTTAGAAAAATACCCTGAAATTAATCAATACCAATTTAAAACTGAAATAAAATGCTTTAAATTAAACACCAACTAATTGAAATATTAAAAAACAAAAATTCCCATAAAATATATCCCTTAGATATTTTAAATGTATTGGCTAAATGGGAGTTACAAGAAACCTATCCAAATATTGAAAAGGCTCTTAAAATATTCCTTACAATGCCAACAACCGGAAGGAGTTTTAGCAAGTTAAAACTTGTTAAGAATTATTTGAGATCGACGTCAGGACAAGAACGCACATCATTATCTGTCTCCTTTCAATTGAACATGAACTTGCTAGCAAAATAGATTTCGATGAAATTATCACAAATTTTGGTAACACTAAAGCAAGAAAAATTAAGCTTTGATACAATTTAATAATTTTAGTTCCTATATAATAACTTTATGTACTTATCCATTTAAATCTGTGATTTTATATATTAATACTGTTCGCCTAGCAGTTCTTCTGTATTTTTTTTTTATTTTGTTATTAAATAGAAGTTTATTTGTTTTATATTATATATGTACACATAACCAATGATATTATTTATGTTTCAACTCAATAAAACACTGATTAAAATATCGGATTTCTATATAACGAAATCGATTGTTCGCATAAAAAAAATTCGTTAATTAAACAGAAATTTCGATATTTCTTTATATAAAGAAATATGACATTTTCAACAATTAAAAATAATTGTTGAAAAGATAAAATAAATATTCTAACATTTAAAAACAATTTATTAATATATAGATAAGCGATTTCTTAGATAAAGAAACGACTTTTTTCATAGTACATGAAGAGCACAATATCACTACACTTAAGAATTATTATTTTGCAAATTTGCCTATCTTTTGTTGTACACTGCATTTTAAACGTACATCGATTATTAAAAAATGTTCGTATTTGTTTTAACACTCAAATACGTATATGTTCAGGAACATTTTCTTCGCACTGAAGGCCTCAACGAAGTTTCAGAAACAGACAATATTTCATGTTTAAGTCTAATATCTTCGCTACCTTCATTTTATTCCTCTTGTCATCGATATTGTCCTTAGTTCATTAAACTAGTTCTTAAATTTGATTTTTTTTTTAAAGTGTCCAAAATGTGGAGTCACTTGGATATTCAACTACTGTGACCATGTAAAAAGAAATCGGGGAAATTCACTAACGCGAAACAACAGATAAACTAGTTGTTGGGTTAAAGGAAACCGTTCTCTCATAAATCTCTTACAGTGTGTTTACAGTAAGAAGGTTGATCAAAGCCTGTCTGAATGTTGAATACGCCTTGCTCTGCTCACTGGCTAGGGATACACAGAAAGTAGTTGACCAGCACGACTTCTCGGTATGCGGAATAGGTAGTTGGTTGGATAGGTTTTAAGGGTATCACTGCGTTCAAGATGGTAATCTCTTTAGCTCCTAATTCGTGCTAAGCAACAGCACTATTGCCTAAATTGTTTGCAGGCCAGAGATGTGAACAGTGAGTACCCAGTTAAGGCTATCGTAATCCATTCGTTATGGAAAATTTCCTTCATTCTACGGAAACTATTTTAAATGTAATTACCAAGTGCGATTCAAAAAAATTCGCTAAACAGAACCCTACTGTACTTACTATTTATTATGATTTTACCAATTATCGAAAAAAGGCGCGTAGCCACGAATTTGCCGAGGGCGCCTCTGCTTTTGCGACTTCACGATTTAAAACGACGTTCATCGTTCTTAACCCTATTTGCGTCCGAAAAACAAAATGCTGTACCGTAATATGTTACGGGTGAAAAAGAGCATTCCGCAACTCGATACCAGAGCATCTTGATAATGACTAACTTTTAGCAACAAGTGCAATTTAGTAAATAACTGACTCCAGGTGCCTAGACTCACAGTATATTCTGGTGCACACGTCGCATTTTCAGGGGCCAGAAATTACCTCTAAAATTATAGATCGACTTATACGACGGGTACAAAACTTAGAACTTAAATTCATTTATACCTAGTGAGATGTTATATACCGCATATTCCTTTCAAGTAGTAAATCGCATATTCTTGCATATTCCTTTCAAGTACTAAATCGCACGCACGGCGCCTCCGTAGCCAAGTGGGAAGGAGCAGCAGTGCGTAGCACATGCTTCTTGATTAGACCGGGGTTCGAGCCAGTCACCAACAAATACGGAGGATGCGGAAAGGTCAGGGAATGACCGCATTTCCCGGAGCAATATGGCCTTAGTTGCTAATGCTACTAAAAATCAAATAACAAACAAACAAACTAAATCGCACATTCTTGCATATTCCTTTCAAGTACTAAATCGCATATTCATGCGTATTCGTATCAAATATTAAAAATCGTCTAAAATTAAGGTTGACTCTGTCATTCAGCCTTTCTTGTGAATGTACACAAAAATCCCTGCTGGAAACTTTATGGCCTTATACGGCGAGTCGACTAAATGCTGGAACATAAGGTACGCTACTGGTTCCAGATTATTCCTTCTTAGATGTGCCAAATGAACAATCCTGCTCGACTGATAGTGTGATGCAAGTGGTGATATCGTTGGGTAACCACGTGTCTTCGAAGGATGAAGTGGAACAAAAGATGAAACATGTATTTGTGCAAGTGCTGGCCAATATGACTGACTGTCGCTAGATAGTAAGATAAAGTTGTATATTAGGAGTATTTTACTTCAGCTTTTATTATTATTATTATTGCTCTTATATTATTTCTCCCTGATTGGGGTCGCGGGTTCGATTCCCGCCTCGGGCTTGGATCAAAGTACTGCAAAAACCTTGGGAGGTGCAATATGGCCACAGAAGCCGATGCGCCAACAACTACCAAATCAAAAAAAAAAAAAAAAAATCTCCCTGATTGGGGGTTCCACCTCGTGACAGGTATTGCTACCAAGTACACACGGTGATTGTTGTTATGTCTGGTGTTACTGTTGGTAGAGGAACTCTCTAACTATCCTACAGGTGTTCAGGAGTGCGACTTTCTGGAGTTCCTTGTAGGTGTTCGATGGGAGACCTATTGCTGCTGTAGGGTCTTTGGCACCATACCTGGAAAACCCAGGCACCATACCACAGGTTTGACACGATGATCGGGATGGTCGTTACTTGTTGCATATGCCACATCTCTTTTTTTTCTCCTGTCTTAGGTTCGTGTACGTCCTGATTTTTTCCCCATGGGTTTTCTGCAGGTTGCCAGTGTTGGGTACCCGCTATGCCAATCAGATAGGTAGCCTTTTCCTTCTTGTCCACAAGGGTTATGCCCGGTCTGTTGTGCGGGATTGCCTATCCGTTATTATTGCGCGGTCCCAGTACTGCTTGTGGGTTGGGGTCTCTAGTACTGCCTGGCATTTGTGCTTGTAGTACGGTTCACTTTCTTCGATCAACTGGTATTTCCTTGCTAGCTTCTGATGTATTATCCTGGCTATCTGGTCGTGTCTATGAATGTACTCAGTCTGGGTGATTACCTTGCATCCCGCGGTGATGTGCTGGATCGTTTCTGAGGCGAGGTGGCATCGTCGACATGTGTCATCGAACACTCCGGGCTCCTTGGCGATGTAGAACTTATTGATCCTTGCAGTTTTGTCATTTATTAATTACTTTATTTTCATGTACTGTATTTCCCCTTGCGCCTTCGGGGAAGGACAGCTGTTATAATCCCCACCATCCCACCAGGTGCAAAAGGTCTGATTTCGAATTCAATGTCGAGAGGAATTTTTATGGGCTTTTCGAACGTGAGCAATTTAATCCGTCTCAGGTGAGGACAGCATGGTTTTTTTTTTTTTTTTTTAATCCCGCAAAGTAAACTCGGTTTTTCGTACAGAAAACCGACCGAAGAATACTGCAATTACAGACAATATATAAATAAATAAATAAATAAATAAATTTTCTGTTTATACTCCGGCACGACAACCAAGTCAGTAGAGTTTACAATAAATCGTCAATACAAATATTTATCGTATTTAGTAGTCACGGGCTTGAACCCCGGTCCACTCAAGGAACGCGTGCTATGCACTCTCGCTCCTGACCACTGGGCTACGTCTATGGTGTCATCTCAAAGCTCCAAAACAACTGTTTTGGGGTTTCACACACCCACACAATTTCCCCCTTGCACAAAAATACACGAATTCATGACACGCAAAAATTATTAATGTTCGCATAATTTATTAATTTTATCTTTTATATCAGCGTATCTCCTTGAAATACCATTTACCAATCTTTACCTGTAAAAGTTAATAACACTTGGGAGCCGCCAGTATTGCTGACCTAGTTAGAGTTTGGGCTGTGTTCTTGCTGCCTAAATAGCTTACAATTACAGCCGATGGACAGGGTGTGACTGACACGCTTTAGGTTTACTATCGCTACCATGTCGTAAGCCAACTAAAAAGAGGCACAAGTAGTAGCAGAGTGGCTCCAGTAAAAAATCTTAATTACAGGAACTACAGAAATATAAAGTTGAAGAGGAATCCCACAGCTATTGGGATTTTGTTGCCCACGCCTCCTACTATTATGTCACTCGGACAAATGCTAAAAATAAACCAACAATATATCAAATTATGAAGAAATCAGCATCTCACAGGAATGCATGCTCTGTTTATAACAGTTATTTCACTATAAAATATCCTGTATGGACACTTTATTAGGACCATAGCTAATTGCGGGTTGGACTGCAATTGGCTCATGTTTTAGCAGATTAATGCACCTTTTCTCACATAAGCAATTCATCAGGCAGGCTATGAATTGTTTTCCCAACCACTCACGCACCATCCTCTGCAGATATAGTTCCACCAGATCTTCACCATTCTGTCAACAAAAAACCAACTTGTCTGGAAAGAAATTTGGGTCGGATGATAAGGTGACAGCGGCGGCATAAAACTGGAATCACGAATCTCGAGGCCACTGGAAACAGTGCATTGAGTTAAAAGGGACTACATCAAAAATTATCAACTAAGTCTCGTACCATTCACCATTATTTTCTTATGAATTTAACGCTTCAGTAAACACGGCTCACCAGTTTCATATGCCTGATTTAATGAATGCCATTTGTTTAAAAGTACTGCAATAAAGAACTCGGGAAAACAGGAACTATATTCTACTGCAAACAATAAGATGTCAAAATTTTCACCAAGGCATCTGCCAAGTAAAAGATTACTTCATACTAGCCAGTGGTTAACATTTAGCAGCGCCCCTTCAGGTTGACTTAAACAGAATTCAAAGATGGTCAGAGATCTGGCAGCTATGTTTTAACGTTGCTAAATGCAAGGTCTTACACTTGGGGAATAGCAACCCACAAATAAATTACACACTTGGTGGGGTTGAATTAAAAACAGTGGAGGAGGAGGAGAAAAGGGATCTGGGAGTTACAATACGGGCAGATATGAAGTTTTCTGAACAGTGTAAACAGGCAATGAGGAAAGCCCATGGAGTCCTATAGATGATTTATCGAACGTTATCCTGCAGAGACAGGGAGGTCATAATATCGCTGTATAAGGCAACTGTCAGACCACATTTGGAATACTGTGTTCATGTATGGATACCTCATCTGAAAAAAGACATTGAGCTTCTTGAAAGGGACCAACGACGGGCAACTCGAATGGCGAGATCGGCAGAAAGACGACTATATGAGGAAAGACTCCGATTATGTGGGCTAGAGCTTGGCAACGAGGCACCTCAGAGGTGACCTGATTAAGGTTTAGCATTAGCATTAGTAGAGGCATTTGATGCAAGAAAGCAAGCTTATGCAGCATCAGCCAAAAAAAAAAAAAAAACCCACTTCCACTTCACCCCTCTGTTCGTTCAAAATACCTGTCCAGCTGAGCCTTAAACTTATTTAGGCTATCAACCTCCACCACAAGGGATGGCAGTCTGTTCCACCAACCGACCACCCGCTGGCTAAAGGCAAATTTCCGCACGTCTATCCTACATCTGTCTTTCCTCAATTTGAATTTATGCCCTCTCAGGTGATTTTCCTGAGCTAGAGGAAGAATCCCATCAGCATTGAGCATGCTTAAACCATTCAAGGCTTTATACACCTCTATCAGATCACCTCGCTGGTGCCTAGTCTCCAGACACTGTAATTTGCAAAACTTAAGCCTTTCCTCGTAAGAGCACCCCTTTGTTCCATTCACTAATCTTGTTGCCCTTCTCTGTACTCGTTCCAGCAGCTCTACATCCTTCTTGAAATGAGGCCTCCAGACCTGTATACAGTACTCTAGGTGTGACCTGACCATTGCCTTATACAATGGAATAATCACCTCCTTATCCCTGCTGGAAAAATTCCTGTATATCATTGACAATACTCCATGAGCTACTCTTGCAGCCCGTCTGCACTGCTCAGAGAACTTCATATCTGCCTGCACAATCACCCCCAAGTCCCTTTCATTCTCTACCACTGTCAGTGTAGTACCACAGAGTTGATACGTTGCCCTGGGGTTGCTGTTTCCCATGTGTAGTACTTTACATTTGTCAATGTTAAACTTCATTTGCCACCTCTCAGCCCATCTGCTCAACCTTTCCAGATCCTGTTGCAGCAGTGTAGTGTCAGTAGTGTCCTTGACAACCCTGCCAACCTTTGTATCATCTGCAAACTTGGACATTAAGCTTGATATACCATCATCAATATCATTTATAAATACAGAAAACAATAATGGACCCAACACTGAGCCCTGAGGGACTCCACTAATAACATTAGTCCATGATGAGCAGTGTCCATTGATTACCACTCTCTGTCTTCTCCCACTCAACCACCCCTTTATCCATAGCAGCAATTTGCCTCCAATGTCACACTGCTCCAATTTGTGTAGCAGTCTTCCATGTGCCACAGTATCAAAAGCCTTTCTAAGATCCAAGTATATAATATCAAAGTTATTCCCTGCATCCAGTTCTTTTGTGACTGCATCATAGTATCCAATCAAGTTGGTCAGGCAAGACTTCCCCTTAACAAAACCATGCTGTGTCTGAGCTATAACTGAAGTGTAAGGGTCTATAACTGAAGTCTAAGGAAGTTTATAAGGGTCTGAGAGGGATTAGTAAAATGAATGACAGCGGAATTCTCACTGTTATAAAGAATTCCAGAACTAGGGATCATAAATTCGAATTACAGGGGTTGAGGTTTAGATTATATTGTAGGAAGTTTTCTTTCAGCCAGCAAGTCGTTGATTGCTGGAACAAGTTGCCCTCACACATTTAGCTGTGTGAGGAGGGAAGCATATAATTTGCTTCTCCCCCCCCCCCCTTTTTTTGCCAGTACGGAAAAAGCCTGTGACTTCATTGTACTATATGCCGAATACTAATTATTATTACTATTTCAATAACATTTACAGTAATTATGGTGTATATGTCGACTTTTTTTTGTCTTGAAAATTGGTGCTTAAACATATATTCATCGCATTAGTTGATCACTCTTTTATAGCCAACTTGAACGCCTGGAGTAGTAGTGCATCCCAGAAAAATCTGCATCAAGAACCATCGTTCTACTTTTTAATCCAATTATATCTTTTCTTTTAAAAGTTTACATTGTGACATTTTATTACACTGCACAGTAAGCTATAAAGAAAGCGATAAGTGAGCACAAACCTACTATGTGACATTGCTTTGTTAATGTTATATTCGTATGTGTACATGAGACTTTATGTAACCGAGTCATGCCTTGTTGCCTGTTCAGTACTGTATCACAAGTTGGTTTCTTTGTAAACCATGCCTCAATATGGAAGTGCGTTTGTTATAAGCAATTCACAATCTCGAAAAGTAAACCCGGAAACATAACTCCCGACGAATTCCATGATCTGTTTTCGTCTGATGAAGAAGATGGACAAATTCTTGGGCATTAAAAAATGAGCAACAATGTATATTTGTGTTAAAATGTATATGTAATGAATTGTAAATTTATCGGGCACATGCCTTTTTCTCGCAGTATGCCTTTACCCTAGAATTTTAAACGATTTCTGTGTTTTAAATGTAGACTTAGACGCCGGAATATACAGTAAGTCTGAATGCACGCTCTTGATATTAAAAAACAAAAGAAAGTTTCCATATAACTGTATACTTAAGTACAAGTGGGGTCAGATTTATTAAGTTCAAAGTAACTGTTACATGATGCGACATTGAGCCAACACTTCTTTTTCGAGAACCGCTATAAATAATACAATGGGTTGTTCACCCAAGCAAATGTTTCACACATTACGGCAGCATAAGAAAATATGGAAAATTATCTTCTGATTCCCTTATTGTCTAGTTAACTTATACAACCGGAAAAAATAAAACATATTGAGCAAAATATTTCTTTCTTGAGAGCCACTATATAGCATTTACAGCTGGTCTTAAAAAAGAAGCATTTGATGTGTTTCTTTTTTAATCTTATATTTATATACCCATGACCATATCATTACCACACCCAACATTTTTCTAACTGTAATGCATTCGTACTCATTCACAGCAACTGAAAATGCTTCGAACTTTTCAACAACTGTAATCAAATTTACTTGATTCGAGTTGTTGAAAGCGCCATTTCAAAAAACTTCGAACGTACCGCAATATATATTTGTTTATTATTTATTTATTTATTTATTATATTATTATTATTTGTTTTATCTGATTTTTTTCCCCTAACGAATATTGTTAGGAGGCCCAGTTTATTATGAAATTTGCAGTAGCTATTCGTTGTTGTTATTTGGTTTTTAGGAGCACTAACAACTAAGGCCATATTGCTCCGGGATTATGCGGTGGTCATTCCTTTGACCTTTCCGCATCCTCCGTATTTGGTGGTGACGTGTCGAACCCCGGTCTAATCAAGAAGCGTGTGCGGCGCACTGCTGCTACTTCCCACCTGGCTACGGAGACGCTTAGTAGCTATTCGATTTGGTTATTACTGTAAATATATACACTGATGAGCCAAAACATTGACTGCCTACCTAATATGATGTTCGTCTTCCACGTGCAGCCAAAACAGCTCGTAGCCGGCGGGGCATGGACGCTACAAGATTTCTAAATGTGTCTTGTGGTATCTAGTACCAACACAAACCACAGATGCTAGATGGGATTGATGTCTCGGGAATTTGGAGGCCTGGGCAATACCTGGAAGTCTTCCTCATGTTCCGCAAACCAGTCTCAAACAATCCGGGCAGTGTGGCACGGCGCATTATCCTGCTAAAAGCGGGCACCGCCAGAGGGGAAGACCGCTGCCATGAAAGGGTGTACCTGGTCAGCAATGCCGTTTAAGTAAGTGTATTTAGGGTCAAGCGACACCAGGGGTTTCCTCATCTCCGCGTGGTTTATGTTGTGGTGTGTTACAATACGCTGTAAATGCCAGAGATTTAAAAGTGTGTGGGTCTTGGATCGTTTAGTGTCGTGTACCGTTGTTCTTCTGAGCAGCCTTTCTTAAATCCGAATATTTTGGTGACTAGAGGTTCATGCTGGAGTGGTGCTGACTGATTCTGAGGTGGAGAAGATGCTCGAACAGTTTGCTGAGGCCGAATAGCAGGGCTATAGGATGGTAGGAGTCTGGTTGTCCCTGAGGCTTCCTCGGGTTTTTTAGTATTAGTCGGATGCTAATAATTGTCTTCCAGGATGATGGAAAGCATCCTGTTTTTAAGCAATGGTTGAAGATATTTAAAATTATGACCGGGGTATATTCCACGATTTTTTTTTTACTATCTCTGGTTCTAGCATGTCAATTCTGGGAGATCTCCTATTCTTGAGTTTGTTGGATGCTAGGCAGAGGTTTTCCAGTGTGAAAAGCGGATCTATTGTTTGCGTGCGATACTTTTCATTTTTCTGGCACAGGCTGATCTGCTTCGGGGTGGCTGGGGAAGCTGGAGTCTTGAACATGGTATTTAAGATATTATTGATGCTACTATGCCATGTTGTGCTCATGGACCCATTTTTATCAAAGTTTCGGGCTGACCCTCATCACATGGGTTTATTTGGGTTTTTTTTTTTTTAGGAGCATTAGCAACTAAGACCATATTGCTCCGAGGATATGCGGTGGTCATTCCCTGACCTTTCCGCATCCTCCGTATTTGGTAGTCACAGGCTCGAACCCCGGTCTAATCAAGAAGCGTGTGCTACTCACTGCTGCTCCTGCCCACCTGGCTACGGAGGCGGCCCATCACACGGGGGGAGGGGGGAGAGTCCAAGTGAAAAATTACCCCTAGAGCTGCCAAGTTAGCTTCTATCGGGACAGTTGAATGCAGTGAGAGCAGGTTGAACGTGGAAGGGCAGCTATTGCAGGAGGTGATATAGTCCGATCCAGTAGCACTCGCTCTCGCTTCGGCAGCAAGTGACCTTCAGCTATGATTGTAACGAAAAGGTACTTCCTCCAAGTAAAGATTATGGGGGGGGGGACTTTTAAATAATCGCTATAAACACACACTGTTCACAAACTGTTGGGGCACTGTCTCAGCCCAAGTTTACACACGGGGGGGGGGGGGTAAACCCTCCTCAGTCAAATGTGAGAATTGAATAGCCTCTGATGCTTCAGGGGCTATTCTCTCTAATGCTCTGTCAATGGTAGACGTCAGAGTGCCCAGCACATGGATGACTGGACCCAGGGTATCCCAGCAGGTCATTGCCCAAAGCATGACACCGGCTTGTTTTTGTCCCACAATGCATCCAGGCACCATCACTTCCCCAGGTAAATGACTCACACGTATCCGGCCGTCCACATGGTGAAACAGGAAACGTGATTTTCAGCAGGGTTTGATGTACTGTATGTTGTGACACATTACTCCTGTCACCAGCATTCCAATTACCAGCGAGTTACACAAGAGTCGGCGCCTCCGTAGCCAGGTGGGAAGGAGCAGCAGTGCGTAGCACACGCTTCTTGATTAGACCGGAGTTCGAGCCCGTCACCACCAAATACGGAAAGGTCAGGGAATGACCACTGCATGTTCCCGGAGCAATATGGCCTTAGTTGCTAATGCTCCTAAAAAAAAAAAAAAAAAAAACAAATAACACCAGAGTCACCCTTCTGTTACCACGTACCATCTGGTAGAGCCTTCGCCCACCTTGAGCACTGATCAGCCATGGTCGTCCAATACCTTGCCAGCGGTTCTTGGGTTTCCCCTCCTCAGACCACTTTCGGTAGGTACTAACCACGGCTGACTGTGAGTATCCTAACAGCCGTGCCATTTCGGACATGCTCTGACCCAGTCATCTGGCTTTTGTCAAATTCACTTAAGTCAGCTGCCTTTCCCATCTGAAGAACAAAAGTAACACTGATTAATGGAGCTCAGTATCAGGTGTTTTTTATACCGTATCCAGAATAAAGAAATTTCCTTTCCTCTGAAAGAAATTTCAATCAAGCGTAATGATTAGTCTGAATAAAAATAAAACTATTTTTGAGCTCCTTCACTCTGTGTTCCTTTTTTTGCACCTGTCCGGGAACTTTATTTGCACACCTCGTGTATGGGAGAGATATCTTATCCCCACAAGATTGCCTAGATAACTTATTCACTATATTCACCTAATATACAGTGCATGTATATTAGGAAAAGAATAATAGAAAAAAATTCGCGAATGCGATTATCAAATAGGCTTGCGATTATCAAATAGGCTTATATACCAACGTGAACTGTTAATTATTAGGATTTAGGGTATCAGTGAAGTATAATGCAAAATGTGTTGATATTACGGGCTTTTACCAAAGTACATTGGAAACCACTAGAATTTCACCAATCATCTAATTGAAGTACTGTATATTAAACCAGAACTATCAACACATTTCACTTTATTTGCTTTTTTTTTTTTTTTTTTCTTCCCCTGTTATTATTAAACAAGTACATAAGGGAGAAGGATATATCTCTTATCTGCGCAAAGTTGCCTAGGTAACAATCGCTACGTTCTGCGCACCTAATATAAAGTACAGTACTTCAGTCATAATAGAAAAGAGTTTGTAACTGCCTATTAACGTTCTGATATTAAATACTACTATTAATTATCCTAGTAAAATGGATGATAGCAGAATAACTAAGAGTATAACGAAATGGAAACCTACAGGGAGGAAAGCGAGAGGAAGACCACAAAAAAGATGGATGGTTGACGTAGAAAAGGACTTAAAAATCATGAGAACAAGAACAGTAGCCAGAATTTTTTGTCAGCAGGTACATTCACAAAAAAAGGTGCCAGGAGAGATTATTATTAGCCATATAGTACAAGGAAGCCTGAGGCCTATGCTGCACCACCCAAAAAAAATTTTCTGAATTACCCTGAGAGAGAATCACCAAGAAAGGGAAGAATGATGACTGATGATATTCAGCTCAGGATCCTGGGTGTGCCAAGCCCATACTCACCAGATGTGAGCCCCTGGGGTAATTGGTGGAACATCGTCGAGAAGGCTAAGACCCACCCTGGGTTATAACGCCAGAAGTTAATATTATCCGTTTAATAATCGCATTTGCAAATTACTGTGTATTGGGCGCTCCAAATATATTGAAAATGTTACTCATTCAACTTTGTGGGTATGGGAGATTTATCACCCCTATGTCCATTTTAAAAAACCAAAGATGAATGATGCAGAAAATTATGTGCTTGCTTTTAGGCGCAGTCCGATTTCAAAACAAGGGCATAGAGAGGATACATTCTCTATTCTCGGAAGATTACTATTAAGTACGAGAGGGGAAGCAATGATAATTTCCTGGTTCATTCGCTTTTCCAATTTTTAAACAAGAGCATAGGGGAAAACTTATTCATTATATGCCAAAAATGTAGTGAATATATTACTGAAACAACATTGCGGGAATAGCATATATTACCCCCCTCCCATGCTCCTGTTTAAAAATCGGTGATGTTTAAAGGTTCAGTGATGTGGAACTTTTTTTTTTTTTTTTTTTTGTAATTCTCCGTATTCTATATACAGAGTATATCATAACATGTGAGATCATAACTTCAGGAATGGATTTAGGACCTAAAATAAAAAACAGTTTGTGCAAACATAGGTCTGATTTCGCCCTGTTTCGAGTTACAGCAACTATCTAATTAGGTTTACAGGAAACTCTCAAAAACGACCACTGTCCGCCTGAATACAAGCCCGCAAACGACTGATCACAGACTTCCTCACCCACTAAAGAGTTCCAGATGTCTGTCCGATTTGCGGTGCTGATGGGTCTACCACCATCTGAAACTCGTTTTCCGATGGTGATTCCCCAAAGCGTTCATGTATTCTCTGAAAAAATTATTTGGCACATGACGATTAGGGAGTTTTCTGCATACAGTCTCGCCTCGGCTGCATTGCATTTAGCAAGTCCATAAACGAGATGCATGTCTACCATTTTCTCGATTTAAATACGCCTCCGATTATCACAGCAAATGCACAGTATCAAAATCTAAGAAGCTCCCTTGTCAGCAGAACTAACTGAATTTACTCAAGGAACACTATGGGTCTTGTTTACTAAGGCGCATTTAGGGCTAGAGCCTCAAGCTGCGAACAAATTTAGACTATGTATATAAAGTGCTTAGCATCATAATACACAGCCATTTCTGAATAAACAGAAAATTTTTTTTAAGGTGGCATCGTTTTAGGTTATATCTCATATTGTGAATGCCTTCACAACGAGTTGCCATGATATTGCACTACTTCGAATAAGTAACGCTTCACCTAAGGAGAAGACTAGTGTTACTTATTCTCAGATAGGTACCACCACCCAGACAGCACTGTTTCAGGGCTATTTGGCCCTTCGTCAGTGAGTGGGTAGGTACCCAAGTGATGCAATGATGGCAAAAACAGTTATGAAGTATAACTCCACAATATGAGAGATGCCTGATGGTGTATGATGTATTTAGACTAAGGCGCATTTAGGGCTAGAGCCTCAAGCTGCGAACAAATTTAGACTATGTATATAAAGTGCTTAGCATCATAATACACAGCCATTTCTGAATAAACAGAAAATTTTTTTAAGGTGGCATCGTTTTAGGTTATATCTCATATTGTGAATGTTTCACAACGAGTTGCCATGATATTGCACTACTTCGAATAAGTAACGCTTCACCTAAGGAGAAGACTAGTGTTACTTATTCTCAGATAGGTACCACCACCCAGACAGCACTGTTTCAGGGCTATTTGGCCCTTCGTCAGTGAGTGGGTAGGTACCCAAGTGATGCAATGATGGCAAAAACATTTTCTTAATTTCCTTAAAAAAATTTTCTGTTTATTCAGAAATGGCTGTGTATTATGATGCTAAGCACTTTATATACATGGTCTTGTTTACTTAACTATCAGCAAGGTCCTCTATGAAATATTGAACATAATGGAGTAATCTATGCTAACTCAGCTCGTAGAAAGAATTGCTAGAACACAAAAATGGCTGTAACTCTGAAACAAGGCGAAATCAAACCTATGTTCGTGATTTTTTTATTGTTTTTAGGTCCTAAATTCGTCCCTGAAGTGGGTTTCCCATGTTATGATACGCCCTATATACAGTGAAACTTCTCCTAACGGACACCTCTCGTTAACGGACATTTTCAAATTCCCCAACTCGCCTCCATTGGTTTTAACGTGTTTGCAGCTTCTGTCTAGCGGATTCTCTGTAACGGACGCGGACAGGCAATCTGCACTGTTTCGTTTAGATTAGCACTTAATTTGATCTCCCCATAACGGACGGCGGGCGAGCTCACGGCCCTTTTTCTAGGAACGTTTCTTCCACGTATTTCCTCAATCGTGTGTTTATTTTCTATTTCCGATTCTGTGAATTTTATCAAGGTTTACGTCGCGTTTCTAAACCCTTTTTCAAGAATTTTAAGGCACGTGTAAAACTTCTGATGAATTCGGTGTGTGCGGGGGGGGGGAATATGGTCGGCCTTTCGTCTTTTCAGTTTCAGTTTTCAGTTTTGTTCAGTGTCGTGTGAAGTGCACAATGTCTTCTCGTAAATATTTAACTTTAAAAGATAAAGTCGAACTCATTAATGCGTATGATCGGCAAAAAAATAGTGTTCGTAATCTCGCTGCAAAATTCAAAATCGGGAAGACGCAGGTAAGCGACATCCTAAAGGGGAAAAAAAATGAACTGCTCAAACAATTTTGGCATCACGGAAATGATCAGGTTCAAAAATCATTCCCGAAAACTGTTGGACTTCAAATTTGTCGCGCACGTGCTAAAAAAATTCCCATTGATGGGCCTATTATTAGGGAAAAAGCTTTGGAGGTTGCGAAATCTATGGGAGTAAATGAGTTCAAAGCTTCTGTGGGATGGCTAGACAAGTTCAAAACGCGGCATAAAATTTCTTGGAAAACCGTAAGTGGTGAAGGTGGATCTGTTGATACTGGGGTTGTAACAGAGTGGACCGTCAAATTGGAAGATTTATGTCGTGATTTTGAAGCTAAGGATATTTACAACTGTGACGAAACAGAGTTGGTTTTTAAAGCTCTTCCTGAAAAAACAATGAGTCTAAAAAACGGGCGAAAAAATTTCTAAGGAACGCTTGACTGTACTATTGTGTACAAATATGCTGGGAGACTTTGAACAACCTCTTGTTATAGGAAAACCACAAAATCCTCGTTGTTTCAAGGGCATAAAGTTGAATCTTTTGAATGTTGACGGGAAGTCTAATAAAAAAGCGTGGATGACACGAGATATCACGAGCGAATGGATAAGTCACTTTAACCAAAACATGATTCGTCAAAACAGAAAAATTATTCTTTTCATGGATAATGCTGGATCTCACCCGCACATTGAATTGTCCAACATTCAAATCATTTTTCTGCCACCAAACACATCTGCAGAGTGTCAGCCCTTGGATCAAGGGATAATAAAAAATTTTAAACTTCACTACAGAAAACGTGTTTTAAGACATCTCATTGCAAACATGAACGATGTAACATGTGCGAGTGACCTTGCAAAGAAAATCAGCATCCTAGATGCGATTCAATGGATTTCCTCTTCAGTAAACGCAATTAGAAAACAAACTGTCGTGAACTGTTTTGTAAAGTCTGGCTTCTCAAATGCAAAAATTGAAGTTGTGAACAGCAATGTGGAGCACCAAGAAGAACAAGAACTTCAACATCTATTGATAATGTACGATATTTCCGCTACAAGTGACCCTGGCTACAAAGGTATAGACTCAAACCTCACTACAGAAGATGGTGCTCTAGATATCATCGACATTATCATCGATATTTTTCAAGAAGTTCCTCATGAGGATGAAGAAATGGAAGGAGGTCATTCTGTCGAAGAACATATTAACGACGAACCACCGATGAAAATAGAAGAAGCGCTCATACAAATCAATCGTTTAAAAATGTTTTTCGCCGCTGAAGAAGATACTGAAGGACTTTCGATGGTTTCTTCACTCCAAACAAATGTTGAAAACAAAATTATCAGCCGGAAGAAGGTGCAGAAGAAAATAAGTGATTACTAAGCATTTTTCTTAAGAAAAAGTCATAATATGCATAGCACAATTGTATGTATATTATTTACAAAAATATTGTGCAAAATCTGTATATAATTTAATTTAATTTTACATAAAACGTTTAGCGAATTTTCTTTATCTCTTGTGTATGTAATTGTGTATTGTTTACAAAAATATTGTTCAAAATCTGTATATATTTTAATTTAATTTTACATTAAACGTTTAACGATTTTTCTTTCTTTCTTTTTTTTTTTTTCTCCCTCAGACTTCTTGTTAGCGGACACTTCTCTCTAACGGACACATTTTCGTTCCCCATGGCTGTCCGTTAAAGGGAAGTTTCACTGTATATAAATAGTTTAGTGATAAAAGTAATGGAGAGAAAGAGAAATAGAGGAGTGAATAAATGGAAAATTCTAAACTGATTTCCATCGTGGTTGTTTTGTTTTCTTAATTATCAGTGACCTTAGTCCTTGAACGTTTTCCTTAATTTTCTCTCCCTTTACTTCTCTGCTTTCTCTTTCTAAGTATTTTTGTTTTTGTTCAAAACTAACTAAAACTATGAGGCGCCAATGTACTGTCAATAAACTGCGTGTATTCTACGATTGGTGTGTTTCCTTGTTTTGCTGGATGAAAAACTCGAGTTACTGGGAAGGGGGAGGGAGAGTGCAAGAATTTGGAATTATGATAAAGGGCAGTGGAAGGCAGAGGACAAAGTTAAGGCAAAGCCAAGGAGAGATAAAAAGGACAGTAAGCATAAACAGCATAAAAGGAAGTAAGATAAAGCAGACTATGTATTTTGTAAAAATTTTTATTTAAAATAATTTATGCTTTTCAAGGAGGATAACAAATAGTTATCACCAGAATGAAGCTAGACTCGATTTTTACAAACCACTGCACACAGTAAAATTTATGTGGGTGTAACATATGGTGGCATATATGCTGCCCCAACCGCCTTACACAACACACCAGAGAACACAGTGTTACCAGGAATTAATGTCACGCGGTGCCACCTCAAACATGACAAAAAGAGAATGTATGTTACAGAGAAAGTGGTGCTCGTTTCCTACATCTTTCGTAACAGTGTGCTATCAGAGAAATACAATATAATAAATAAATAAATGAAAGGGTTATAGCTGTAATGAGATGCGTGACTAGTCGGCCACTCTATGCATTATAAAAAAAAAGCAAAAAAAATCCCAAGGATACACCCATTTGTTATCATGTAATTGGATGCCCTATTAAAATGTAGCATATGAATGTGGCCATTCAATTGTATTTAAAGCGACCTTGCACTCCTCTGATTTAGACTATCTAAAATATAGCATGTAAAAACACAAGGTTTGTTTAGCTTCGATATTTCAAAACGTTATTACAATTGACGTAAAGATAATTCTGACCTTCGTTGCGCGTACATCGAACAATAAATTTAGAAAAGGCTTTCCTTAGAAGTAAGGGCAAAAAAAAAAAAAGGGGGGGGGGGGGTAGAAAAACAAAGTCTGCGTGTAAATTTCCTTTGAAATTAAAAGCAGGGCCGATTTCTATGGGACTAGCAATGCAGTGGACCGTCAAGGGCAACATTTTGTTGTAAGGCCGAGTTTGAAGGAGCATGAATATAAAACCAAACATTAAAATCTCAAAAATAAATCTGAATTAGGGAATATCAATTCCCAGTTTCTTCGGAATCCCGGTACAAAGGGATTCAAATTTCAGCAAACCCAGGGTTCAGGTAATATTATCTACGACGCTGAACATAAATAAATAAAATAAAATAATAATAAATAATAAAATAAAAAATATAATAATAAAAAAAATAAATAAAATGTAAACATCAAGTGAACGTAACCAAAGAGTGCTTAGAGATTATTTTTAAAATGTATTACCGATATTTATTGGTGATTGCTTGAAACAGAAAATATTATTAACTAGAACGCAAAAAAAAAAAAAAATAAATAAATAATAAATAAATAAACAAAAATTAAATATACTTTGCCAATTTCATTTATGAGTTTACATTACAGCGTTCTGTAAAAAATTGCGCAGAAATAACAAAGCTATTTTGACTTGCAGTGGTTTAAAATGTATTACTATATTTATTGGTGATTGCTTGAAACAGAAAATATTAAAAACTATAACGCAATATAATAAAAAAAATAATAATAAATAAATATACTTTGTGAATTTTATTTATTAATTTACATTACAGCGTTCTCGAAAAAAAATGTGCAGTAATAACAAAGCCATTTTGACTTGCAGTGGTTTAACCATAAGGTAAATGCCTACAGAGCACAACATGGATAACAAACTTCATCATAGTTATATTTTCATATCTTTTAGGGTAATAATATATTCACCTAAATAAAACAGTAGGGGTAACAAAATGGCATGATGAGAGGCAATAAAAATGAACGTAGTTACAAATCACTTTAACGAATACAAGGAAGACAAAAGTCGCTGCATTAAGATATCTCACAGGATACCTAAAAAGAAAAATGACTGAGAAACACTTCAAGTGCATGTTTTCTATGAAGTTGTTAGTGTCGTGATCACTGATGACAGAACCATAGCATGAAGCTGGAATGACGAAAATAGAATGTCTACGCCTTAACCCTGTTTTTCCAAGATAATTAGAAGCCACGGTGCAAATATGGGGAGTCAAGCTTAAAACAAAAAGAAAACCCTGTATTTTATAAACAGGGTGTTCTCTCGTCAAATCCATAAAATTGCATATCTCCCAGTAACGCTTACAGGGATAACGTATAATTTGATTGACATATAGACCTGTTGTATAAGGTCATATAAAATCCGACATTCAGTGCCAAACGCTTTCGAACTCAATGTTCGGAGTCGAACAGTAATTTCGAACTCAATGACTGCACGGTGCAAATATGGGGAGTCAAGCTTAAAACAAAGTTGTTGTTGGTATGAAAGTTTCACCACACAAGGGCAACTATGGCCAATATGTGTCTGTCAGCGTCATTACGTTCATTTTAATGATTTAGGATGGATATATCAGAGTGTATTTATTATTCCTAGATGTTTAATATATATAAAGAGCTCACTTAGGTTTGCTTTGTCACCAAGTACATGAGAGAGGGTTAGAGGAGCTTGCAAGTTTGCTAATGATTGGAAGGATGTGGTTCGAATGGCTGAATAGGATGGACAATCAATCAGGATGTGCCTTACTGTGAGTTGTATCTGACAGACAGACAGAGCAGAGCGGTGGATCTTCTCTTAAAAGTAAATGTTTGTGAGTGAGGAAGGTATGTCCAATGCGCAGTCTTGTTAATATAACTTCCTCCTATCTATTTGTACGTGAGCTAGATCACCACAAACATACATTTCTTTTTATTCTGAGAAGTTTATTGCACGATTGGTCTCTCCAAAGTTGTTTCCAGATGGAAGTATATTTGGTACGAAATATATCCCTATAATCTGTAAATGGTACAAACTGAAAGTTATCTTGTATATTAAGATCTGGATTTTTTGCGGCTTGGTCTGCATGATTATTTCCTAGAATTCCAGCATGGCTGGGAATCCAACAGATAGACATTTGTTTTCTTGCTTTATGCAAAACTCCGAGTTTTTTGATATGCTGAATCAAGGAATTTGAGGAATGTTTGCTGTTCTGTAAAGCTGCTACTGCACTAAGGGAGTCAGTATAGATTAGAGCAGGTAGAAGTTGATACTGGGTAATATCATCCAGTGCTAGTTTAATAGCATATAATTTTGCTGTGAAAATACTGCAAACATGAGGCAAGGAGACAGATATAATATATTCCGGTAAAACTACTGCGGCACCTACTGAGTTGTTCGATTTTGAACCATCCGTGTAAATCTGATGACTGTTTCTATTTTCAAAACTGTGCAGTGCATGAAGCTTCTGTATAACGATTGGAGAGATCTCTTTTTTATTCCTGTTTGTAAGATGTGATATGGATAAAGGCACAGTCGGAATCCAAGGAGGTTCTGGGTTTATATCTACTGCAGAAATGTACTGGAAATGTATTTCTCAAACTTGAGCTAAGTGTCTGAGGCGCAGTCCTACTGGTTTATTTTCATTTGGCTTGCAATCATAATTACTCGTCCATGGTGGATTGTGAATAATGGACGAATTTGGATGTGATGGTTGACCGTATATTTTTGCCGCATACATGCACAGTAGATAATCTCGTCGAAGATGCAGCGGGGGTTCCGAAGCATCTGCATATAGGCTGTAGATTGGTGAAGTTCTAAATGCTCCTAGAGCTATGCGGAGAGCATTATCGTGAATGGTATCTAGGCGACGTAAGATGCTCCTTCTTGCTGAAGCATATACAGGAGATCCATAATCCAAACGAGATCTAATCAAAGTTTTATATAATAGTAATAATGTGGACCTGTCGGCTCCCCAGGCCATTGAAGATACTGTGCGCAAGATGTTAAGTTTTAAGAGGCAACTAGTTCGAAGTCTTAGTATATGTTCATGAAAGTTTAGTTTTCTATCTATTGTTAAGCCCAAAAAGGAGAAATTTTGAACAACAGGTAGAGCAATTTTATTTAAGTATAAGACCGGTTCAGGATGAAGGCCACGCATTTTACAGAAGTGTATAACAACTGATTTTTTCTCAGATATTCTATATCCATTATTTTGAGCCCATACTTCTATTTTGTTTATGGATAATTGCAGCTGTCGTTCAATTGTGTTCATGCTTTGTGATTGAAATGAAATGGAAAGATCATCTGCATCCATATATATTTCCAATGGTAGGGGTATGACCTTTGTGATATTGTTCACCCGCAGTGCAAACAGGGTTGCACTTAATACTGAGCCCTGGGGAACCCCTTCCTGTTGTATATAGATTGTAGATAAACAGCCTTTATATCGTACCTGGAATGTTCTGTCGGCAAGAAATTTTTCTACAAATTGTGGAAGTTGTCGTCTGTATCCTAATTGAAATAGATCTCGTAGAATTCCGAATCTCCATGTTGTGTCAAAGGCTTTTTCAAGATCTAGATTTACCATCACCATATGCTGCTTTCTTATAAATGAGTTTCTAATATTTGTTTCCACTTTGGCATGTAAGTCAAGTGTTGATCTATTTTTCCTAAATCCAAATTGGTGGGGTGATAAAACATTCTCTTTTTCCAACAACCACGTAAGTCTATTATGCACCATTCGTTCAAGGATTTTTCCTAAGCAGCTGGTCAGTGAAATCGGGCGATAATTATATGTATAGATACAGGTTGTTCAGAAAAATTCTATTATATAGAGCTAGCAGGATTTCCAGACAATCAGAGTTTAGGTATTGTATCATAGTATAATAAATGCCATCGGGACCTGGTGCGCTATTAGGTAATTTTGTAATGGTTGTAAGTAGTTCCTCTTTTAGAAATGGTAGATTATAGGAATGAGATATCTTGGTAGAGAAATTCAATTTACTCCGTTCAGCTTGCTCTTTATATTTTTGAAAGTCAGTGCTGTAGCTTGTAACTGCTGATATGGAAGCGAAAGAGTCAGCCAAAATTTCTGATATCTGGTCTGTTTGAAAAACGTCCTGCCCTTTCCAATGGAAGATTGGAGATTGTGTGATTGGATATCTTCCACTTAAAATCCGAATTTTTTTCCACACCAAACCAGGATTAGAGTTCCTAGTAAGTGAGGAAGCGAACACGATCCAAGACTTTTTCTTTGCTTTTTTTCTGAATTCTCCTCGCTTCAGCTTTGGCTTTTTTATATGCAATTAAATTGGTAGTTGGATATTGACGGAACCTATTCCATGCACGCCTTTGTTTTGTTTATGCTGTTGCACATTCTGCATTCCACCAAGAGTTGTACCGTGCCTGCCTTGCCTTAGTTATTTGAGGTTTGTAGCTTTGGAAGCTTCTAGCAGTTGATCGTTGATACATAAGACAGCATCATCTATTGGCAGGGTTTCTATTAATTGCTTATCCAGTTTGATTAATTGCATATATTTACTTCAATTAGCTTTTTTAAAATTCCATACTGTTCTGGTTCCTTCTGTAAGAGTTGATTGTGTCTGTATGGAACATACTATCGGAAAATGATCACTGTTGTAAGGATCATTCAACACGAACCATTCTATACTAGGATAAATTGATGGAGAACATACTGTTAAGTCTATTGCAGAGGTGATACCTGTACCCAAACTGATATAAGTGTGAGATCCGGTATTCAGTAAATTCAGTTGTTGATCATCTATGAAAGTTTCGATTATGTTACCTCTACTGTCTGTGTGAGTAGATCCCCACAAATGATGATGGGCATCATATCTCCCATAAGGCAGTAGGGAGGTTGGAGCTGCATAGTAAGATCGTTTAATTCCGATCTGGAGAGAGGGATATTTGGTGGAAGATAAATGGACGAGATTGTGATAGAAATTCCGATGGCTATTCTTACTGCTACTTCTTCTAAGTTGGTTCTTAATGTTGTTTGCTTAGCTGGTATATGAGTATTCACCAAAATTGCCACTCCTCCTTTGGCAGTTCTGTTATCATTCCTGTCTCTCCGGAAAAGTGTATAATTTTGAAATGTGGGTGAAGATTGAGGTGTTAGATGGGTCTCCTGAAGGCAAATGCAGGCCGGTTTATACTGCTGAATAATATCTTTTATTTCATCCAATTTTCCACGTAAACCACGACAGTTCCATTGTATAATAATATGTTGCATTATTTAGGTCTCGGGACGATTTGCTGAATCTGACTGCGCTTTTGAGTTTTTCCGTTTATCATATTTGGGTCTATCTTTCTTCGGAAAATTAGGACGAGGTGTATCAATATCTTCTGCAGGGTGTAGTTCTAGTACGTTCTCTCTCTGTTCATCAGCATCCATTTGGTCTATGTTTGTTTGTTTCTGTTCACACAGTTTACTAGATGATGTTTGCTTTGTTTTTGAAGATGTTACTTCTGATTTCTGCTTTCTAGGCATGGAAGTATCCTGCTCTTTAGCACTGGATGTTTCTTGTGAAACTGTTTTTGTCATCAATATTACTTTACTCCAGTCTATAATTTGATTTAGAGGTATTGCTACCTCCGGTTCAGTGGCTATAGTTTTCTGTTGTTTCACTGCTGAAGCATAGGAACGTGAAGGTTTGGTTGCAAGTATCTGTTTTCTTGCTTCCAGATAAGACACTTTATTTTCTACTTTGTATTTTTGAATTTGCTTTCCCAATACCCACATTTCGCATATCTTCGAAAAAGCAGGATGATTTTCGTGACAATTGGGACAGAGTGGTGTAGCGGATGTGCAGTTTGCTTGATTGTGGTCTTTTGATCCACAGAGTGGACAGATGGGATCACTGCGACATGTCGCCTGAGAGTGTCCGTATCGCTGACAGTTGTAACACCTTATTGTATTTGGTATATATGGTCGGATTTTGCAATTTAAATATCCTGCTTTAACTGAATGGGGAAGAGAAGGATTGTTAAAGGTGAGAATTACTGATCGGGTTGGAATGAGAATTCCGTCTTTCTTCATCATTATCCTCCTAACATGTACCGCTTGTTGTTCTGTTAGCTCGCTCAGTAGTTCTTCCTCTGAAACAGTCAAAAGGTCCCATTCGGTAATAACACCTTTCGATGTATTTAGGGAATTATGTGGGGTAATTTCAACTGGTAGTCCTGCAAAAGTTTTCATTTGTAGCAATTTTTCCGATTGATGACTTAATGAGGTTTCTACTAAGAGATCACCTGATTGTAATCGTTTTATCATTTTTGGTGATCCAACCATGGACTCTATAGTCTTCTGAACTAAGAAAGGGGATAATTTCCCAACGGGCTGTGATGATAACGAATGTATCACAAAAAAAAAAAAAAAAAAAAAAAAAAAGGGAGAGTAGGCTGAGAGCTGTTTATTTTCATTCTCTTAGCCTGAGACATGTTCAGCTGTAAGTCATCACAATAATTGGAGTTAACTTTCTCCAATCTTGTGTTGTTAGTTTTTTGGTCCATTTTCAATTCCTTTTAGTCCTGGGTGATGTCTTTTCACCCAGGTCCAGCCCCGCCACGGGGAGGCAGGAGTAGTGCCACCAAGTGACCAAGCAAGTAAAATAGAAGGTTAGTACACAGAAAAATTAAGAAAGGTTATTTTCCTTTCTGAAACTTCTTCCTTATGCTTTAAGAAAGAGAGTTCTCATTATATATTTGAATAACAGAAGGAAAAACGTGTGAACTCAAAATGAAAAGCTTATCTCTCTAATATAATCGCAGTAGAATTCGCAGGGAAGATCGCTTGGCACCCGGGGCCTTAAAACAAAGTATAAGAAAACCCTATACAGGGTGTTCTTTCGTCAAATCCATAAAATTGCATATCTCCCAGTAACACTTACAGGGACAACATATAATTTGACTGACATGTAGACCTGTTGTATAAAGTCATATAAAGCCGACATTCAATGCCTTTCGAACTCAATGATTGTTCGGAGTCGCGGTGAAACATGTCCTGGAGAATGACGAAATTAAATCGGTGATGGTGTCCAGTTCTTATATCTAAAGTGGTTTGTTCACAAAATCTCGCTTTTTAAGATATCCCAAAGGAAAAAAAAAAAAAAAAAAATCAGGAGAGGTAAGGTCTGGTGATCTTAGACATCAAGCGATCTTAAAACGCAATCTCACTGTCTGCAGTGGCACCGCAAATGTACGTGCAGTTAATCCCTCCTTAGAAATGCCCGTTTCGACATTCCACGTCGTCCAGATGGTTTACGAATCTCTCAAACACTCCCAAATATCGCTGGTGTTGACTGTTTTTGTATAGAAAACAGTATAGAAAACAGCCTGGCAACCCAAAGGTCGCTGGTTCGAATCCCGCCTCAGGCTTGGATCAAAGTACTGCAAAAAACCTTGGGAGGTGCACTATGGCCACAGAAGCCGATGCGCCAACAACTACCAAAATAAAAAAAAAAAATAAATAAAATAATTCATGGAATGCAACGACGCATCGTATATCGCATGCGGATTTTATGGTGCCCAAATTTTCATGATCTGACTGCTTATAACACTGAGAAACCTTTGCAATATAACAAAAATGTGACTTCGTGCTGGGCGTCTGCCGCTACTGTTGCCACAAAATACATCGTAAGGGCAGAGCATGGCACATGAACAATCAGTAGACCGGTGTTCCACGCGAAGAATGGGCCTAACCTAACAGAACCACCAACGGGGGATGATCGTTGGGTCCAAATTATTGGGATGAGTATTTCGGACGTGGCTGCATTAGTCCAGGGTTACTGTACAGCCATGTTTCGTGTATATCGAATAAACCAGTGGTCCCCAAACTACTGAGATCTACGGACACCTTCAAAAATCACATATATATATATATATATATATATATGTGTGTGTGTGTGTGTGTGTGTGTGTGTGTGTGTGTGTTATAATAATTAAAATTATATATACGTATGAACACTGGGTTTTCTAAAAATAAAATTCAAAGATTTTATGTTTAAAACAACTCAACTTTATTCTTATATAAATATATAATAATAACTTTATTTATCATCAATTTGCTATACATAGAACGAATAATTTGACCAGTTCCAGAGGGTTCGTTCTACGGACCCCACGCTCAGTAAACCACCCCTGAAAATACGTGCCATAGTGGGGCAACTGACTACACAATACAATATGGGCGCAACATGACCAAAAATAGTTGTTAACACAAACTCAGGAACTTGATGTAACATCACAGATAAGCGAGGGACTGAAAGGAGATTAAACTGAATAAACTGGAATTCATTATCCGTGGCTTTTGTTAACCAAATAGAGTACAGTCAGTCTTCATATAACACGTGTTTATACTACACTCATACACGATTTATAAATAGGGGAACAATATCGTATATAACACGAACCGAATTCGCTTATGCACGATTCGCCTTTTTGTTTACAAGAAATGGCAGTCGAACGCGGAATCACCCCAACTGAACGCAACACGATATGAATGAAAAGAAGATTCTGAAAATCTATTCGCGTTTTTTTATATCAGTGAAGGGGAAACACATTTCACCATAATAACGTAAAAACCCACACAATTCCAACTATCGGTATTATCGCAAATGCAATTAGATCGAGTTTACTACGCGTTTATAACAGATTCCACCAACAGAAACGCAACTGGAATTTTTTTTTTTTTTTTTTTTTTTTTACCATAAAACAATAAAAACAAAGGTAAAGTGCAGCCATTATCAACCCATTGCAGGATGGAAGCCTCCTCAACAATTCATTGCTGAGGGAAATGGACCATAATCTGCTACGCTGGTCCAGTGCGGGTTGGCAGATTGACGTATTCAGCAGTCAGGGGCTTGAACCCCGGTCTACACAAAGAGCGTATGCTACTGCACTCCCGCTCCTGACCACTCGGCTACGGAGGCTAGTAACCCCCAAAAATGTGCTTTAGTAAAATGTGAGCTAGTGAGGTGTTAATGGTGTGTCTCTGCCTTTACGGTGTTGTTTATTCAGTTGCTACACGCGCGCAGCTTTATGTGTATCAAGCGTGCCTCCTCGTTTTGTAATTGTGCTTTATTCCCTAAAAATAAGTAAAATACTTAAAAAGGTGTGAAAAGGAAGTGTCCTGGTGAAGACACTACAGATTCAGAGAGAAAAAGAAAAGCAATATCGACAGAGGCGGACTGGGTCAAAAATTCTTACCCGGGAAAATTTGTAGCAGCCTCATACTAGCGTTTATGGCCAAAATCACACCGGCCCACCGGGGTTTTCCCGGTAAGGCTTATAGCCAGTCCGCCTCTTTCGATAGAGAAAAAAAATATGAAATTGTGAAACACTTTGAGCGAAATGAAAAACCATATGATATTGCACGTACTACAGGCCTAAATGAGGCAATGCCAAGAATAAGAAATAATGCAGAGAAAATAAAAACAACTTTCATAGTAGGAACAACTCAAGGTGTAACAAAATCCATTAGATCAAGACACAAAGAATTGGAAGAGATGGAACGGCTGTCATCTGTTTGGATAGAAGATCAAACAAAGAACAAGTTTGCTTACGATAGAAGCAAAAGCATTAGCAATATTTTATTACGTAATAGTCGTAATAAAATACGTAACTATTTTATTTATTGTGTTTGGCAATGTTTTGGTTACAAATGTGTGTTCAATCTTGGGTGATCAACGCCGAACCCTATTTTTCCCATAGGGCCTGTTATTTATATTGCACGAGGGTTTCTAGAAACACAACTATCGTGCTATATGAGGACTGACTGTATTTGAAAATTTTTACGCATAAATAAAACGAAATGTTATTATTCAAACAATACATGAATTACATAGAATTCTTTACTGTATATACAAGGCACACCTGTACATAACACCCTTCGAGGCTATGTCAGCTGTGCAACCATAATCTCGATAGCTTGACGGAGAATATAAAAAGGAATGTAGTACCTCAATGTAAGCAAGTATGTAACCAAACAGGTGTACAATAAAGATTAATTTCATGCATCGTACATTAGCGATTGGGCTATCGCAACCGACGACTCGACGTATTGACGGTCGGTCACAAGCAAATGTGTCTACAGTGGGCACAGACGAGGAGCCATTCAACACTGGATGAATCATGTTTTCGACCTCACCATACAGACAGAGGTGAGCTCCACATGAAGTCTCGAGCACTACAGCAGGAAAGGAATGATGTTTGGATGGAAGATCCTAGCACCCCTCCTTCCAGCCACCGTCTCACCGGAAACACATACGGGAGCATCATGTGCACCAGTTTATGGTAACCAGCTCCTTGGACAATCAAGGCATCTTTAGCGAAGACAACGCATTAGCCACAGGGCTGCAACGGCGTTGTTGCAGCCTTGTGGCAAAGAACTCACTGATTTGAGTTCTAAAGTGTCTTGGACACTTGGAAAGTGTCCAAGATCATTAGTAATAGCAAAATCCTCAGCATCTCTACCGCTGGATTCGTGCAACTAGAAAATTGAAGCCAGTTCGACCTGGGAAATTTTCCAAAGAAAATTACTTCACTGTTAGAAAAGTTAGCCTAGAAAAATCGAATTTCAAAGAAAATCAGAATTCTGATTGATTTACAGAGTTAAAAGAACGACAGAGGGAACAAATGAATTTAGCAGAATAGTGAAAAAATATTTTAAGCCAGAGGAGATTGGAACCAAACAGAGGAGATTCCAGAGGAAGTCTCTGATATTCCTGTAAGGAATATCAGAGAAAGTAAGTCTCAGGAAGTCTCTTTAAGGAATATCAGAGACTTGTGCAACGGTACCAACATTAAAGCGAAAGGAATAAAGTAAACAACTAAGACAAATAAAATGAATGGTGGTTTTTAATTCTGGTTAATACAATGAACTCAGTTCCTCTTCAAGACTTTTCAAGTGGCTTATGATATATCTTTGTAGCAGCAAAAGTCCAGGGCAAAATCGTGGGAAAACATTCAAGTTGCTATTTACGGCGCATCTTAAGAAAACAAGTTAAGTAATACATGCTGTGAGTTACGTTTCAGGCTCGTTTGATTTTTATTTTTTAAATTAAATGATTTTTTCTTTTCTATGATTAACAAAGGTGAAAAGTAAATAACTAAATGTTATTACCAGTTAATTAATTAATAATATATATATAAAAGTAATTGATTTCAATTCATTGAATATACTTCACAACCTAATATTCACTCAACTTTTTGTAATACTCATTTACACCTGAATAAAAATGCAGCAAATATAAGGTCTTCTGTAATTAAATAAAATAAACAAATAGTAACACGCACCTTAAGTTCGTAGCATGAATTCAACATTTTTGCATCTACTTCACTTATTTCCTCCTGGATTTTAATAACAATTGAGCGATAACGCGCATTTCACGGTTCTGCTGTGATTAACGTAATAAAGAAAACAGTAATAATTCATAATTTATATATTTAGTAAACTGATAACAAAAATGCCTCTTCAAAATGCAAATTCTCATATCTGCAATGCTTACACCAAGAGAATTTCTTTTCTACTCATCATATTGTCCATTCATTCTTCCAATTAACGCACAGCAACAAACAATATTGCTTCAGCTACAGCTTATGGCTAATCTATGTGATATGAATGGAGGAAAAATAAATAAATTAAAGAAATAATAATAATAATAATAATTGTATTTGTCCGATTTTAATGAAATTTGTGATAGATCGACAAATCTATTCTAAAACAGTCAATTATAAAATTTTATGAAAATCGTGAATTATGAGTTAAGTTGTTAATGCGGACAGACAAACGCATAGACTGACATGATGAAGATAATAGGTGCTTTATGCACATGTGAACGCACCTAAAAATAATAGAAAAAGAGATTTGTGGGTACAGACAGAATTTTTTTTTTTTTTCTTTGCAGTGCATACAGAGGTGCTCCTGTCGATTTACCGAGCAATCGCTTGTAGAGAAAGGAAAGTTATAATTCCACTGCATACAGCAATTGCGAGATTCAACTTGGTACACTACAGCCAGATAATGGGAGCCACACCTCAAAAAAGACATCAAGCCTTGAAATGTCCAAAGATGGATAACACGATAACGCAACTAGTGATAACGGCAAAAGGGCATCTCATATGAGGAGAGTAATCGAATATACAGACAACAGACTTGATAACTAGGTACCTCAATGGTGAACGCACTGAGGTGTATAAGGCTGAGATTATGAATATAAATTCACACTAACAGGAAAAGAATTACAGATTGGATTGTGGAAAGTTTTTCCTTTAATTTGCAGAAATTAAGTCTTTCTTTGTAAGAGCAACCCTTTGTTACATTCACCAATCTCGTTGCCCTTCTCTGTACTCATTCGAGCAGCTCTACATCCTTCCTAAAATGAGGCTTACAGACCTGTATACAGTACTCAAGGCCTGACCATTGCCTTATACATGGGGATAATAACCTCCTTATCCCTGCTAGCAAAATTTCTGTATATCACTGACAAGACACCATGAGCTACTTTTGCAGACCGTCTGCACTACTCAGAAAACTTCATATCTGACTGCACAAGGTCCTTACCCCCAGGTCCTTTTCATTCTCTACAACCCTGACTGTAGTACCACAGAGTTGGTACGTTACTCTGGGGTTAATGCTACCCATATGCAGTACTTTATATTTGTCAATGTTAACTTTGAATTACCACTCTCAGCCCATCTGCTCAACTTCTCCAGATCCTGTTGCAGTAGCGTACTGCCTTTAGTGTCATTAACAACCCTGCCAACCTTCGTATCGTCTGCAAACTTGGACATTAAGCCTGATATACCATCATCAGTATCATTAATGAATACAGAAAACAACACTGAACCCTGGGAACTGCACTAATAACATTAGTCCACGAAGAGCAGTGCCAACTGATTACCACTCTTGTCTTCTCCCACTCAACCATCCCTTTATCCATAGCAGCAATTTGCCTTTAATGCCATACTGCTCCAACAACTACAGTAGTTTTCCATAAGCGTACAGGCAGAAAAAGGTGCATCCAGTTCCTTTGAATTTTTCCTTTTGCATTCATCAGTTTTTTTTAAGTATTATAGCAAATAAAAATATCAGAATGTCAGAATTAATACTGTTGGTGCTCCTAGACTGAAGAATATGTGAAAAATGCATGACATAATGTGTTATATCTACGTTTAACTTAGATTTAACAATGTTCTGTAATCAACCTAGAGCCGGAAACTTGAAAGAAAATAATAGTAGGCCTGAAGCTGAATGGGCTAAAGAAATATTAAATAATCTATCACCATTGTCTGTTGCTAGCAATAGAAGGTGCCTAGGTAGAAAAAAAGATTCAAAAATTGAAAGGCTAACTTCAGATCTTTACAAAGAAATAATTTTAGAGATTCATAGAAATAATGTAATGGTAGATCTAATTCTCGCTTACGGGGTACAACACTATACTTGAAAAAACATATACATATATATCGACATTCAAAGTCACTTTACATCTAATGAAGCAAAAGTCTCTCCATACTCCCACTCCTTGAATCTCTAGCAGTGACAGAAAATGAGATGAAGTTTATCATGTCTGAGAAAGATTTAAAAGAAATACATTTAGATCAGCGTTTCCCAAACTTTTTTAGTCAAGGGTGACTTTTCATCTCACAACATATTTACGGAACACTTACGAAACACAAGTTTAACGGGAGCCAAAGAACTGTTTGCTAATATTTTATTACAAACGACGCATGTGCATTAGGAGCATCTTTATTTCCACGACACATGTAAAACCGAAATTCAAATAACTGTCATCATACTTTCGTTTTGGTCTTTTATTAGTTGGTTCCTGTTTTTTCACTTCAGATTTCTGGGGAACAAAAGGCTGCAATTGTTCATCCTCACTTTGAAGTGTAACAATATTGTGTTCGTCTTCATCCACCACAGTTGCAATACTAGAAGTACATACTTGCTTCTCGTTTTAAAGTTCCTTTTTTCAATCATAAATCCATGGTCATTTATTTTAATAATATTTCGAAATACTGATAATTATCAAAAAAAAAATTATATAAGGAAGTGAGTTTAGTTATGATATCGGTTCACTTCCCCCTCTCCTGGAGTTCAACCCCTGTACACCAGGCTAAATTGCATACGAATGGCATATACCAGGAGTAGCCTACTTAATTTGTGATGCGATCTACTTTTTTCCTTCAAAATGTGCCGCGATCTACCATTTCAAAAATTACATTGCACAAAGGTGCACAAATCGAGTGATGACTGTATATTTAAAATTCGTCGTGATCGACCGAAATTAAATCCGCGATCAACTGGTAGATCGCGATCGACTCGTTGGTCACCCCCTGGCATATATGATCACTACGCGTCATTACCTCTACGCATAAGTCTCTATGCAAAAGCCCGCCAAAATAAAGTGTTCCGCAGTCTGTTTGATTATTAGTCTATGCCAGTATATTAATAACCGAAAGAAAAAAAAATAATGCTAAAAATTATAATGATACAAAAGTGGTGTACGCTACAAATTTGCAAATTTTATTTATTTTATTTTTTAATTATCAATTACGATTTTTCACGGAACACGGTTTAGGAAACGCTGATCTAGATTGTCCAGGACTATCCTCTATGCTTTGTCAATCAACAAAATGTTACTCTACGTTAGATACATTAAAGTTTAAAAAAAGAATACTGATCGAAAAGGTCTAATTAGTAATGTAGAAAAAGTCCACGTCCTTGCATCATTTAACCGTTATAATGCTAACACTCATCTGTTTCCACACAACGAGGAACTGCTAATTCCCAATCCATCATCCAGAGAGGAGTCTTCAAAATTGGCTGATGAAAATGGCGAACAGGATAATTGGGATTACACCTCAAAAGCCAGTTCAAGTAGAGCTCCACATTTCCCTAATCAGCAAGGACTGGAGAACTTAGCGAGAGACTTGGGTGTAACTAATCTAATGCAGAATTCCTAACATATCACTTAAAAGAGTGGACTCTTCTGGATCTCAGCTGAAAGACTTCCACAAACAGAAAAAGACTAATGAGTTGCTTATATATGTTTTTACACTGTTGCAAAATCCCTATAATATTATTTTGATGATTGGTCTTTACGGAGAAACTGATATTCACAATCCAAAAAGCAGGGTCTTTTCATAGATAGTTCAAGTAAAATTTGGAAAGCTGTCTCTTCACAATGGATTCCCATTTTACACTGTTCATATTAAAGTTACCTTTGAGAGTGAATTTCACTGTGACATTTCATATTAAAGACATTTCCTGGTAACTCTGTTGTTAACTGTCTTGGATGATAATCTTAAACTTTTTTGGCTCTCTTAAAGCTCGTTTTTAGACAAGAAATACTTTAAAACTTCATAGTTTAGAACCCTGCCTAATGTGATCTCATCTAGGATTTAAACCTCTCTTGGACATGTATATTACTTTTGCGTTAACCCTGAAACCTTTTATTTATTGGGCCAGGTTATGGCATTACCCTGGCATTACATTGAACATATCTGTACATAGTGTATATTCTGCTGTATTCCTGAAGAAGAGGATATTGTACATATTGCACATAGTGTCTTTCAGTGGAGCTTTTCAGAATTCGTGGAATTGGCATTCACTGTGTTTTTGTTAGAAGATCAATTATTTCTTCTACAAGTGAAGAAGTTCTGCCTACAAGGGGGTTAGGCAAACTGAAAATTAAAAAAATTTGCTAATCCTAGTTCCTAGAATGGGATTTTCCATGGGATAGGTTCCCATGGTTACAGAAGTTAGTCCACTTCTTCCTATTTTATTCTTGCTTTACTTCTCACTTCTAATTATTGGAGGGTCTCTCTGTTGCTCCTCCTCTATTCTATCCTTTTACCTCCCCAGCTCCCAAACTTCTCCCTCTGTATTCCTCCTTTTCCCGTTCATTCTTTTTCGGGCACTCTCAGGTCTTATGCCCTGGGCTTGTCCAGCAGTAGATCCTGGCCGCCTCCACGTGACGGGGATGGGAGGTATTGACCAGGTGTTACTGCTTCTCACCTGCTAAGAGCCAGGCACCGGCCGAAAACATAACAGAACACATCATAACACTTATACGGCCAACACACTACATACAAATTGCCGGTTTTGGCGTTAGCTTCAACACAAGAAATACAATGCAACAACAACACATGAATATCCCTGTTCATATTAATGAAGACTACGGAAATTTGAAACATGTGTTAGAGAAGATCAAGCATGAAAATTAAGGAAAACGGGATGTCTGTGGGGTAACTGAGATGTGAGGATCCTTCGGTGTTTGCAAGGTGGCTTCACTAAATTCCCCTGTTTTCTCTTCTTCTGGGACAGCAGAGGCAATACTACAAGAGAAGTGAATGATCTGCCAGAACTGTGATGCAGCCTTGCGTGCATAATACAGTAAATCCCTTCGTTCCCTTGATTTATTAAAGCATTGGATCCTCAAGGTGACGCCTTCAGGCATAAACTCGTACAATTTATGTTTCAAAAATTATCTGATGCAAAAGTGAAAGGTGACATATCTATTGGTGCACAAGTTAACCAGATGTTGGCTTAAGAATCGGAAGACAAAATGATTGATGCCGAGCGAAACGCCTGGCAATCATTTCGCCTTGTAATGAATAAGAATAAAAATTACAACGAATTAGTTGACAAGTGTTGACTTAAGATTGAGGAAAAAAGGGATGCGAAATCATGAATTAGAAATCAAGCTCCATTATTATTATTATTTATTATTTAATGAAAGCCTCAACCATAAAAGGTACTAAAACCTATAGCACTTAGAACCATGCATGGGTTGAAGGAGATGGGGATGCTGGAAACTTTGTGCTTTGGAGACTAAATATGGGTTCTAACACTTCAACCCTACAATAAGCAAATTGATGGTACTGCACCAGTTGATGAGAGTCAGCTACCACCTAGCTTCCACTCTCACCCGGATTTTTTCTGACAAAATCTAGGTGATGCCTGCGAAGAGCGTGGGAAGAGTATGATGGGCAACTATATCTGTGGGTTCCCCCCCCCCCCGGTATGGTAACACTGACCACAAAAGACAGACATTCAGATGTTCATTAATAAGGATTTTTGTGGTTTTTAGGAGTATTTCTACTTTTTAATTTTCATTTTTTTTAGCTTGTTTACTTCTAGCAAAGAGCAATACTGTATAGAAGTTGAACACTGTTAAATAAATGTGATTTAATATTGCTGCATATTTGATCTTCTTTCGTTTCCGGTCAAACCACTGATGAAAAACGAGACTCATATTCGGAATCACATACGATTCCGCCAAGTTTTTCATAACGAAATGCAGATAAACAACCTTTTTGAAATTTTGTGGAAAGAGGGTTTTTCATCTGAACCACTTTCTTTAAATGCGTCCTAAATTAATGAAGTGCTGTACATATTGGAATTCTGCTTCTAGGAGTCAGTTTCCATTCTGGCTTAATATGCTATAGTTTTCTTCCTAGTAATGCATGCGCATGCTTGTGCATTCCTGCAGTTTCATTTTCAAATAATACAGCTGCATGCATGGACATTCCAGTAGTCAAGACTATTTCGAATTAGAAATAATTAAATCCTATATGGCCTCCGTAGCCGAGTGGTCAGGAGCGGGAGTGCAGTAGCACACATGATCCTTGAGTAGACCGGGATTCAAGCCCCTGACTGCTAAATATGGTCGATCTGTCAACCCGCACTGGACCAGAGTGGCAGATTATGGTCTATTTCCCTCAACATGAATTGTTGAGGAGGCTTCCATCCTGAAGTGGGTTGATAATGGCTGCAGTTTAACTCTATAAAATTTTGTAGAACGTAGAAAAATTGGAAACATGTAACTGGAAACACAAAACTGAGGAAGCGTCAAAAATTGGGCATACAATCTAAGAACGTAAATATGGAAAAATCCGAAGTTATATACACTACTAGTTTGGCCTCTAATCACACCAGGGCAATTCCCAGAATTTATTCTAGGATATGAGGAGTTAAAACTTTATTTTTCAAAAAAGTAATCCATTAACAGGGGGGGGTTAAAACACACACATTGAATCTTATTTTTTAAACATGCTGAAATTTAATTAACACTTTTAATTAACTGCGCAAGAGCGGTCCCAGGATTTTTTAAAGGAGCAATGTCATCAAGCTGTAATCATCCTGTTACAGATAAAAAAAATAAAATAATAAATAAAACAATCACATTATATTGATTATGCATGGGTGGGAGGGTTAGCCTCTTTAGCTCCTAACTGGGACACCTCCTGACTATGCGTATAATAAGGATACGTATTCCCTCGGTGTCGTTCGTTTTCATTTATTACTTGAACAAATTGCTATATGTATTTGTATATTTTAATTATCTTAATTAATTTACGTTTCTGATTTAACATAATCTAACACATTGACAAACCATTAACATATTGAAAAAGTCACTGAATTATGATTTTTACAGCCTTCTCTTTAAGGCGGTAAGATTAAGCTAGCATGAACCGGCCTTGTTTTTAAAAGGGAGTTACACTCTTATACAGTGTTTAAAATTAAAGCATTCCTTATTTCGAGTGGCTAACTACACGCCACTGATTCCAACTCATTTGGTCAAGTCTGTGTCCTCTCCCACCTTTGACTTCTGAATATAGAAGAACCAACAATCGGAGGTGGGACTCTTAAAGGATTCATGATAGTCTCCATAAGCAGAAAAGTGGTATTTTATATTTTTTGGGACGTATTTCGAACCATCTCTCAAATTAAGTATGTGAGGTTTCTCTATCCAACCCAGTACTTTTTTGTTTTCCTTTCTTACAAAAAAAAAGTGTATACATATTAAAAAAGGTTTACTAAACTGGGATTTTCAAATCAGCTGTGTGGGGGTCTACCACTTCTTTACTTAACTTTACAAATCATTCTAATGATATTCATAATAAACTAACAAACGAAGCATGTTAAGAAAAGTTTATAAGTGATCCGAATACTTACGGAAATTGTATATTCACGTGTCGGTGCATCTGTTTTATCTCCTGTCGATCCAGAGTCAGGGGCTGTCGACCTACCGTCATAAATTTTCTGTCTCTGAACAAGTCGCTCGATGCTTGCAAATCTGTACGGAGGTCCAGCATAGGGGTTACTAGCAGATGTCTGACGTGTAGGAGACGGAGTACGTAGTTCACGAAAACCGGAAGACGCGCCAGATGGGGACTTAAAAGTACTCCCCGACCCAAAAGTCGTACCAGCAGTATCACCACGTGTTTCTAGTTCCTCGAAGCGCTGAAATGCTCTGCGATTTCCATCCACTTGGGCCGAACTTACAGGGGTAGAAGTGAACAATGCCGAACGGGACATGGATTAAAAGTATCGGAAGGGCGGACGCGACAAACAGAATCGAATAAACAATACTGGTTAATTCAAGGGAAAGGTCAGTTTAACATACTCTGGAGCTATAGCAGCAGACAAGTCGAGTTCAGCACTTTATCGATAGCGATGCGAGGTCTAAAGAGTCGAACAGCTACTACTTGCAGAGGCTGTAGTCATTCACGACTAGCGACACGAACGGGAATACAGACAAACGACGCGCGCGGTGTAGGTGGACTGAAAGGTCATTTGAACAGAGTGCGAAAAAAAAAAAAAAAACAATACCACATTCGCCAATTACAGCAATGTGATAATTGTTATCAGCACAGAACGATGCAGATTGGCACACCCAGGGTGAGCTGAATGTCATCATTCTTCTCTTTTTTGGTGATTCCCTTCTACTTCTGACTATCTCTCTCAGGGTAACTCGGGAATTGTTTTTTTTTTTTTTTTTTTTTTTGGCTAGTGCAGAATAAGCCTCGGGCTTCCTTGTACCATGTAACTAATAATAATATAATATAGATGGTTAAGAAATACTTGGCTAATTTAAGAAAAGGCCTTAAATGAAAACATGTATTATCTTATGAATATACTTAGATTTCTTCAAACCCGGTTTCCAAGTTTAATCGTGTTCAAAATTAAATTCAGAATGACAGAAATTCTAATAAAGTCGTTATTATTCCAACTTAAAACACATATAAATAACTTTGTAAACGATACAAAACACTAAAAATCATGTATTAAATACATTACAAAACTGCAAACATAGGTACAGTACACATTGTATTGATTCCATCAAAAGAAAGAAAAAAAGGAAAAGAAACGAAAATCTAAAGATTTGTTTTTAATGTATATACTTAGATAGTATGAATCAGAGCTGTAATACTCAATATGTTCTACGTTGATAATAATATTAGTAAATTAATAAGAGGAGTTTACCTCAATATAGTACGTGGAACACTTCCGTATGATACCCTCCAGAAATTAGAACGGAAAAACGAAAAAATCGACAACTTACCGGTACATTAAAGTAAAATATAAATAATTATAAAGTAAAATATAAATAATTAAATAATCAATTTAACACAATTCAAAATCAATTCAAAACAATTAAAATTCAAATTAACGCAATTAAAAGAATTAACGAAAATATTCAAAACGATTTTCCTTCCTGAAGCTGACAATGCTTTTCGACCGACTGTCGTGATCACAGGAATGAAAATTGAATTTTCATTCCTGTGATCACGACAGTCGGTCGAAAAGCATTGTCAGCTTCAGGAAGGAAAATCGTTTTGAATATTTTCGTTAATTCTTTTAATTGCGTTAATTTGAATTTTAATTGTTTTGAATTGATTTTGAATTGTGTTAAATTGATTATTTAATTATTTATATTTTACTTTAATTATTTATATTTTACTTTAATGTACCGGTAAGTTGTCGATTTTTTCGTTTTTTCCGTTCTAATTTCTGGAGGGTATCATACGGAAGTGTTCCACGTACTATATTGAGGTAAACTCCTCTTATTAATTTACTAATGTATATACTGTATAACCAAACTGCATACATTCTGGACGGTTTGTCAATTTTAAAGGAAGAAACACTGCAGCTTTCCAATGAAATATCATTGGAAATGACGCTTCTACCAACAACTAATTCAAGTACTGGATTAAACTTCTCCAGTGGAGAGAAACATTAATGAGTTCGTAAACTTAATTAACCGGAGCGGCATTACTGCACAATCAAATCAATGATTAATACATATTCTTCGTGACAGTATAGTGCTTTCACAACTTGTCAATCATTTGAGAGAACTAAATTCCAATCCCGTCAGAAACAAGAATTCTTAAAGGATTCACCGATCGGACAACAATTATTCGATCTCAATTAAAAGGAGCGGTTTTTTTTTTTTTTTCCCTGTAAATTATTCCGCGTTTATCAGCTTGTATAACATACAAATCAGCTCTTGAATACAAACTTATACCCATAACACGGACTAAGACAACGATGAACCCCAAAACAATCAAAGAAATACAGTACTTTTTAGCAATCAGCTGCCTATTTATATACTAACGCCATCTTGCGTTGTGCATTCTCAACACTTTCGGAAGGTTCTCTGTTCGCTTCATTCTAGAAAGATCGGTAACCCAATGATTACCGATTCGCCACTATTGTAATAATAGTAATAATAATGTAATAATATTGTAATAATAATAATAATAATAATAATAATAATAATATTGTAATAATAATAATAATGATATACCTGGCCTGCCTCCACGGGGCTGAGTGTGGACAACGTTGGGGTCCAGCGGCTAAATGGCCAGAAGAACAACGGTACACGACACTACACTCATACAATATCCATACTTTTAAATCTCTGGCCTTTCCAGTGAACTGCACACCTACAATGAAAGCAACGCGGAGATGGGGAAACCCCTGGTGCCGCTTGACACTAAATACACTCTACACTCTATTGTAATAATTGATTCAATATTATTTCAGCGTATTTTATTCAAAAAGAAACAAAACTAACATTTTACAAAAAATCTGTGAGAAAAATGGATGTCATTTTAAAATCACCATACACTAATTCCTGCAGCGCTTTTCAAACTTCTTTTGGTCGCAGCAAAGTCGAAACTATAAATTCTGCACACAATGTGATCATTAGCAGCTATACTAAACCAGCCTCGCCGTCTACCCCGCACCCGCGATGGCAGACCTGGGGGTATGGCAGTTTTGCCACTGGGTCCTAGAATCTTTAGCAGTTACAAATAATCCCCGAAACCCTTCTGCACTTCAAAATCTTCCGCGAGTTACAAATTATCTTTAAAAATTAATAATTTAAGAATCAATCAAAAACAGTAATAAATGTACAAATAAAAAAATAATCGATGATAAAAACTTCACGAAATCCCAGGATCACTTTGCGGTACATATTTTGAAAATTCTAGAGTCCCAAACATTTTTTAATCTTTATTAAAATACTGTTGATACATCTCAAATCCCGTAATTCCAGACTTTGCTATACGCTATATTCCCCTCTTTCATTAATAAACAAACATAACAGAGGTGGTCAAATCATCTATCCTCTCCCCCCCCCCCCACGCACAGACATTACAAATCGTGTGCATAGGGGACTGCCTCTCTTAAAAAAGAAAAATCAACAGAGCCCAATTTCAAACCTATGTACTACAGGGCATACACAATTAGCTAGACCACACAAACAGATCGGCTTGGGTCATCGCTAACGCACATGATGACATTCAGAGATTCAGATTTAAATCTACACTGCTATGAAAGTTGAGCATTTGAAAATGCTTGAGATTTGGAGTAGTCCATTATTATGTGTGATTTATACTGTGTCTGCTATAACAAGCGATTAAATTAACTCAGAGCTATCGAAAGTGAGTACCGCCATAATTTGCAATCATATGGGAAACAGTAACCCCAGAGCAACGTATCAACTCTGCGGTACTACACTGACAGTGGTGGAGAATGAAAAGGACCTGGGGATAATTGTGCAGGCAGATATGAAGTTCTCTGAGCAGTGCAGACGAGCTGCAAGAGTAGCTCATGGTGTCTTGTCAATGATATACAGGAATTTTTCTAGCCGGGGTAAGGAGGTGATTATTCCCTTGTATAAGGCAATGGTTAGGCCACATCTTGAGTACTGTATACAGGTCTGGAGGCCTCATTTCAAGAAGGATGTAGAGCTGCTGGAACGGGTAGAGAGAAGGGCAACAAGATTAGTGAATGGAACAAAGGGTTGCTCTTACGAAGAAAGGCTTTAAGTTTTGCAAATTACAGAGTCTGGAGACTAGGCACCGGCGAGGTGATCTGATAGAGGTGTATAAGGCTTTGAATGGTTTGAGCATGCTCAATGCCAATGGGATTCTTCATCTTGCTCAGAATAATCACCTCAGAGGGCATAAATTCAAATTGAGGAAGGACGGATGTCGGATAGATGTGCGGAAATTTGCCTTTGGCCAGCGGGTGGTTGGTTGGTGGAACCGACTTCCATCACTTGTTGTTGAAGTTGATAGCCTAAACAAATTTAAAGCTCAACTGGACAGCTATTTCGAACGAACGGTGGGATGAAATGGGAGTGTGGTGTGTTTTTTTTTTTTTTTTTTTTTTTTGGCTGATGCTGAATAAGCTTGCTTTCTTGCATCATATGCCTCTACTAATGCTAATATTCAGTTGTTTGTACTGTGGTTTCTTTTCACTGCATATATCTATGTTACTGATTGATCAAAATACAAGTATTTTGATAAAATATACAGTGAAGTCTGCTATAACGAGCGATCAAATTAATTAATTCAGAGCTATCGAAGGTGAGTTTCGTCATAATTTGCATCATATTCATAGTTGTTTGTACTGTGGTTTATTTTCACTGCATATACTGATTGATTAAAATACAAGTATTCAGGAATAAATGAAAAAATTATATTGACTGACTTAATCAATTTCAGATGGTGTTGGTTAAGCTAGTACTCTGTACCGCAATCTTTCCTTTCTTACTCTTGTTTGCACGTTTTTGGTTCGAAACAAAAGAAGTCGCGTTTCGTTGGATTTCACATCATCTTGGGGAAGGGGAGAGAAAGCGTGAGGTGTACAATTAGTTTGGGTCAGGACATATTAAGTAAGGGTCAAAAAAGTTTGGAAGGCACTGGATTAACTGATGTTAAATATCGGAAAAATTACTATTATAACGAGTCGAAGTGTGTGTGTAAATACAGAACTTTTCTATAAGGAGTGATTTGAACTGCAAGCAAGGAGTTATGTAAACAAGTTTGTGACTGGAGCTGACGCTCAAAGCACAGGAATGCACGGATAAAACCTAATCTTATTTACTATCGTGCCTCCTTTTCACTTTAAGTAGTATCTGTTGTTTTTACGGCCCATTCGCACCCTTAGTCATACTGCGACAGTGTATAGGTCCGTACAAGTGCAATTACGAATCGATATACATGTTGCAGGGGCTGAAAAACTTTCCTCTACCAGAGATCAGCTAACTACATCTCCAAATGAGGCACCTTTCAGGAATGCCGACAAGCTCTTTTATGAATCAGCAACCAAAGTTATTTTAATGGTGTTATGCAGTGAATTTTCATTGGTAAAAACCGATAAATATTTACCTCTCGAAGTTATTTTCCATGGAAAAAAAGTGTGAGGTACATTTCAAGATAGTAAAAACTTGTTTGTATGAAAACAAGTTTTCCATCTTTTCAAACCAATTTTTCTGACCTAAAGATAATTTGGGGATGGGAGGGGGAATAGAGAAAGCCATCCTGAATTTTTTTTTCACTTAAAGTAGATACAAACATATTAGCTTACTCTGTAAAATAGCATTTATTAAGAAAAAAATATTACAAATATTTCTTTTTTAATAACTATTCAGTTGAATAGATTTTGGCTGCTTAATTGCGCACAGTTAAAATTACCAGTTAGGACCATATCAACGCCATTTAAAACAGTGACATATGTTATAGATATTAAAGTTTTGTTAAGTTACACACTCTCGGAAAAACATTTTATAATAATATACAATAATATCACATTCGCCTCAAAATGGAATAGAATTTTTATTTTTATCTATTATTCTTTGGCTCGAAGAAATGGCAACAAAACGGTAACCTGAACATGGCATGCTTAAACCCAGGTAAAACCGGCGCCACCTATCTAGATGGCATTGGTTTTACCTGGTTAAACCCAGAAAAGCAGCAACTCTGAAAATAAAAACAGAAGCGTTATATTCAATATCTGTAAGTGAGATATCACATTAACCGTATTTCTTTTTATCCTATTGCAGTCAAATGATTGCATATTATAATGGATGGAAATTAGAAATGATATTCTAAAATTATATAAAATAAGTTTATTATGTCCCTTATGTTTTTCTTTTTTTATTTTTTAAGAGTGAGTGTTTCACTTTTAAAAATGTAATTCGGGTATAACCAGAATCCGTTATAACGTGTACATTTTTCAGAGGAGCTAATTAAGTTACAAATTGCTCCTTTGAAGTCGACTTAAGCAGAGTCACTACCTACTGCCCACTAGGCAAACTGGGCGATTGCCTAGTGCGCCAACATCTGGAGAAGCTGCAGATAACGAACAGCCACAAATAAAGAACGAACTTAGATAAAATTACATAACCTAATTAAAAATTGCTAACTTAATTATAAAGGGGGAACAGCTAGAACTGATAACAGTTATGGTATTAAAAAATCTGTTAAGAAAGAATGCTTTATTAAAATGGCAACAGGGCGCAGACTGGCTATAGCTGGCCCTGGTGGCTTGAATCATTTTGTTCCTTTTGGGGGGAGGATGACTAACAAGCTACAAATGCTATGAGCCCTGGCGGCGATGCCACACAGCCACTCTGGCCCTAAATGATAACATTTCATTTTTACAACCAACCAGACTGAATGCTTCGGGGTGAGACATTGAGAAAGCCGAAGTTAACCGCGGACTGAAGTGGGGGACGGGGATTTTAAAAGGGGCAGTGAGACACTTCAGCAACCAAACTGAAAATATCACTTTGGCAACTATGTACTCTGTAGCCAAAGCGAAAGGTTTCTCTGCCTCCATTCTCAGAGTCTCTCGAAGTGATTGGGGCTTGTCCAGGAGAACGCTATCACTATACTACAAAGCAGTATTCCTCCTCATCGTTACTTATGCCGCCGGTGCATGGTTCCACCGTGCAGTTATTTCAAAAAATGAGAGACAGACTCAACCCCATTCAAAAGGGATTGATCCTGGCCACCTACTGAACTTGCGGGACTGTTCTCCAGTGCTGCTATTCAGGTAACTGCGGAAACTCTCCCGCCTGATCTGTATACAGTTTTCCGCTAGCTCTGCTTCGGAATCAAAAAGAAAATACCAACCTGTATTCTGGATGATATTGAGCTTAACCTCACTGCAGCTGTTAAGAAAGAAAAAAACATGATGCTACAACGAAGTAGTCGACATCTGGCAAACCAGGTGGGATGCGTCGCCACACGGCACAGTAACCAAAAGATTCCTCCCCGAAGTAACGTTTGCAATAACCAAAACCGCAAGATCCTGGCTCTCTCTCTCTCTCTCTCGGTGACCGGCCACGGGTTCCTGAATGAAAAGCTACCAACTGGACTTCTAGCTATTGACCTATGCTTTTGTGGAGCCAAGGAAAACTGGCACCATCTTCTTTTTGACTGTAACTATGAGGATCTCAGAGATCAACTTCAGTGAGCAATTCCCAACTTCTCCCCAAACCACGTGAATCAACTAATCCAGACTCCGAACAATCTTTCTTCCCTGTAGGCCTTTGCATCTGGCACTTTTGCCCTGCTGAAGACCTTATAGGCCAATGTCAACATAAACCAGACAAGCGATTCTACAGCCTAGTTTTCACTGATACAGAAAGGCTAAATACCTTAGGTGGTGTTTTTTTTTTTTTTTTTTGCTCACTTTGCCATAACTTCTTTTGTACCCCCCCCCCCCCAGGGAACATGTATGAAATTATTATTATTATTTTAATTTAGCATTATTATTTAAATTTTTTTTATTTATTTGATATTTTTATTATCTCTTTTACCAGCACCACTAATCCCCCCCCCCAACAACTTCAACAAGGGTAATTTTTTGTTAAATTTTATTTATTTATTTCCCATTCCCTCTGGAATGGGTCCCACCTCCAGAGGAGCCTGGCCCACCTGCTGGCAACACTAGGTGGGTCAGAATCTCTTTTGAGACGGTACGCGTTTTTCTGAAGCTAGCCCATCAGACCTTAAATACTATGTCATGGTGGCATAGTATTTAAGGTCAGGCGCCACCGATGGTTTCCCAAATCTGCATCGTATGTACTCTGTGATGAAATGCAGAACTACTGCAAAAGACAGAAGTGTTGTGTCTGGTTTATGTAGTACTGTATTGTGTTTTGTTGTCTCTGGATGCTTGGCTGCGGGGAAACTAGTGGGACTCTATATAGCCCGCCACTACTATTGGGAGGTGAGCTGCCCATCATACTCTGGCTTGTCTCTGCCAGGGTCGCCGGCGCTTCCTGACAAAGACCAAAAATTAGAAGAAAAAAAAAAAAAAAATATATATATATATATATATAGATATAAAAAATAAAATAAAAATAAATAAAAAAATAAATAAATAGAAATAAAAAAATAAATTAAATTAAAACCCGTGGTGTGGACGAGTACCCATATTCATCTCTCCAGGTGGCTGATGCTTCTAGATAGCCAAGAGGCCAGAACACGCACATAATACACACAAATAATGTACATAATACCTACACCAATAATTTTTGACCGTTTAACACGAGGAAGTTGAAGAGACGTTCTAGGTGCTACCGAACTACATAGTACGTACTGCCCGGGCATCCAACACGCAGCTCCTTCCTTCGCATTGTCTGGCCCGCGCTCATGTAAACAATCTTTTTTTTTTCTTTTTTTCCTGAATGTCACCCACCCACCACTTAATCATCTTAACCCCCCCATCCTATTTCCGTCAACAAAAATTCTATATTCCTTGGATGACCCCAGTCTCGCCCAGCCAAGCAAAGTCAACCCGAGTCCACGTCCCCTGACATGGAAGCTGGGCGGTTGCTTTCCAAGTGATTACAACCTCCCAGTAACCGACAGGTCACACAATACGAACAACATATCCCACACATATTATTACTACACACGCTGATCGGCTTTACAGTCTGTATCAACACAAAGACAACATGAAGAGTAGAGGGTTACCCTCTGGTGCCATCTAGACACGTACCATTACTTCGAGGATCAGCATGGGCCTTCTCGAGATAGAGAAGGAAAACGTTGCAGGTCAGGAACACAGTGGGAAAAATGGTATATCAGTAACTTACTGGAAGAGACAGCCTAACTATACATTGTTTAGACGGCTCCCAATCTTTGTGGACATGCGAGAAAGTGTACGGAAATATTTTGACAGTCTTAAGTTTAAGTGTATTTTTTCTACAGTATATTCAAGATACATTGAATATTGAAATGAATAAAATTCTGTTTCTATTCTTTTTCTGTTTTTTAATGCTATCACTGGGTACACGTGATTTTTTTTATGAGAGAAGCATTTGTACAGAGAGGGGAATGGACAGATCTAGATATTGGTCGTTTTGCAGTGTGGTAATGGGTGGATATGGAAATAGGGATTTTAGTCTTGCCATTGGTATTTGGTTAGTTTAGAAAGTTACCAAATTGTATGCACTTACTGGGTAACAAAAAATGTTTGAATATGGTTAGGTTAGTAAATATGTATGCATCAAATGTTTGGAATGAGTGAACTGGTTTCTTGAGTAGTTTGCCCAGACTTTTGGTCAGAGCACACTGGATAATCACAGCTTGGGGGGGGGGGGTTGAAAATAGGACCCAGTCATGGATAAAGTTGGACCTGTTCACCCCATGAAGGGAGAACAGCAGAGCGCTTATGTCTTAAGAAACGTCTATTTAAACTTTTGGTTTGTCGATGTGTGGGTGCTTGTTTGTTTCGGGATTTATTGGGCGCATCGGCAACTATGGCCATGTGCGCCAGATGTGTGGATGCTTAATCCATTCAATCGTGTGGCTACGCGGTTCAGTGAGCAGATGGCTAGGTACGCAAATTTATAGATACAGTATATTCTTATGGTTTTAAAATACATGAGGTAGATCACATTAGCTGGTCAATATATAGCCTATTATGGACCATAAGTTAGTTCTTGTAAACCTGGAGCCATATGAAGTTACTGAAAGGGGAAGGGATTGTTGGAGGTTGAATATCCAATTACTGCAGTTACGAGTACAGTATGTGTATATCTTACGGAGGTCTTTCAGGCTATATAATAATTTTGATCTGATGTCAACTAAATTAAGAAAACCCCTACAATCCTATAATATTGTACCCGCGTAGGAGGCAATTCTAGGAGTTAAAGGTAAACATAACAGTTATGTTAAAATTATTTCCATATGCCGCTGAGCTATTCACTTAGACAAAAATACATTAATTCACAGTTCGGCATATGTTGCTAACAGAGACTGCTCGGCAGCTGATAAGAATCCAGTGAGATTGAAACACACTGGGTTTTGTGAGAGTTTTGCCTCTTGGGATTCAGACAGCTATTTCTCATTTCATGTATATATATCCTCTTTCTTGTCTTCAAATGTTTTCCTTTCGTTTACCAGAAGCATTTTTGACTTACGAAGTTTTATCGCAAAATTAAAACAGCTGTCCTGGCGGTGTCTCAGATTTTTATAGCATAGCGGATTAGCCTATTCTGGTGATGTTATAATTTAAAAAGGTATCAGTTGTTGTTGTTGTTGTTATTTGGTTTTTAGGAGCATTAGCAACTAAGGCCATATTGCTCCGGGAATATGCGGTGGTCATTCCCTTGACCTTTCCGCATCCTCCGTATTTGGTGGTGACGGGCTCGAACCCCGGTCTAATCAAGAAGCGTGTGCTACGCACTGCTGCTCCTTCCCACCTGGCTACGGAGACGCCTAAGGTATCAGTAACTAAGGCAGAACCGCTGACAACAGTACAGTATTTGTCTCTAATTTTAACTACGTGTATAAGACTAACAGGGCCGCCGCGTGCAGGTATTCAGGGTGTGCCCCGCACACGGGCGGTTCATCAAGGAGGCGGCATTTGGGTTCGATTAGTTGAATATTAAAATTAAAAAAATAACAATAAAAAAAAATAAATAAATAAAATAAAAAATATATCGTCTATATTATTATTATTTTATTTTTTTTTAACATAAAGGCTCAAATTTTGTAACGGTACCCCTCGTGTTACGCTACGTGACGAACAAAAGGTTGAGTGACGGACATGACTGAGAAAAACAGTTGTAATTAGAAGGAAAAAGTCAAAAGCAATTATTTGATATACTCGAAATCGCGAAATTCTATTTTTTGCTACTATTGTAGGCTATTTGATAATCAAAAATCACAGTTTAACAGTGAATATGGCTTTAATGATTGGCAATATTTATCAAATATACTAAGAAGACATGAGAGAAGTGCCCTCGATATTAAAAATAGTACAAAGTATTGCGAACTCAAACTGTCTTTAAGTAATAAATGTACAATTGACGTAATAGAACAGAGACTGTACGACACCGAGAAAAAATATTGGTAATCAGTTATTGAACGTTTAATATACATAATACAGTATTTATTAGGGCAGTGTATTGCTTTTAGAGGTTCTTCCGTTGTAGAAATTCACGAACATTTTTTGGGATTTTGCTCTGTCGACGATACCACTGGCCAGGGATTATATACATTTATTTCAAATCATTTAAATTCATTAAATCTTAACATTTCCGATTTACGCGGTCAAGGATACGATAACGGCGCAAATAGGCGCGGTAGACATAATGGGCTCCAACAAAAAATTATTGAAGCAAATTCTAGAGCCTTCTTTGTACCATGTTCTGCTCACTCTATATTTAGTAATCAGTGATGCAGCGAAAATTTCGTTTGAGGCAGTTGATTTTTTTGGCGTTATACAAGAATTATACAATTATTTTTCTTCATCTACTAAGCGTTGGGCTATATTAAAATTCCAAGTTCAAAATTTAAGCCTAAAATCGCTATCAAATACAAGATGGGAAAGTCGGATAGAAGCAATAAAGCCTCTTAAAATTAACATTTTGGAAATTTATCAGGCCCTCTTGGGTATAACTGATGATAATACTAAAGATATCGATTCAAGAGCTCAGGCTAATAATCTTATTTCAAAAATTACTTCATTTAAATTTCTTTGCCTGATCATTATTTGGCATGATATTTTAAGCCAAATTAATGTCATCAGTAAAATGATGCAGAACCCGTCATTTAATATAGAAACAGTTACTGAACTTGTTGAACATCTTAAAAGATTATAGAACAGACCAGAATTAAATAAAAAGACCAAAGAAAAAAATGTGTGAATAGGAAGCAAGGGATGAACCTATAAAAACATGCCAAAGATAATTTTAAAATAGACTTTTTTTTTCTTGATACTTGACACTACTCTGTCATCTCTTACTGAAAGATTTATGCTGTTGAAAGAGAATAATGAAGTGTTTATAATTGTCCATAATATCAACGCATTAACAGAATGGAATGAAGAAGATATATTAAAACATTGCAAAGATTTGCATATGAAATTAAGCGACGACGAAAATTCGAATGATCGTGATATTGACGGCATAACTCTTTTTGAGGAAATCAAATCCTTACAATGTTTTATAAAAAAAAAGAATGTCTCTTCACGATTTATTAAATTTTATGTACGAGAACAATTTACAGGATGCGTTTCCAGATATTTCAGTAGTCCTAAGAATTTTTCTGACATTACCAGTGTCAGTTGCTCCAGGGGAAAGAAGTTTCTCGAAGCTTAAAATTATAAAAAAATATTTACGATCAACTATGGAACAGGAACGTTTAACAAATTTATCTGTAATATCTATAGAAAATGATATAATGGATAATTTGGACATTGGTGCATTAATCAAGAATTTTGTAACAGCAAAAGCCCGAAGAGTACAAATTATGTAGTTATTTTAATTATAATGTGTGTGATTAAATTCCGTGATTATATAAAAATATAATACAAATTTACATACTGCTAAATATATTATTGCAATAGACTGCAATTTGATTATAGTTATTACATATTATATAAGATTAGAATATTAGACTAATAGTTACTTATATACTGAGTGATCACTGAATTATGACCACCTATCTAATACTTCGTAGGTCCTTTTTCCCTCAGTACAGCAGCTATCCAACGTGGAATTGATTCAACAAGATGTCGGAATCGTTCAGGAGGTATGGCCAACCAAGCTGCATTACACACAGCTTGGTATGGCCAACCAAGCTGTGTGTAATGCGGCTAGTAATGCAGGTATGGAGATGATTGGTATATCCAGACGACTGGTATGCCTTTCCATAGTGTCCCACAACTGCTCTTTGGGATTGATATCGGCGGAGTTCGGAGGCCAGTCGATATGCTGGAAGTCAGAATTGTGTTCCTCAAACCATTCCTGCATATCAAGTGCCCAATGGCACGGCGCATTGTCATCTTGGAAGACACCATCGCCATTCGAGAAAAAGTGTAACATAGTGGGGTGTACATGATCAGCAAGCAGTTGACGATAGCGGAGATCACTGATAAGTTGTTCCACATGCACCAGGGGTCCAAGTTCCTGCCAGTGAAACATGCCCCACACCATACAACCGCCTAAACCGGCCTGCAGTTTTGATACAATGCATGACGGATGAAGAACCTCATGTTGTTGACGCCAAATCCGTACACGACCATCCACGGTGTGGAGTAAATAGCGTAATTCATCCGGCCAGCACACCTTCTTCCAGCCTTCTAACGTCCAACTTGCATGCTCTTTGCACCAGGCGAGTCTTTTACGTCGATGAACCTTGGTTAGAAGAGGATGCCGTAGGGATTCTCTGCTGGTATAGCCCATACGTGCGCGCATGGGCTATACCAGATATTGTTCCGGATTGGCCCAACTTGTATTGGGTAGTCAACTCTTCAACAGTGCTGCGCCTATTCGCCTGTACGAGTCGCCGGACCCGGCGCTCACCTCTAACATCAACCTTTTGCTGATCTTTGCAGTTTTGCCGTCGGGTCGTTGTTTGACCATTTTGACGCCAGTCCTGGTACACTTTAACTACGGCGGCTCTCGAGCACCCTACCAGTTCAGCTGTTTGGGAAATCGAGGCACCAGCTCGTCGAGCACCCATATTCTGCCCTTTATCAAAGTCCGATAAATCCTTCCTTTTACCCATCACGGTCGAAATTTTACTACCTACTGAACCCACTGATACCTTATCTATGCTACGCAGGTCGACTAACTGCGCACTCACGTGGTCAACGGGTCGCATTCAGTTTTCATAGGAGTAGTCATAATTCAGTGATCACTCAGTGCATGTAATCTTTTTGTGCTACCGAAAAAATATTTTGTTACCTACTTATATATATATATTTATTATTTTTTTTTGTGATATATTGAACAATAGTTGAACTGAATGTACTTTGATTACTAAAATAATATTAAAGAATTTTAAATTCTTTTTTAGTGATACTAATTATTAACAAGTTGAACTGATTATTATGATAATATGTAATCTTTTTTTTTTTTATGCCGAAGTTTTATTTTGTGACCTATTTATATTTTTTCTGTTTCTATGATATATTTAACAATACTTTGAACTGGTTGTACTATGATTAGAATAATAAATATATAATAAAATTTTTAATTATTTTTGTAACCTCTAATAGAGGGCAGTCTTATGAAAGTTTGCGCACGAGCGGATGACATCCACGTGGCGGTCCTAAAGACTGACCCTTAAAGAACAGTACTTGGGGCTCGATCTTTAGTGAAAGCAGAAGGTCTCTCCATGATTAAAACCGAACACAGATAAAGCATACCAATCTTTATCTGAGCAGGGAATTAGAATCAAAATTAAAAAAAATTTGATTCTAATTCCCTGCTCAGTAAAATCATTCATTTTAAAACATATAAAATACTTTCTATTCAACGCGCGATGATTCAGAATGACTGCAGATAATTGGGTGGTTCTGCATCACTATGCCTAGAAGTCGTTCCGAACTTTTTAATCACACCTCATACCTGGGTATACGTTTGCTTATTATTATTTTGTAATATTGAAAACGCCATACCTATTCCCCCCCCCCCCCCCATGAAATTCAAACAGAAATTCAAACAAATAGCTCCATAACTGATCAGAATGGGATACACTTTATATAATAACTTTTTTCATTGTTTTAAGGACCTGAATCGAACTGAAAGTACTCACATGTGCGCAAATGGGTACAGTGTAAGAGTAATTTCGGGATCGATTCAAGGACAGATTTATGAATCGCTGCGGGTGTTTTTGTTTAAATCTGAACATCACAGGACCGACAATTCCAAAAATCTGTTTCATTTGATCCACCCTTATGGCAATAATGTAATAATAGTACTAAACGTAACAGGTTAGTGCATTAACATCATGTTTGTGCGTAGTGAATAACCGAAAATGGCATCGCTTTTATCATATCTCATATTGTGAATACCTTCGCAACGAGTTGCCTGATATTGCACTACCTTGAATAAGTAACGCTTCGACAGTGGAGAAGAGTACTATTAATTATTCTCAGTGGATACCACCACTGAGAATAAGTAACGAACTTCTTTATAGCGAATTTTTTGAATTCTTTTGGTAATTACATTTAAAAGCTTCTGTACAATGAAAAAAAATTCCATATAACGAATAGATTACGAGAGACTTAATTTTGTATGCTTTGTTTCCCCCTCTGGCCTGTAAGCAATTAGAAAGCGCAAATTAAGGGTTAAAGGGATTACCGTTCCAAAATGTAAGTGGAACATAAAACGTATGCAGCCACCAATAAAAATTTTATTAGAAGAAATACTGCATTATCTTTGTACGTGCTACTTATGATTCCAGAAATTTTTGTGAGAGTGAAAAAAATTATAAATTCGGGATTTATAATCACTTACAAAAAAAAAAAAAAAAATAAAATAAAATAAAAAATAAGGGAGGAACAGTGTTTTACAAATTTCGAAAATAACAGAGAAACTCCAATTACAAACTTCTATAAAGTATGGCCTGTTTTGTTGCACTGGACAAACAAAATTTTTCAAATATCGGTTGACATTTCAACAGATATTTGAAAAATCATGTTTTATCAATTCTGCAGGATATAAAATCTGTAACTCCTTTACAACTTGTCCAATTCGTTCATGACTATTGTCTAATAGAATCTTATCTAAATATAGAAATAGCACTATAATTTTTTTTTTTTTTACCCTGCCTATAACAGTAGCTTCTTGTGAAAGGTCCTTCAAAGCGAGAAAAATTCAATTAAAATAATACACTTTCATTCCATATTTTAAAATATTTAAAAATTTAAAAGTACCATATTTCGTAATATTTTGTTTCTATGAGTTTATACTAGATATATAAGCATAAACTATCCGTTTTCTAATTTTTTTGAGTTATATGTACTTTCTTTGTAGTTTATATAGAATTAAATTCTCTGTAGATATAAACGAATATTTATAAACGAATAATAAAAAGTAATAATCTTTTTCTTTGATATTTTTGTTTTGTTATACTGTATTCATTATATTATTTAAATTATTTTATTAATAAATATATGCAAATCGTAGACCGTTACAATAATAATTTTTATAAATTCATAAAGATTGCAGAGGCATAGCAAAGGGGGTGCAGAGGGGGATTTTCCCCCAGACGCCGAGCTTCAGGGGCGCAAGGAAGACATGTTGCCCACGGGCGTAAACCGACCCTAGCTATGCTACTGAAAGATTGACTACCTGTATATAACGGGGGCGGCCTCCGTAGCCGAGTGGTCAGGAGCGTGAGTGCAGTAGCACACGCTCTTTGAGCAGGCCGGGGTTCAAGCCCCTGACTACGGTCGGTGCTGAATACGGTCGATCTGCCAACCCGCACTGGACCAGTGTGACAGATTATGCTCCATTTCCCTCAGCATGAATTGTTGAGGAGGCTTGCATCCTGCAGTGGGTTGATAATGGCTGTACTTTACCTTTATATAACGGGGGCGTACTTATAACATTTTTGCCCCAGGCGTAGGATTGATTAGTTCCGGCTCTGAGATGAAGATAAATGCTATCAACAGTTTTGCAACAGTTCCAAAAGCAGTCCAATGCCGAAGGCCCTGCGCTAGCCCTGGATTTATTCACTGTAAGACAAACCTTAAGAGACCAAAGAAAATTTTAAAAGTTTCATGGTACATCTCTTTCGGCTTGATTCAAATATAAAATACCCACAAATTAGTAAGTATAGAGTAACAGATAGTCAACTTCCACAAGTGTTTGCAGCGCCTCGCTTGACAACTTGGTGAAATGCTCATTTCTTTTGTGTGTGGTCGTATGTTTTGCGAATATGAATAAATTACATCGAATATTTTTGAAAGCAGGTAATTCAAAGTATTATTTGTATTTTTTGGAGGTCTCCAGGGTTCTCCCTATATGCTGCAGTTGCATTTGAAAGGCATGAGTCAAAGCCGGAAAATATGATTATGTGGGTGTAAGTGTAGGTGTTGTTTTGTTGTATGCCTGCTGCTGTTGTCGAATTTAACCACACATAGGCTGCCAGGGCCATATTGCGTCTTTCTGATGGTGAATACGAAATGTCAGCTTCATTAATATAACTATATTTTATGATATATTCCTATACGATTTAGGAAAGTAAACAGTTCTTTATTAGGGTCATCTCCAAGAATCTGAAATAAATTTATTGATGACTGTGTTTTAGCAATTGATTTAAAGGTGTTTAAGCGGTTGTTTTGAAAGTGGGGACAGTCCACTAACAAATGTTTGTTTGTTATTTGGTTTTTAGGAGCATTAGCAACTAAGGACATATTGCTCCGGGATATGCGGTGGTCATTCCCTGACCTTTCCGCATCCTCCGTATTTGGTCCACTAACAAACGGTCAGTTGTACTTGACATGATGTACGTTTGAGTGCCTGCACCTGGCGTCTTCGCAGCCAGGGATCGGAAGACACCTGGTCCCCAGCCCAAGCTAAGTGGAGGCGCGCAAAAGAAGGTAATTATATATCTGAAAGTTAGCTGATTTGATTGGCGGGAATGAAAGATCGGCTAACCCCGGGGGTTCACATTTGGTGAGTATGGGCTTGGCATACCCAGGGTCCTGAGCTGGATATCATCATTCTTCTCTTTCTTGGTGATTCCCTTCTACCTCTCTCTCTCTCTCTCTCTCTCAGGGTAACTCGGGAATTTTTTTTTTTTTTTTTTCCCGGCTGGTGCAGCATAAGCCTCAGGCTTCCTTGCACCATATAGCTAATAATAATAAAGTACAAAGATGAAAATAAAACTGCGCCACCGCAGTCTGTAGCCCACCGGCATTCTACGTGTAGTCACCGTAAATCACGCTGCGGCAATGTCTATGTCGCGCTGCGGTGGCTACACGGTGAATTTCTAACTTGCGGGCTTCTCTTTGTGTAAATTTAGGTAACTTAACCTTAATATAATAACACTTGTGTACGATTACATTATGCAAACCGCGTTGCGGCAATGTCCGTAGTGTACTGCGGCAACGCCTGTAGCGCGCTGAGGTGGCTACAGCACTTAGCCGAAAGATCTCATATACAGGTTATTTTCCTAGGTAAACCGGTTATTTTTGTACTACCATGGTCGTCTATGGCAGTTGACTATCTGTTTTAAATGCCACTCTTCCCCTTTCAAAACTTAGAAAAATGATTCCTTCCGATTTTTAAACCAATGTACAGTACACGTACTGTAATGTACGATTCTTGAAGCAAAGACAGTGGACGACTAAACGGAAAACGAATTAAGTGACCTTATTTTGAAAGGAAATTCTTTCCCCCTATCACCGAGAACGCAATAAGTACTCCATGGTATTAAAAGAATGGCTGTCATTGTTTACCCACGAACCACTCACGATGAAATGCTTGGGCTGTTAAAATACTGTTAGCGGTTGGATGCTAATAAGCAGTAATGGAAATTTAGCAGAATTTAATTGTGCACTTTCATAGGCGTCGTTCACGTTCAACCAATTAACCTAAATTTACACGAACTGTTTGAAGTACAAGCAAATCACGGAAGTGACTAGCCTATTTTCAAAATAACTGTACCAAATCTGTTTCATAATTACAAAAAATGAGAAGAGAAAGAGGGAAAATCTTTAGGAGGGGGAAGTAGGAGTAAGGGATTGGCGCCAGCCTGAGGAAAACACTGATACCTGATATGATCTGTACAGTTCGAAGTAACCCCCAAGCTAAGAACTCTGTACGTGTCTTTGTTTTCCTTAATTTTCGGTCTATAAATATACAATATATTCTTTAATTTTCGTAATTCACGAGAAATGGGAAGCAGATGGGAGAAAATCGGTAGGGTAGACCGAGGGATTGAAGTGTTAAAAGCACGTATTAAAGTGTTATGCTGTATTTATCTATCACTTTTTTGGGTACACGGGAAAAAAAATGTCCACGGTAAAAATGTTAAACCAACGTCCACGTTTGAAATGCCAAGGACGGGGGGTGGGGTTGGAAGAAGGGATTGGCGCCAGCCTGAGGAAAACAGTGATACCTGATCTTTACAGTTCGAAGTAACCCCCAAGCTAAGAACTCTGTACGTGTCTTTGTTATCCTTAATTTTCGGTCTAGAAATATATTCTTTAAGTTTCGTAATTCACGAGAAATGGGAAGAAGATTAGAAGCAGACCGAGAGATTGAAGTGGGGTACGTATTAAAGTGTTATGCTGTATTTATCCATCACTTTTTTGGGTACCCGGAAAAAAAAAAGTCCACGGAAAAATATTAAACCAACGTCCACGTTTGAAATCCCAACTAAGGAATCCTCCTCAGTACCAGTAAGAAGAACCAGGTGGACCAAACTGTCATTTTTGTACCCTGGTTCTCTGAACTGTTATACTGGTCCTGTTTTAATTTATTCACTTTTTAGTAGCAAATGTGTCCATAACATTAAACGTTCAATAGTTTTGTAAGCATGACAATGAGGTCCTTGCTTATATCTATGTCATATTATTTTAGAGTATATTATTCGGCTGAAAAACATCTAATTTTAACAACCTCTTAAAATCTGGATATAATTTCACGGAGTATCCTGTTTGTAAGCATATGCTCTATTATTCTTTTCATTCATGTGGGCATTTTCACATAACAGTTAATGTTCTTTATTACAGTAACTTTGTTCTCAATCATGTGCATAGAGAATTTCAGAAGAAAAGTCTGGAACTATCATGGAATACTGTTCTTATACTCTAGGTGGTGTCCATGAAAGCTCTCAAACTTCTAGACTATCTAAAAGAGCTAGCATAGGCAAGTAAATTAATGACATCTCTTACAAACTCATTCCCCTCCCTATCATACAAACGCTTTAGGAACGCCATCCTTCAGGCAAAGACATATCCAAGAGTGGATTGCGGAAGCGACCATGTACCAGTAGCAGCCAAACTCCTGGTTAAGCTGAAAAAACTGAAACAAAGCACAAGAACGGAATGTTTTCTATTGCAGAAAGATGATGGCATTAGGAATGCATATGCTGAGGCAATCAGCGGCAGGTATGAGATACTTGCAAATGAAGGAAACAGCAAATGGCACGTACTGAAGGAAGCCTTGACCAACACAGCATGTGAGACCATTCCAAAGAAAGAAAGGAAAAGTAAGTAAAAATCAATGGATGACGAGCAAAATCCTGAGCTTGATGAGGCAAAGGCAACAAATTTTTCCAAGACGCGGCGAAGAATATTGGAAGATGGGCAAGGAAATTAAGAGGGAATGCAAAGAGGCAAAAAAAAAAAAAAAAAAAAAAAGGTTAAATGAGCAGATTGAAAAATATGAACGCTCAGAGCCAGCTACAATGTACAGGAAGATCAAGGAGTTGGTGGGACATAAGATCTGTCCAGCGTCGGGCTGTATAAAAGCGAAGGGCGGAACAGTAATCATGGAAAGGGGCAAAGTGATGGACAGAATACGTCGAAGAACTCTTTCAGGACGGACGAGGGGAAAAACCGACAAGCCATGGGACCCTGAAAGGTCCGGAAATACTGAAATCGGAAGTCAGGGCAGCTGTATCCCGATTGAAAAGTAATAAGGCAACCGGACCAGACTCCATCGTAAAAGAAATGATAAGGGCTTTGGATGATTTTGGCATTGCGATAATAGCTGAGGTGTTAAATGAGATATATGAGAGTGAAGTGATACCAGAGGATCTTAGTAAATCCATATTCACAGCTCTGCCAAAGAAACCAGGGGCTACTGATTGAGAACTACTTCACACCATTAGCTTAAAGAGTAATATTACTAAAATTCTTCTAAGAATAATATTGATGAGGATAAGGAATAAAATAAGGCCGGAGATAAAAGAAGAACAATGTGGATTTATGCAAAATACGGGAACAAGAAACGCTATCTTCATGATAAGGATAATGTCGGAGAGGGCTACTGAAATGCAAAGAGACATGTTTATGTGTTTCATTGATCTTGCGAAGGCATTAGACATAGTGAAACATGAAGAACTTTTCAACATTCTAGATTGTTTAGACATACACGGACGATATTGCTCAAAACACCAAAGGCAGATATTGTTGGGATATCAGAGACGTGGTGTCACACAGATATAAGGAAGGCAGAACTGGAATTTGGGGAGTACAATGTACAGAAAGGATAGACAGGTTTGGAAGGGAGGAGGGGTTATGCTATTAGTTAAGAAACACAAAATTCAAGGAAGTGAAGCCAGTCGACATCGCTGGACAGTGCAGTGTCGAGTCAGTTTGGTGTGACATAAGCATTGGGAGTGTGCTATAGGCCTAATGACTCTGATGAGTATAATAAGAAACTGTACAGGGAAATAGAGTGGGCCAGTAAATCAGAGAGTCCTATAATGGGGGATTTTAATTTCCCAGATATTGACTGGAATTTGTGGGGTGTCACTCACACACTATTATTATTATTATCATTAGCCATATGGTGCAAGGAAGCCTGAGGCTTTTGCTGCACCAGCCAAAAAAAAAAAAAAAAAATTCTAATTTACCCTGAGAGAGAGAGAGAGAGCGAGAGAAGTAGAAGGAAATCATCAATGAAGAGAAGAATGATGATATCCAGCTCAGGACACTGGGGGTGCCAAGCCCATGCTCCCCGGATGTGAGCCCTTGGGGTTCACTAGCAAGGCTTTTGTGGATTTATTGGATGATTGTTTTCTACATCACCATGTTCGGGAGGCACCTAGAGGGAGTAATACTCTTGATCTGATTATCAGTAGTGATTCTGCTTGCATTAAGAATCTGCAGATAAAGGAACCACTAAGTGGTAGTGATCACAGTGTGCTGAAGTGGGATTTACTCAAAGAGGTAACTACCACCAGGGGTAAAGGGAAGGGTTTTTGCTTTCGTAAAGGTGACTACGATGGACTGAGACAGTATTTAAATTCTATACAGTGGGACCAACTGATGATGTTACCAACAGCAAATTCAAAATGGGAAGCATTCAAAGAACTCATCTTGGAAGCTACTAGGCTTTACATACCAACTAAGAAATATTGTTCAATGTTTAGGCCTAAATGGATGTCAGATGAAATAATGAGACATATGGCAGAGAATAAAAATGCATGGGATACATATAAATTAATGGGTGACATGGAAGCCTATGATAGATATAAGCTGTTCTGTAACCAAGTCACAAAGAAGATTAGGCAGTCAAAGGCAGATGAGAAATCCTTGGCAAAAGATGCAAAGAAAAACAGAAAAGAGTTCTTTACCTATGTAAACTCTAGAAGGAAAGGGATGAATCAGATTAGTCCACTGGATATTGATGGTTCAACTGTTGATGATCCTGCTCAGGTAGCTAACAAACTAAACGAGTATTTTGCATCTACATTCACACATGAGGAGTTATTCCGGAAGGGGAATGCCAGAGGTGAGGTAAACTCTGGCAGTGAGCTAGATGATTTCGTAATAACAGAGAGGAAAGTGGAGGAGAAATTGAGGATAAACATAAAAAAGGCACCCAGGGTGGATGGGATCTATCCAGTTATATTAAAGGGGGCAGCAAAGGAAGTAAGCAAACCCTTAGCCATAATTATGGGAGCTTCTTTGGACTCAGGGGAGTTACCCATAGACTGGAGATGTGCAAATGTGACCCCAATTCACAAAGGAGGATCAAAGGCTGACACAAGTAATTATAGACCTGTGAGTTTAACTTCTGTTCCAGGAAAATTAATGGAGGCACTGGTTAAAGAAGCACTGAAGTATCATCTAGACAAGACTTCAGTTATAGTTCGGATACAGCATGGTTTTGTTAAGGGAAAGTCTTGCCTGACCAATTTGATTGGATACTATGACTCAGTCACAAAAAAACTGAATGCAGAGAATAACTTTGATATTATATATTTGTATCTTAGAAAGGCTTTTGATACAGTTGCACATGGAAGACTGCTGCACAAAATGGAGGAGCAGTGTGGCATTGGAGGCAAATTGCTGCTATGGATAAAGGGATGGTTGAGGGGGAGAAGACAGAGAGTGGTAATCAGTGGACACTGCTCATCTTGGACTAATGTTATTAGTGGAGTCCCTCAGGGTTCAGTGTTGGGTCCATTGTTGTTTTCTATATTTATAAATGATACTGATGATGGTATATCAAGCTTAATGTCCAAGTTTGCAGACAATACAAAGGCTGGCAGGGTTGTCAAGGACACTACTGACACTATGCTGCTGCTGTAACAGGATCTGGAAAGGTTGAGCAGATAGGCTGAGAGGTGGCAAATGAAGTTTAACATTGACAAATGTAAAGTACTACATATGGGAAACAGTAACCCCAGAGCAATGTATCAACTCTGTAGTACTACATTGACCTCCGTAGCCGAGTGGTCATGAGCAGGAGTGCGGTAGCACATGCTCTTTGAGTAGACTGGGGTTCAAGCCCTTGACTGCTGAATACGGTCGATCTGCCAACCCGCACTGGATCAGCGTGGCAGATTATGGTCCATTTCTCTCAGCATGAATTGTTGAGGAGGCTTCCATCCTGCAGTGGGTTGATAATGGCTGCACTTTACCTTTTTTACTACACTGACAGTGGTAGAGAATTAAAAGGACCCGGGGGTAGTTGTGCAGGCAGATATGAAGTTTTCTGAGCAGTGCAGATGGGCTGCAAGAGTAGCTCATGGTGTCTTGTCAATGATATACAGGAATTTTTCTAGCAAGGATAAGGAGGTGATTATTCCCTTGTATAAGGCAATGGTCAGGCCACACCTAGAGTAATGTATACAGGTCTGGAGGCCGCATTTCAAGAAGGATGTAGAGATGCTGGAACGAGTACAGAGAAGGGCAACAAGATTAGTGAATGGAACAAAGGGTTGCTCTTATGAAGAAAGGCTTAAGTTTTGGAAATTACAGTGTCTGGAGACGAGGCACCTGCGAGGTGATCTGATAGAGGTGTATAAAGCCTTGAATGGTTTGAGCATGCTCAATGCTGATGGTATCCATCCACTTGCTCAGAATAATCACCTGAGAGAGCATAAATTCAAACTGAGGAAAGACAGATGTAGGATAGATGTGCAGAAATTTGCCTTTAGCCAGTGGGTAGTTGGTTGGTGGAACAGACTTCCATCCCTTGTTGAGGAAGTTGATAGCCTAAATAAATTTAAGGCTCAGATGGACAGGTATTTCGAACGAATGGAGGAGTGAAATGGGAGTGGTTTTTTTTTTTTTTTTGGCTGATGCTGCCTTAGCTTGCTTTTTTGCGTCATATGCCTCTACTAATGCTAATGCTAAAAGACATAAGGATAGTCAGGAACTTATACTGGGAACAAACAGCCAGCCTGCTAATTGGAAAAGACAGGAGGTGATAACAAGAATTCTGAGGGGTGTAAGACAGGGCTGTGTTTGCTCTCCAAATCTATTCAACCTCTACAGTGAGGAAATTATGAGAGGAACACATGGAATTGGAGGATTCACATTTGGCAAACAGAATGTAAACATCAGATATGCAGACGACATCGCTCTCATTGCCGAGACAGAAGGAGAACTACAGGAACTTCTAGACAAAGTAGTGGAACAAAGTAGAAGGAAGAGCTTAACAATAAACATTAAAAAAACAGAGTGCATAGTTTTCAGCAAAAAGAAAATTGTGCCCGAATGCATACTGAAAATAGGGAACAATATCATAAAACAAGTAGAGAAATACAATTATCCAGGGAGTTGTGTTACACAAGATGGACGATTAGATAACGTAATCAAAAGAAGACTGGTATGGCCAAGGCCACGTTTCAGAAACTGGGCAACATATTAAAAGATAGGAAATTGTCAATGAAAATGAAAAACAGAATTTTGAACTGTTATTGTTACAAATTCCCGAGAAATGGCAAAGCATTTAGAGGCGACAGAAATATGGTTTTATAGATGGATTCTCAGAATATCCTGGACTGAAATCATGAATGTAGAGGTACTACAAAGAGCAGGCAGATCATTATTGAAGAACATAAGAGAAAAGCAGCTGAAATTTTGGGTACATAATGAGGAAGGAAGGTTTGGAGGACGTCATCATGACAGGCAAGGTGAGTAGAAAGCGAAGCAGAGGAAGACAGAGAATAAACTATATTAGTAGTATGACCACCTGGATGAATGTAAGGAGTCTAGACCTGCTGAGAACAGCAAAAGATCGAGAGATGTGGAAGACAGTGATCACCAACGTTCTTAATGGAAACAGTACACAGAGAGAGAGATCATACAGACATTCAAGTTCTGCTGCATATCTTTTCTACAGATACTTCTATGGGCACTGTGCTTTTGAATAAGTATGTAATCTATATGATTCTTCTAAATCAGCCTCAACTAGTCAACATCCATTTAGAGTTCAATTCCAAATAATTGAACTTTTCCTCTTCTTCATTCATACCTTCTACTTCTGTTCTCTATAACAATTTTCCTTCATATGTATATCCTCAATCTACAGAAATTCAAGTCAACAAATATCTCTTATCTTCTCACCATCTAACCCTTACACGGTACTGGAGTGCTGTCATAGGAAAACTGGGATCATCAAAAAAAGAGGTCACAGGGCACTGTTAGAAGGTTAGAACTAAAGCAAGATAGCTATACTTGAAATTCAGTAGCTGAACTGAAATGATGAACAAGCATTATTCTGCATCCAAAGGAACATAAATGGTATTTGTGTAAAAAGAGAGCAAGCAAGGATTGAGTCTGTAAACTGTTAATCAGTTTAATTCCATACACACTCAGAAATATTACTTTGATTTCACTCACTCCATGTTACTGTGCATTGAAGGCGTTCAGAAATAATTTTTTTGGATAACAAGACCATCGTCGCTAAAGATTTTATCTGTTATTATTCAATACAGTCAAACAATATAATTATACAATGCACTGTACTCTTATATAATTATACGATGCACCATGCTCTTATGGTGCGCCCCTGCCCATACTCTCACATAGGAAATCTCAACTACAAAGAATGGTAGTCACAGTATGATGACTTGGACTTGGTTTATGTGGTTTTGCAAGTGTGAATGGTTTCTAGAAGAAAAACAGGTAATGCAACCACCTTAATAATGTTTCTCTTCCAGCAGTGACATGATTTTATGGTATAGAATGTTAAATTTTTCAACTGAACAATGCTCCCTGTCATAAAACTTGATGTATGTGTGTGTGGTAGCTTGGTTTATAGAGAATACTGTGACAAACTGATGAGCTAAACTCTTCTCAGCCCCAGTCTGAGCCCCAAACCACCCAGGACTGAAATGGAAAAATATGCAAAGTCCCATCAATAACAATCAACAAATTTTCTCAATTAAAAACTTCTTGGATAGAGGAATGAAGAAACATTTCAGTCATCAAAACATGCCGAAAAGTGATCCACAAAGATTATACACTTGTACTGCATGCCATAAGAGCCTGTATATCTCAGAACTCACTCCTGTGCATCAGACAACACAGCAGCAGCAATCTCCAAGACAGAATGCACTGGTCCCACAGGAGCTAGTTATTGTCAGTGACTCTACTGTCAGGGAGATGGGGAATATATTATGCAAAAAGGACAGGTGGAACAGCACCAGAGTATGTCTTCCAGGGACAAAAGGTGATGATGTTGTAGAGCAGATATCATCTTTTAAGGGCACAAAAGGTAATATCGTTGTATGTGTTGGCACTAATGACCTTAAGAGTAAGAGATCTGCAGATTTACTTAACAAGTACAGGTCAATGCTGAAAAAAAGTCTCGATTTAAGGTTAAATTTAAAAGTGTCTGCAATTATGCCCAGACATGATAGGAGGGAGTATATGATGAGAGCCTTGTCAATCAATTCGGCCCTGGAGAGATTGTGCAAGACTCATGGGGTAGAATATTTTTCAGCATGGTCTGTGCTTGCTAACAGGAGAGACTGCTTCTACAGGGATGGGATACACTTAAATAGATAGAAAGGGTGCAAGAATATTTGCTGATGCTATCGAGGCAGTGTTAGGTGGGTTGGAAAATTGCTAGATTGGGGGAATGTACAGACTAATAGATTAACAGTAGCCACAAGCAGAGGCAAAAGTGATTCTTGCACTGCTTCCATTGGAATGAGCAGCAGCAGCCTGGAGAGCAGGTTACTGGGGATTTCAAGAACTACTGGGAGTCATCACGGAACAAATAAATACATGGGCTGTTTTAATGTAACTAAGAGTAAGAACTTCCTTGTCACATAGATATAAGCAGTGCAAAATTGGAATTTGGGGAGTACAATGTGTACTGAAAAGACAGACAGGGTAGGAAGGAAGAAGGGTTATGCTGTTAGTTAAGAAACACATAAAATCTAACGAAGTGCATCCAGTTGACATTGGTTGACAGTGCAGTGTTGAGTCAGCTGGTGTGACATAAGCATTGGGAAAGGGAAATTGAGACTAGAAGTGTGTTATAGACCTAATGACTCTGATGAGTAATTGTGCAGAGAAATAGCGTGGGCCAGTAAATCAGAATGTCTTGTAATGGGGGATTTTAACTTTCCAGATATTGACTGGAACTTGTGTATTGGTCACTCACATGTTAGCAATACTTTTGTGGATTTATTGGAGGATTGTTTTCTACAGGAACATGTTCGAGGGCCAACTAGAGGGAGTAATACTGTCGATCTCATTACCAGCAGTGATTATTCATGCATTAGGTATTTGCAGATAAAGGAGCTACTACTAGACGACAGTGATCACATGTACTGATGTCGGAATTACTTAAAGATGTAATTACAATCAAGGGTAAAGGGAAGGATTTTTGCATTCATAACGGTGACTACAGTGGACTCAGACAGTTTTAAATTCCATACACTGGGATCAACTGATGATGTTAAAAACAGCGAATTTTAAATGTGGAGCTTTCAAGGAATTAGTCTTGGAAGCTACTCAGCTTTTCATACCAACTAAGAAATGCTGTTCAAGATTTGAACCTAAAAGGAGGTCAGATGAACTAATGAGGCTCATAGCAGTGAAGAAAAATGCATGGGATGCATATAAATGTTCAGGTAACAAAGTAGCCTATGTTAGATATCAGCTAGTCTGTAATCAAGTCACATAGAAGGTTAGGCAAGCAAAGTCTGATTATGAGAAATCCTTGGCAAAGGATGCAAAGAAAAACAACAAAGATTTCTTCACTTATGTAAACTGTAGAAAGAAGGGGATGAATCAGATTGGTCCACTTGATATTGATGGTTCAACTGTTGATGATCCTGCTCAGATAGCTGACAAACTGAATGAGCATTTCCCATCTACATTCACGCATGAGGAATTCTGTAAGGAAGGGGAGGACAGAAGTTTAATAAACGCTAGCAGGGAGCTAAATGATTTTGTAATAACTGAGAGCAAAGTGAAGGAGAAATTGTTGAAGTTAAAGATAAAAAAAAGCACCTGGGTGATGAAATCTATCCATATATATTGAAGCAGGCAGCAATGGAAGTAAGCAAACCCTGAGAACTAATTAAGAGAGCATCCTTAGATTCAGGGGAGGTCCCCATATACTGGAGATGTGCAAATGTATCCCCAATTCCAAAGGAGGTTCAAAAGGTGACACAAATAATTATAGACCTGTTAGTTTAACTTCTGTTCCAAGGAAAATTAATGGAGGCACTGGTAAAAGAAGCATTGCGGGATCATCTAGACAAGACAGCAGTAATAGTTTAGACACAGCATGGGCCTGTTAAGAAGAGGTCTTGTCTGACCAATTTTGATTGGATACTACAATGTGGTCAGAAAGGAATTGGATGCAAATAATAATTTTGATATCATATACTTGGATTTCAGGAAAGCTTTTGATATTGTTGCACAAATTGGAGTGGTATGGCATTAAGGGCAAGTTGCTACAATGGATAAAAGGATGGTTGGAGGGTGGGAGAAGACAGAGAGTAGTAGTAGTAGTAGTAGTGGCACATGATGCAAGAAAGCAAGTGTAGGAGCTTATGCAGCATCAGCCAAAAAAAAAAAAAAAAATCACACCATTCCCTCCAAATGCCTGTCCAGTTCCTCCTTAAATTTATTTAACCTATCAACTTCTACAACGACAGATGGAAGTTTGTTCCAGCAATTAACCACCCGCTGGCTAAAGGCAAATTTCCGCACATCTATTCTACATCTGTCCTTTCTTAATTTGAACTTATGTCCCCGTAGGTTGGTAATCTGAACAAGTGGAAGGATCCCATCAGAATTCAGCGTGCTCAACCCATTCAAGGCCTTATAGACCTCAATCAGATCACCGCGCAAGTGCCTAGTCTCCAGCCACTGCAATTTGCAGAACTTAAGCCTCTATTGGTAAGAGAATTCCTTCATTCCCCTCATCAATCGTGTTGCTCTTCTCTGTACACGCTCAAGCAACTCTACATCCTTCCTAAAATGAGGCCTCCAGACCTGTACGCAGTACTCAAGGCGTGGCCTGACCATTGCCTTATACAGAGGGACAATCACCTCCTTTTCCCTGCTAGCAAAATTCCTATATATCATTGACAAAACCCCATGACCCGCCCTAGCAGCCTGTCTGCACTGCGCAGAAAACTTCATATCTGACTGCACAATTACTCCCAGGTCTTTTTCATTTTCTACCACCTTAAGTGTAGTACCACACAGTTGGTACGTTTCTCTGGGGTTACTTCTACCCATATGCAGTACTCTGCATTTGTCAAGGTTGAACTTCAGTTGCCACTTCTTAGCCCATCTGCCCAAATTATCTAGATCCTGTTGCAGTAGCACACTGCCATTACTGTCATTAACAACCCTGCCAACCTTTGTGTCATCTGCAAACTTCGACATTAAGCCTGATATACCTTCATCAATATCATTGATAAATACACAAAACAACAGAGGACCCAACACCGAACCCTGTGGGACTCCACTAATAACATTAGTCCATGAAGAGCAGCACCCATTGATTACCACCCTCTGTCTTCTCCCACTTAACCATCCTTTTATCCATTGTAGCAACTTACCCTTAATACCATTCTGCTCCAATTTGTATAGTAGTCTTCCATGCGCAACAGTGTCAAAAGCTTTCCTGAAATCCAAGTATATGATATCAAAATTATTTTTTGCATCCAGTTCCTTTGTGACCACATCATAATAACCAATCAAATTTGTCAGACAAGACTTTCCCTTAACAAACCCATGCTGTGTTTGAATTATTGCTGCAGTCTTGTCTAGATGATCCTGCAATGCATCTTTAACCAGCGACTCCATTATTTTACCCGGAACAGAAGTTAAACTAACTGGTCTGTAATTACTCGTGTCACCCTTCGATCCACCTTTGTGAATTGGGGACACATTTGCACATCTCCAGTCCGTGGGAACCTCCCCTGAGTCCAAGGATGCTCTCATAATTATGGCTAAGGGTTTGCTTAGTTGCTTTGCCGCCTCCTTTAAAATAACTGGATAGATCCCATCCACCCCAGGTGCCTTTCTTATGTTTAACTTCAACAATTTCTCCTCCACTTTGCTCTCAGTTATTAAAAAATCATTAAGCACACTGCTACAATTTGATAACCTTCTTCCATTTTCAAATTGTAATAATTCCTCACGTGTGAATGTAGATGCAAAATACTCATTCAGTTTGTTTGCTATCTGAGCAGGATCATCAACAGTCGAACCATCGATGTCAAGTGGACCAATCATATTCATCCCCTTCCTTTTAGAGTTTATATAAGTAAAGAAATCCTTGCTGTTTTTCTTAGCATCTTTTGCCAAAGATTTCTCGTAATCCGCCTTCGCCTGCCGAACCTCCTTTGTGACCTGATTACAGACTAGCTTATATCTGCCACAGACTTCTGCGTCACCTGATAATTTATATGCATCCCATGCATTTTTCTTCTCTGTCACGAGTCTCATTAGTTCATTTGATAACCATTTAGGCCTAAACCTTGAACGATATTTCTTAATCGGTATATAAAGTCTAGTAGCTTCCACGATTAATTCTTTGAATGCTTCCTACTTAGAATTTACTGTTTGTAACATCGTCAGTTGATCCCACTGTACAGAATTTAAAAACTGTCTGAGACCACTGTACTCCCCTTTACGGAAGCAAAAACCCTTTCCTTTACCCCTGACGGTAGTTACCTCTTTGAGTAAATCCCACTTCAGCACACTGTGATCACTGCCACCTAGTGGTTCCTTTATCTGCAAATTCTTAATACACGAATGATCACTGCTGATAACCAGATCAAGAGTGTTACTTTCTCTGGTTGCCTCTCGAACATGCTGCTGCAGAAAACAATCATCCAATAACTCCACAAAAGTCTGACTAGTGTGTGAGTGACCAACCCACAAGTTCCAGTCAATATCTGGGAAGTTAAAATCCCCCATTATAAGACATTCTGATTTACTAGCCCACTCTATTTCTCTGTACAATTGTTCATTGTACTCATTCAAGTCATTAGGCCTATAACACACTCCTACTCTTATTTTTCCTTTCGCAGTGCTTATCTCACACCAAACTGACTCAACAGAGCACTGTTCATCTATATTAACTGGGTGCACTTCCTTTGATTTTATGTTTTGTCCAGTAATCAATGGACACTGCTCTTCGTGGACTAATGTTATTAATGGGGTAACCATTGTTGTTTTCTGTATTTATCAATGATATTGATGAAGGTATATCAGGCTTAATGTCCGCGTTTGCAGACTAGCAAAGGTTGGCAGGGTTGTTAATAACACTAATGACATCAGGCTACTGCAACAGGATCTAGAAAAATTGAGCAGATGGGCTGAGAGGTGGCAACTGAAGTTTAACATTGAAAAATATAAAGCACTGCATATGGGTAGCAGATAACCCAAGAGAAATGTACCAACTGTGTGGTACAACTCTCAGGGAAGTGGAGAATGAAAAAGACCTGGGGGTAATTTTGCAATCAGACGTGAAGTTCTATAAGAAGTGCAGAGGGGCTGCCAGAGAAGGATTTTGGAGTATTTTCAATGATATATAGGAATTTTGCTTGCAAAGACAAGGAGGTGATTATCCCATTGTATAAGGCAACAGAAGTAGTAGTAGTGGTGGTGGTGGTGGCGGCATGTGATGCAAGAAAGCAAGTGTATGAGCTTATGCACCATCAGCCAAAAAAAAAAAAAAAAAAAAAATCACACCGTTCCCTCAAAATGCCAGTCCAGTTCCTCCTTAAATTTATTTAACCTATCAACTTCCACGACAGATGGCAGTTTGTTCCAGCAATTAACCACCCGCTGGCTAAAGGCAATGGTCAGGCCTTGTATAAGGCCTGACCATTGAGGTGTATAAGATTGAGATGTAAAAGGCAATGGTCAGGGCACACCTTGGGTACTGCGTACCCAAGGTGTGACCTGACCATTGCCTGACCATATTTCAAATTATTCAAGTTCGATAGAATTACACTATTATTTTGTAAACTATATCCAAGAAAGAAGGGATCTGTGAGAAAACACACTAAAAAAAGCCCCCTAAGCTTTAATGGCTTGTTTTATCATAATGATTATACCCACAGAAACATTATGTCAAATTCTGAAAAATCTTGTACAACAATTCAGATATGCAAAACTCTAAGTTTTCAATTATTAGTGTAAACTGCTTGGGAATGATGTAGAGTTGCTAGAATGAGTACAAAGAAGGGCAACAAGATTGGTGATAGGAACAAAGGGGTGCTCATACCAAGAAAGGCTTAAGTTCCGCAAGTTGCAGCATCTGGAGACTGATCACCTGTGAGGTGATCTGATTGAGGTGTATAAGGTCTTGAATGGTTTGAGCAGGCTCAATGCTGATGGAATTTTTCCGCTTGCCCAAATTACGAACCTGAGGGGGCACAGATTCAAACCGATGAAAACTAGTTGCAGAATAGATATGCAGAAGTTTGCCTTTAATCAGTGGGTAGTTGATTGTTGGAATAGACTTCCATTTGTTGTTGTGGAATTTGATAGGTTAAATAAATTTAAGGCTGAACTAGAGAAACATTTGGAGTGACCAGATGGATGAAATGGGAAGGGGTTTTTTTTTTTTTTTTTTTTTTTGGCTTATGCTGTATAAGCTTTCTTTCTTGCATCATATGCCTCAACTAATGCTAATACCAGTACCACCTTTATAACAAAAAATTGGGAGGGGGGGGGGAACATCAGGTGTGATGACTGTTAGTTGTTTTTACCTCCATTTATTTTCCAAAGAGGAAATTTTTAAAAGATGCTCAAATTGAATAAAACACAAAAACAAATATAAGATCATTTATGATCTTATATTTGTTTTCATGATGATTTGCAGTCTTTTGCTCCAGGGACATTTTGTAAATGGTTCACTCATTTGGCAAAATGAAATCTTAAAATTAGTAATTAATTCAATTTAATACAATCAGAACCTACATTAAAATTTATGAGCCACAAATACCATATTTCTTAATAAGTGCAATAATTTTGCACTTAACCTTGCCCCGCTCAATCAGCTTAAACTTCTCTAAAATCTGCTACCAACTCCTTAAATGCCAATCTCCAGGTAATTCTCTAGTGGGGCAAAGACAACTTAGTTGATTTCAATCCTTCTAAAACTCAGTCTTGTCTTATATCTCACAAAAAAGATTCTTCTGCTCCTATGCTTATCTTTGGTGACACTCCGATTTCTAGGCAAAGTGATATATCTCTTTTGGGGATTACCGTGACTTCTAATCTCTCCTGACACAAGCACATTACAAATATTGCTTCCTCTACATCTAAAACACTTGGTTTTCTCTTTCGCTCTCAGCGTTACTTTTCTTCCAAACAGCTGTTCACTCTGTACAAATCACAAATCCACCTTACCATGGAATATTGTTCCATATGGGGTGGTGCCCCCAAAACCTCTCTCGGGCTTCTAGATTCCATTCAGAAGAGGGTAGTTAGGTTAATTAATGACTCAGCTCTAACAGAGTCTATCCATTCTGTCACATAGACGTACTGTTTCTGCTGCATGCCTTTTCTACTGATACTTCCATGGGCACTGTTCTGAATTGGCTTCTATAATTCCCGCTCTCTCTCTCTTTCAAAACGGTATGAACACGTGTGCCACCACCAGCCAACATCCATTTACTGTCCAACTTCAAACTCACAGAACCAACTTTTCATCTTCCTTGTTTATTCATTTAGCTGCCGTTTTCTGGAACAACCTCCCTTCATACGTATTTCCTGAAAATTAGTCTACAGAAGTTCAAGTCTAACGTCCATAAATATCTTCTTTTGTCTTCTCAACCTCCAACCCAAGCACGGTACTAAGTACTATAGGTTCTAATACCTCTCGTGTTTGGGGTTTTCATAAAAATAAATAATAAAAGTTTTGTTTTGTCGAAATTAATAACAAGCGTAAAAAACATATATTTAAATTTTTGAATTTTTCATTAAAAAATATAAAATTGCATATGTTGGTTTCTTTTGGTATAATTATTTTGTAATATGTAACTATTATTCTTACACCTTTTATTGCATTTCAGTGCAATGATATACAATAAAAAAAATTATAATAAATTATAAAGATATATTATATATATTTAAAGATAATTTATAATAAATAACTATGAACAAATGTTTTTTTATTTTGTAGTAGGTATTTTGTAATGTTATTTATTTATTATCCATTTTAAATCAATATTTAAATTCGGTAAGAAATAAAGCAGAAACTACAATATATATATATATAAGTTAGTAGTTGTGAAAGGCAATGTGCTAATGTTACGGTACTAGTAAAGCTAATTGTGGAGAACAAAGGGCGAACTGAACAGAAATCGCTATCATGGTGAACAAAGGGAGCTAAGATAAAGGAGAAGTAATAAGAAAACTTAGTGCTGTTCATTCTGTAACCTCAGCACTTTTATTATTATAAACCTTTATTATTATTTTTACTATTAATAATATCCAAAACTTTGCTTCCTTCAAAACATGTTAAGTCTAGGTTTTGTCCAGGTTTTGCTCACGCTACCCGGAATGGCTTTCTATAAAAAACCTTATACTTTCCATATCAGGGGCAACAAAACTACACATCATAATTACGGTTTACATCTTTTTTCACACTTCTTTATATCGGTATCTTTGCCTTATTAGCCAATATTTCTTGCTGTATATTGGTATATTCGCTTTATTAGCTTGCATTTCTCCTTCCTAAAACCTAATTTTTCACACTTCTTTATATTGGTATCGTTGCCTTATTAGCCTACATTTCTTTCTTCATATCTAGAACCTTGCTTTATAAGCTTATATTTTCTTAGTGAAACTTAATTTTGAATTAATACTATACTCAGGAATCTTATTTCCTCGTCCATTTCCGATTTTATTTTTACCATGTTTATTGAGTTTTTTGATTTATTATGTTCACTTTATCTATTGACTTATTATTTGCACTATGTATATTGAACTCGTATATGGATAGACAAAATTTACCAAACATGTTACATGGTCAGAGTAGAATAAGCTTGACCCTGGGAGCCTATGCTCTGTATGGCTCTTCGTTACACTCTACTATTCCTAAACATACACATATTACACACACCTCACAGAGTAAACTAGCATCAAATGCTCCCAGCCTAGCTAGCACAGGGATAACAGACTCCCATTCCATCTCTTCCATAAAAAACCTCAAATTCAACAAATGTAACAATAGGCGATTCCTCACCTGCCCATACATGCACCCCTATCATATTACCAGCAATAGCAATGAACCCGTTTTCTGCAAGTATAGCAATGTGGTATACCTCATCACTTGCCACACTTGCAACGTAAAGTATGTTGGCCAAACCAGGAACAAACTGCATCTAAGACTTAACCTTCATAGATCAGACATCAACAACTACAATAACAGAAAAAACTATGGCAAACAGGAACATGAAATAGAATACAAACATTTCCAGAAGCATTGCTTCTCCAATATCTACATATACCCACTCATTGCCATTTCCTGCTTTGATTTCGGCGGCTGGACCCTGAATAAGGCGCTGAGGTCACAGGATGAACAGCACTAAGTTATTTTTACTATTTCTTATTACTTCTCCTTTATCTTAGCTCCCTTCTTTGTTCTCCACAATAAGCATTACTAGTACCATAACATTAGCACATTGCCTTTCATGACTACTAACTCATGTAGCAATTATGGTCATTGGGTACTTTCTGCATACCGCAGTGTGCCAGGTCCATAAACCTTTATTATTATTATTAATAATATCCAGACAGCAGAACTTATATTAACAAATAATTATTTTTTTAAATTATTTCCAGCAATATTCATTAGAATGAAATTTTGGTACAACAAAATGATTTGAATTCTCAAGAAGTCTACCGCAATGGGAATTTACTATATATCTTTAAAAATAGTAATAATTAACAGTAAATTAAAAACAGGAATTCAGGAATTGCAAAAATTCAATAAAAAGTCAATAATAAAAATTAGTGGAACATTTGAAGAACACAGTTTGTAAATGTTCTTTAACCCCACAGTTCCACAGAACACACTTTCAAAAATAATTGATTTAGACAGTTGAAAAATATCTTGGATATTTTTCAATCCATATTAAAATATTGTTAATATATGTCAAAATCCCAGACTTTTTTTACGTTATCTGTCCCCCTTTCATTCACAAAATAAAAGCAAACATAACAAAGATCATAAAATCATCTCTTTAACGTTACAAATCTCACTGAACCTAGACACTGAAAACTTATAACAAAAGGCATACAACATTTGGAATTGTTGATTATGAACTATAGGATATTTAGACACAGATATCTAAAGTAGAAAGTACAAAGGAGCACTTCCTTAAGTCATGCTTAAAACTGCAATTAGAACCAATTAAACCTAAGCATGTTCCAAATGGTCAGGAGAGAGAGTGCAGTAGCACATGCCCCTTGAGTAAACCAGGGTTCAAGCCCCTGACTACTAAATATGGTCGATCTGCCAACCCACACTGGACCAGTGTGGCAGAATACAGTCCATTTTCTTCAACATGAATTGTTGACATAGCTTCCATCCTGCAGTGAATTGTAAGGACTGCTGCTTACCTTACGTTAGTGCCTAGTGTGTGAAGCAGTGTTCTTCACATGCTAGGTATTAACACGCTTCTTAATGTATAATCTTAATAATAAAACAAACTATGAAGGTCTGACAAATTGTCTTCTTAAGGAGATAAATGTATCTAACTTTTACTGTTATATTTCCAGTTTACAAGAAGCTAATTAAAAAGAGTGCTATATTAATAATGAAATACACACACTCTTATATCATAACATTATATTGAGAACATCTCAATCCATACTGTTAATGACAAAGTCCCTGATTCAAGACAATACCACTCATCTTCAACTCAGACTTTCAATAATCATGAAAGAAGAATTATTCATTGTGCACTGAAATTAAAGAAAGGATGAATATAGTGCCATTGATTGGCACTATATTCGTTTTGTTTAATATTTTATAATATTTTATTTAACAATCAAAAATTTATTTTTGATTGTTAAATAAAATCCTCCCATGCATCAAAATACTGTATAATCAGTAAGAGAATACAGCCACTCCCCGAATAACATAACGGTTGCATTCCACGGAACTCTAAATAAGTTTGAATTTCCCTAAATGCTTATACAGCACTCAACTATGAACGCTGAATTTGACTGAAACAAAAATGAAAAGTTTGACGAACATGTAAATAGAATTATTTATTCAATTTTTTATCTCATGCGCAGGAAAAATTACAAAAATTTGAAAATTATAAAATTACAAAAAGAGAGAGGAGACAGGCATAACATCAGCAAGTTTTACCTTTCGAGCATTGTTACTAGAATTAGCTCTCCAGCTGATAAGCATGCTGCTGTGGAAGTTGAAGACTGTGGAGATTTAAAAGGGGTTTTTTTCTACCACATCACAAAATTTCTCTGCAGAATGGTGAAGTTGCCAGTGCCGATTCTGCAGCTGCAGAATCGGCACTGGCAACTTCACCGCATACTTTAATGTTTTGGAAACCATTGCGTGCAATGCTTGAACCTATTAAACCACCCATTGCTTGCCAAGAACTTGGCTTGGGGTTTGCCATACTTATCCTTAATATCTTCATAAATACTTCTTGCTTCTGCTTAAATGGCCATTGGACAGAGGGGCACTCGCTTCTGAATCTGATTTTCTATCCATATTATTATTAGCTTTTCCATCTTTGATAGGGCACCCGAACGCTGTTTTGTGATCACTGTTAGCATTAGCATTAGTAGAGGCATTTGATGCAAGAAAGCAAGCTTATGCAGCATCAGCCAAGAAAAAAAAAAAAAAAAAAAAACCACTTCCATTTCACCCCTCAGTTCGTTCAAAATACCTGTTGAGCTGAGCCTTAAACTTATTTAGGCTATCAACCTCCACCACAAAGGATGGAAGTCTGTTCCACCAACCAACCACCCGCTGGCTAAAGGCAAATTTCCGCACGTCTATCCTACATCTGTCTTTCCTCAATTTGAATTTATGCCCTCTCAAGTGATTTTTCTGAGCTAGAGGAAGAATCCCATCAGCATTGAGCATGCTTAAACCATTCAAGGCTTTATACACCTCTATCAGATCACCTCGCTGGTGCCTAGTCTCCAGACACTGTAATTTGCAAAACTTAATCTTTCTTCGTAAGAGCACCCCTTTGTTCCATTCACTAATCTTGTTGCCCTTCTCTGTACTTGTTCCAGCAGCTCTACATCCTTCTTGAAATGAGGCCTCCAGACCTGTATACAGTACTCTAGGTGTGACCTGACCATTGCCTTATACAATGGAATAATCACCTCCTTATCCCTGCTGGAAAAATTCCTGTATATCATTGACAATACTCCATGAGCTACTCTTGCAGCCCGTCTGCACTGCTCCGAGAACTTCATATCTGCCTGCACAACCACCCCCAAGTCCCTTTCATTCTCTACCACTGTCAGTGTAGTACCACAGAGTTCATATGTTGCTCTGGGGTTGCTGTTTCCCATGTGTAGTACTTTACATTTGTCAATGTTAAACTTCATTTGCCACCTCTCAGCCCATCTGCTCAACCTTTCCAGATCCTGTTGCAGCAGCATAGTGTCAGTAGTGTCCTTGACAACCCTGCCAACCTTTGTATCGTCTGCAAACTTGGACATTAAGCTTGATATACCATCATCAATATCATTTATAAATACAGAAAACAATAATGGACCCAACACTGAGCCCTGAGGGACTCCACTAATAACATTAGTCCACGATGAGCAGTGTCCATTGATTACCACTCTCTTTCTCTCTCTGTCACTATTGATCTTAAATGCGTTGATCCTTTAACATATTCTGTTATAGTGCACTGTCCCCTAAAATAGTATTCACTGTTGAAGCAGCGAGACCTAATTCAGTGCGATAGATGACAAACTTTGTCCTACTTTGTACTTCTTAATTAATCATCTTCATTTCTAAATCAATTTTGTTTCATTTCCTACCGCTGCCAGCACTTGCACTTTCCGTTGGTCCCTTTCCCTTCAACCATCATAATAAGTAAATAGGAAAGAAGAGAAGATTCTGAAAATTTATTTATGTTTTTTATATGATTGAAGATTTCAGTGAAGGGGAACTCATTTCACCATAATACCTTAATATAAAATCCCACAGATATCGGTATTATCGCAAATGCAATAAGAATGAGTTTACTACCCATTTATAATAGATTGTGGTAACAGAAAAGCCCAATAAACCAGAAAGTGCAAATTATTTTTATTGTTTTATGGTAGTGACCTCAAGAAATGTGTTTTTGAAAAATATCACAAAGGCATTCAAAAAAGATTCTTATAACAGAACATATGATAAAGATGAAAGTGTAGTGCAATTTCCATTATAAAAATTACCTTTTAGAGAGATAAATAGCTTATTTATACAGCGAAAATTTCAAATTCTGAAGTCTTGGAACAAATTACCAAAAAAAAAAACAATGTGTTATTGGGTTCACATTACACATTTTCACGATACCTCCATTTATTCCTACAGGATTCAAAATATGTTTCCACAATTTTTTTAAGTTTGCACCGGCTGGCAAAAACTTACGTCAAGTCAAATTTACGTAAGTTGAGTGTTACATAAGCCAGGAAGTGCCTGTATTGTAAATCAGTATTTAACTAATTATTATGTATTTTGATTTCACCACCTAAATGTGAATAGCCGACAAAAACAGGCATTCACATTGCATATGTCAGATGCCAAACAAGCATCTGAGTTCCAATTTGGGGAGTAACCCTTGAAAAGTTTACAAAAAATATGATAAAAAATTCTTTATTATTATTATTGGTTTCTTTTATTTATTTTTCTTTGATATTTTGGAACTGGGTTTAGCAAATCATGATTAACAGAACACCATTTTCAAATGAGTAGAAAGGTTTTTTTTTTTATTATTTATTTAAATTAAAACAAATTCTCAATGATGTTACAATTTCTTTTCCATACTGAAGAAAATATATTGTTATCTTTTGAGTTATATTGTTATCTTTTGTTTATTGTTATCTTCTAAATCGATCAATCTTTGAAGATACTGACCTATGCTTTGCATCCAGTCAATTTAATTAATAACTGTCCTCTGATACTTTCTTGAATTTGTTAGATAAGACATACTCGTTTTCTCTCAATGTCACCTAAGTTCACACAATTTACCTTGAATTTTGAACATCTGAAGCTTATACAGGGCGATTCTGATTCAAATTTTGCACAAAATGGAAGAGCTAAATTCTCTCATTTTGGTAACCATAAGCAATTCTTACAAAACTATATCAGTGGTAATGCTATATACTCCACATATAAAACAGGCTGTAAGGTTACACTTACACAAACACATCCATACCAGTTTCTTTATGATAGAATCATCATGACATATTCCCTGTCTGAACGTGTTTACAGTAAATCAATACTTTTGATCAAAATAGTACATCAACATGAAAGCCAAATTTTCAGAAAAAATATTCCATTTTCGCAAAAATGGAATATCATATCCTATGAAACAGTGGCAATGCTAAAACATTTTCAGTCATCTCATTTATAAAAATTTTGACCCCCCCCCCTTCCCAAGATCTCTAAATTTAACAGCACTGGATTATTATTTGTAGGGCTTTTTATTGAAATGCAAAGTGTATAAATAAATAATCCACACAAACTGGAGTAATAGGAAGCCAATATATATAGAATGAAACTGCAAGAATCAACATTCAAACATTACAAAAGATTTCACAGAATATGATATAAGGAGTATCATCTGTGCATGTATTCAAGAAGACAGACATTCTAAAAATATTATTATTACTTATCACTATAGTTATAATATTTGATTACATAATCTGATAGTAAAAGAATTAATAAATTTTAATTACTCATATTTACACTGCACAAATTTGGAATCCTCCTGCAATTTTCAGATATGTAATTTGTTAATTCTTTTAACTGCCTAAGTTAATTAATAACATCATTTATCCTATCTTAAAAGTTCAGTTCATTTAGCTTAAAAGATTTTGTTACACCATATTTCCTTTTCCAACACAACTCATTCACGAACTTAGTAACTTTAACAAGTGCTATATTCGTTTTACCTCAGTTCAATTCAATTAAATTCATTTCGATGCAAAACAAAATAATTTCTCTTGATTACTGCAGGCTTGGTAAAGAGATGTAGTAACATCTTAAAATGTAGCATTCTATTCATTCAGGATATGCATTGATATGTTCTTGATAAAAATTTTTAACACAATATCACATGGATAAGAGTGTTTATTTCACTATTATTAATCTTAAAGATGGTTAACTATGTAATGCCCATATTTCAAATTATTCAAATTCAATAGATTTACACTATTATTTTGTAAACTATATCCAAGAAAGAAGGGATCTGTCAGAAAACACACTAAAAAAAAAAAGCCCCCTAAGCTTTAATGGCTTGTTTTATCATAATGATTACACCCATATAATGACAGAAACATTATGTCAAATTTTGAAAAATCTTGTACAATTCAGATATGCAAAACTTGAATTAAGTTTTCAATTATTAGTGTAAACTGCTTAGAATCTTCACATTTATAAATACTTTAAAAAAAAAAAATAATAATAATTTTACACATCTTTTCAATCATTTTAATTTTTTATGTATTATGAGATTGCTATAAGATGGATGTTCCTAAGCTTTTTTTTTTTTTTGGTGGCACAGTAAATATAACAATTAGAAATAAAAATTTTAAAAAGTAAAAATTTCAAAACACTACTTTTTATCAAACTTGTAAAATTTAACAGGTAATTTCTAATACCATTTACAGCTGATTTTTCCCTGCTGCACTATATAAGACTAATATTCCTCTAATTAAAGTATTTCAAAAATAAATAATTACCCTTGCACTTGATCATAAAAAAGATTATTTTATAAAGCAAGGGAAAAAATGAATTTTATGGCTGACTAAAATTAGCTCTGTCTCCTGCAAGAATATTTATCTAAAGTTTCCTACAAATATATTCATTAGAAAATAATAAATTAATCTAGAATTAAAGTTACAGGATAAAATGATTAGAAGATAAAAATTACTTACTACTTCACATATTCCAAAATTCCAAATATGAAAGGCACATGCAAAAAGGAAAAAAATAATAATAATTATGTTTTAATTATAACTTGACAATGAAAGGCTAATAACAATTCATGTAAAGAGCAAATGAATACAATTAGATATAGATATCCACACCATTTTCTATCTGACAGTCCACATTTAGCAGCCCCATATGAGAAAGATTAGGATAAGTAACCAGCATGTTCAGTGTCAGTTTTCAACTGGACCAGTATCTACAGGGTAAAGCCATTTTGCTTACAAGGAGCAGACAGGGCTAGAATGAAGTTGCCTGTAGTTCATCAGGTCACACTGGCAGGAAACTGACTCACTGTTTATGTTTACATTAAAAACATCATTCATTAAGTACATCCACTTAAGTTCTGTCTTGTACAAAACAGTGCCCTTCTTTGTGATTTAAGAAAAAAAAAAAAAAAAACAGTAAGAAAAACCTGATGGAAAGACACTTCTGTATTATTGTAGAAACATACCCAACCAATCTTAAGACAAGAAAATGTGGAATTTGTTTTTAGAATACAAACTGTAAGTGTTGTTACAATGACTTCATAGTCTTACAAGCCTTACAATAGGAGTAATTATCTGAATTTTATTTTACTGTCATATTAAAAAATGAATAGAAAGTGGGGTGCAGTGATTGCATGATTTTTATATTTTTCATTAAAATACATTTTGAGTAACATTAAGATAAAAAATCATTTCTATGCTTACAGCCATATCATCATCAACTGTACTTGGTATTTCTTCCCCCCCCCCCCCAAGGAAAATTCCTGTTTGTATTAGAAGTGAGGAGTAGTAGTGTATAAAGTGAAATAAATAATTTTTGTGATACAAAAAAAAAAAAAAAAAAATCCATAAAACAAACATAAACAAGAAGCTTATGATAAAAATGCAAAAAATAATAATAATAATTATGGGAAGAAGAAGAGAATACAGCAGAACCAGTGTAAGCAGTAACTAACTAAATTTAATAAGTTTTAATATGGCAAGTAGCTTTCGGAGTAACGAATTCCTTCTTCAGCAAGTACATACCGAAATACAAACATGATATAAATCGTTAGAAATGTAATAAATTATTCCATTTCTAACGATTTATATCATGTTTGCATTTCTGTATGTACTTGCTGAAGAACGAATTCTTCAATGCTCTATTCTCTTCTTCTAAATATCAGATATAAGAAATATCTGATAATAAAAATTAATCCTTATACTATAAATATCTGATAATAAAAATTAATCCTTATACTAGATTTGTAATTTAAATAACTAAACTCATTAAATTAACAACACTTAATTCCACATTTTAAAAAGCAAAAATTTATTTGATTCTGCAATGCTGAGAAATCCCACATCAGAACATTCTGTATACTGAATGTATTAATTATTTACAAATGGCATTTCAGAATTCCTTTTAGGATTCCGTTATCAATTCTAAAAAAGTCAAATAAAAAGAAGTAAGGGAACACTGACAATTTTGAACTATGCATGAAAAAAATAAAGGCATAAAGTTGCTAAAACTACTTGAATAATGAATTTTTAAAAACATTTTCAAGAATATGCACAATATATATTAACTTTAAATCAAATTTTAATGTGAAAATTATATGAAAAAAATCAAAATAAACATTAAACCATGGGAAGTATTAGTAATTACCAAAATTGACACAAAGTTCTGTCAAACTTTGCATTGTCAAGGGGATTGCACACTTATTAGATCACATGAAAGTTAATATTGCATTTTTAATCCATTGTTTTCCTTACCACAGAAGTTAGACTGACTAGTTAGTAGTTATTATTTCACTCTTCAAACTGCCTTTATGGATTGGAAACACACTGGTACCTCTCCAATCAAATTGGACCTCCCCTGAACCCAACGATTCCCTGATAATTAATTTTCATAGTTCAGTGTTCTCGCGCTGCCTTCCTAAAAATTACTGGGTATATGCTATCACCTCCAGGAGCATTACTTCAAGTATTCACTATATTTGTGGCAAAAACTAAAGACTACATGCCTTTACAAAAGATCAATCTGTTAAATTTTGGTCTTAGTTTTGCAGCCTGCAGGCTTTCTATCACAAATACATTAATTAAGACCAGAACATTTCCTTACAACAGTAAAAAGTCTGCTGGTCACCAAACATAGAATGTGCTCATTCATACAATGAATGCATGGTGGATTTTCAAAGTTATAATATAGCATCATCCATATTATAACCAACGGCCTCCGTAGCCAAGTGGTCAGGAGAGGGTGTGTGCAGTAGCACACGCTCTTTGAGTAGCCTGGGGTTCAAGTCTCTGACTGCTAAATATGGTCGATCTGCCAACCTACACTGGACCAGCATGGCAAATTATGGTCCATTTCCCTTAGCATGAATTGTTGAGGAGGCTTCCATCCTGCAGTGGGTTGATAATGGCTGCAGTTTACCTTTTTTTTTTTTTATATTATAACCATATTATGGAAGAGTGACAGAGACATTATGGATAAATTGAACAGGTACTTCACATTAATCTTTACAGATGAAAACACCCTTTGTGGAGAGGAAAAACCAAACTGAGCAGTATATAATTAGTGATACTGAAATTCCAGAAGCCAGTTTATAAAAAAAAACTTGCAAACCCAAAGATATATAAGGCTCCAGGAGTTGATAGCATATACCCAGTAATTTTGAAGGAGGCAGCGAGAGAACACTGAACCTTGTAAGATTAATTATGAGGGCATCATTGGACTCAGCTGAAGTTCCTTTATATAGGAGAAGTGACTATAAAATATCAGCTGATATAATATAAAATAAATATAAAATATCCGCTATTGGTATCCGCTGAGAATAAATAACAGTAGTCTTTTCCACTGGTGAAGTGTTATTTATTCAAGGTAGTACAATACCATGGCAACTTGTTGTGAAGGCATTCACAACATGAGATATAACCAAAATGATGCCAATTTAATTAATTAATTTAACTACTTTGGCAGATAGCTAAGTTAAAATGATGCATTTGCACTAACCTACATGTTGGAGAAGTGACATGTTACCAATCCATAAAGGTAGTCCTATGAGCAAGTGAGTAACTACACATCAGTCAATCTAATGTTCAGTGGTAAGGAAAAGCATTTAAACAATGCTTGCAATACAGGTGCATCTTGAAAGAAATTGTATTCTCAAGGAAAGAGCATAGTTTTGTAGAGGAAAAAGACTGTTGTTAACTAATTTGGTTAGCTATTATAACTTTTCTGTTCATACTCTGGGATGACCACATAATGCCAGGAGTTTACAATATAGAGAAAATACAAAAATATCTCTGTATTTAGTAGTCATGTAGGCTTGAATCACAGTCACTCAAGTGTGTGTACTTATGTACCCTCACCTTTAACTAGTAGGTTAAGGTAGCCACTAAGCTGGACTTGAAGGCAGAGGGTTGTGAATAATGGTTACTGTTCAGATTGGGCTGGTGTCAGAAATGAGGCCCCCAAGGTTCAGCTTCGTTGGGACTGCTGCTGTTTCTGATTTTCTTAAATGATACTGATGAAGTGATAAGGGAATGATATCAAAATTTTGAGATAATATCAGTCAGGAGAATTGTGTCAAGTAGAGCCCCTTCAGAACAACTTGGCTAAGCTTCAGCAGGGATGGCCCAAGGTATTTTTGCATCCCGGGCAGAAATATTTTTCGGCACCCCTTTTACTAGGGATATATATATATATTTCATGATTTGTATGTAAAATTTGGCACCCCTTAAAGAATGCCGCCCCAGGCAAGGGCCCTGCTAGCCTGTGCCTAAATTTTCTGGGGGGAGGGGAGGAGAAACTAAAGTAGTGTCCTGAGGAATAATTAAACTTTATTCATCATATAGCAGTTAAAAAAAAAAATTCCATATTATATTGAATCATAAAGAAATAGGCCACTTTTGCACCTACCTGGAACCATCGATAGACTTCATGAATAAGAATGTTCAGAAAAGTAGCAGATATGTTTTAATGATGAAAAATGTAAGGTTTTGCACTTGGAAATAGGAATCCCAAAATGGCATAAATTAAAAGAAATTGAGGCAAAGAGTGCATGAAAGAAACACAGTTCGACAGTAAAGCAAACATCAAGCTCTCCATGCAGCACATAGTTGGTAAGGAGGACTCGCGATGTCCTGTCAATGATTTACAGGACACCTGCTCATAAAGATAACATAATCCCACTGTATAAGGCAATAGTGAGACTGCACTCGCATTACAACTAAATGGATGGTAGTTGACCCCAAGAATTACATAAATCTCACACTTATGGTTGATGGGAGACTGATTGAAAAAGTCAACAGTTATGTCTATTTAGGGAGAGAAATTAATGAAAAGGGGGATGATTTAACTGAAATTAAAAGAAGGGTTGAAATTTCAAGATCAGCCTTTTACAAAACGAAAGGTATTTTATGTAATCTGCAATTGGATCTAAATCTTCAATAGAGTAATTGAGTGCTACATCTGGTCCACACTACTCTACGGTTGCAAGACTTGGACATTAAAGAAAGAACCAATTACGAAATTGGAGACATTTGAGATGTATATGTATAGAAGAATATTACACATTCCATGGACAGCTAAAATTACAAATGTAGAAATGTTCAGATCAGTCAGCACAGAAAGAAAATTGCTGTCTCTAATCAAGAAACGAAAATAAAACTTTTTTTGGTCACATTATGAGACATCAAGAAGAATATAAAAAAAAAAAAAAAAAAAAAATGCAGTTCCACAAATAATTCTGACTGGAAGAAAGAATTAAGAAAAATATATCATGGCTGGATAATTTTGTAGGAATGAACAGGCAAAAATGTGAAACAATTATTTCGTGATGTTTACAACAGATGCTGATCGCCAATCCCAGATGAGATGGCAACCTATGATAATGATGACACTTGGAGTACTGTGCCCACATATGGACACTAAACAAAGACATCACACTTCTTGTAAAGATCCAAAGATGGGGAACCTGCATAAGATCTACAAAAGTGTGCTCATGTGGGGAAAGGTTTTGAATATGTGGGCTATAGTGCTTGGTAACTGGGCACCATAGAAGGGAGCTCAAGATTTCTTTTCAGATATTTTCAAATCTGATGTCAATGTTTGCTCAGATTGTGTCAGTGAAATTATTCTTGTAGGAATTAAATCCTTTAGTCCATACTCCACTTTAAAATTTATATATTTTTCAACTTCACTCCCATAATTTCTCTTTGACATAAAGGATTTTTCTTCTGTAAATATAGATGCAAAGTAACTGTTGAATTCATCTGTAATATCAGCTGGAGTATCTAATACTATCCCAGATCCGATCTGTTTTTAAATTTTTTTTTATTTATTTATTGTACTAGGCAGTCACAATCAGTTTTCTGGGCATCCCCGCCAGTCTGATCTGGTTTGTCCTTCACTTCTTTGCATTTATATATGTGAAGAATTCCTTATCCCCACTCTTTGCCCATGCCTTTTCCACGCTTACTTGCCCATTCCATTTGCATGTAGAGGCTCTCATCATAATCTTCACAATCACCTGGCCTGTAAATTACTTTTCATGTTAATAACGTTTTTACTGGTGTTATTCCAAAAATTTTGTAACAAAAAACCGTCGTGCAGAAAGCGTTACGGAAATGACGTCATCTTCAGTTTCCATCAGAAGCGAATTATTGTAACTTGTATTGGCAACAAAAATTTATCTTCTACTGGACCAAATTTAATGAAATTTTGCACTGAGTTTCATCTTAGCTCTATACTAGAGAAAAAACTTTCAAACCTCTGAAAATTGCAGTAGTTTCTCCAGGATAGCGGAAAATATGAACATGTGATCAAGGAAATTTTCTCACGTAATAAACGGGATAATGTGGACCTATAAGCATATTGTTGGAAAAATAAGGAATTTAGAAACAGAAATATTAAGGTTTTAAGATACAAATAAACTCTGAGGCTGGAAAACAGTTCTGCACATTTATGAAAACAGTCTTCAGCTTGGACATGTCATCATATCTTTCGATAAATACTACACGTAATAGAACAACTATATATTTAGTTGTGAACTAAAAATCTCTTCAATGTAAAAATTATATATCCTACTTTAGTCATCACAGACCAATAGTTTCAGTAACCAATATGTAATTATTATTAATAAAATAAAAATATTGTTATATTATTATCCATGAATTTTATTAATATCTGAAAATTAAAATGTTTTTAACACCTGCCGATGACTCAAATGTAAAACATTAAATATGATAGTGGCAGGACACATTATATACCAGGTAAAGAATTTTTTTTTCTGCTCAAGTAATCTGGCAACTTCATTATTCATCCAACTTGAAATCCTCCTCGTGGGGTATTTTTTTAATGGTATATATGCATTTAAGGATTCTGTAATTAATGTTTTAAAGGTATACCAAAATTCAATTGTATTCACTCTCTGTGCAGTATCTACTCAGTTAATAGAAACAATGTGCACCTTAAAGCATCGTAATTTCCTTTTTTGAAATTATAATCCATTCCTTCAGTGGCGTATCCAGCTATCATCGTAAGGGGGGCATAGCAACCAGGCTTTTGAGTTTATTTTTAGAATGCTTCCTGTGTTCTTTTTCTTTAATTTTAAATTTTTGGTTAAGGAAGGGCATATGCCCCCTCTGCCCACCCCTCAATAAACCCCTGCATTCCTTTGCCTTTAACTACTGCTACCTCTCTCTCTCTTCATCGTCCACCGCAGAACTCCGTGATCACTTCCTGCACTGTCAGCCCTATTATGTCATCTGGTTCATGGGTGATGATCAGGTCTAGAATATTCTTTTCCCTAGTATTATTCCTGACATGTTGGTACAAATAAAAATCATCTAGATGATTTAAAAATTTTGTCCCCTATGTGGAATCTCCTTCCCGTTTGCTCCAATCAATTAGAGGCAAATTAAAATCACTCATAATAAGACATTCATGCTTACTTCCCCATTATATTTGCACATAGAGGCTCTCATCATAATCTTCACAATCACCTGGCCTGTAGATTACTCCCACTGTCATTATACCTTTGCTTCCAACTATCTCACTCCATTCAGATTCTATACTAGCATGTGAAATGTCTGAATATGGGAAAGCTTTTGTCGTGCTCAGGCTGCTTTTGATAAGAAGCATGAACCCATTACCCCTTCTATCTGCCCTATCCTTCCTAAATACATTATACATATCGTACTGAAACTCATCATCCCCCTATCACCGGGTGGCACCACATTTCCATAAGCCCTATTATGTCAGCATTACTTGTCCTAACTGGCAATTTGAATTCACTCATTTTATTGACAACACTTCTGACATTACTGTATAAACAATTAAGACTTAAGTGTTCTTGTATAGTTAACCACCCTGACACACCCCTTAAAGTTATTTAAGCTCGCTTCCCTGGCATTAGCTACCTGCTCACTTGAAATGTTTCTGCCCTCAGAACATCTTGCTAATATGGTCTGTTGTGGTAACAAACAAGAACTCTTCTTTCTTCTTTTCTTTTTCTTATCTTTATTGGAGATTCTGAGCAACATTATTTTTGGTATCCACCTCACTATTCATGGAGGATATATGTGCTGCTCTTAACTTGTGCTTGTCCGGCACCATGGTCATGTTTGGCAATTCCCTCTTCAGACAAATTCACAGCACAGCTATGAGTGCACCAGTCAGCTCCATCGTTGCAAACAAAGTGATGGAGGACTGCATATTCTTGAACCTGATGGTCCCCATCATCCTTTGGTGTCGGTATGTCAACGATCTCTTCACTATTATCCCCCGAGGTTCAGAGAGACAGCTATTACAACATCTCAACTCCTTATCTCCCTTCATCCAGTTCACAATAGAATTAGAATCAAACAACACCCTCTCCTTCCTGGATGTTCTGGTGCAACGTGCAGGCTCACATCTGGAAACTTCAGTCTACCAAAAGCCTACGTGCACTGGCCAATTTACCAACTACAGGTCAACGCATGCCCTCTGCCACCTATCCAGTACCATGTGTACCCTACTCACTCAGGCCTGGACCCATTCCAGCTCCATGGGCATCAGGCATAGCCAAGTTTCTAAAATAAAAACCGATCTCACCAGCTGTGGCTATCCTGCCTATGTCCTGGACAAATGTGATCTACAAAAGCCTGTGTGGGCTTGTAGATCTTACTGCACGTCTGAGGCTCCTCCTCCCATAGTGACAAGACAATCTGTATCTCCTACATCCAGTATCACCCAGATGCTTCAGAATGCATTTCTAAGATCCTATGTGGGTACTGGATAAACTGCCTGCAACTTCACGGTAGAGAATTGCGATCTCTTGCCTCGAGGGTGATGACACCCATGCTCCCACCTTTTGCGCAGTGGCCCAATATATCGCATCACCTACCATGATTGTGGCAGCTGCTATGTGGGGGAAGCTGCCAGGAGACTCCATAACCGTATCTCAGAGCATAAAAGGACCAGTCAATTGGCTGACTCTGTGCACTCTGCAGTTGCAGCGCACTATTGGTCCACGCAGCACAACCTCAATCCCGGGAGTGATACCGAAGCAGTTGACCAAACATGTCACTACCATCAACGACTGTGGCTTGAGTCACTTCACATATCTGGTTGCTATAGTGTTTTCAATTGGAATAGAGGCATGCGGTCACACCCAGTCATAGAGGCTGTAGTGTTGCATTGTGAAAAGCTTACAGCATTAGATGTGTGCTCTCTGTCTGCCTGACATGACCACGCCCGGCACATTTCATATATAATGTTTTTAAGTATTTTTCACAGCTGAAGAAGAGATCCCTAATCTCGAAAGCTTCTACTTATTTATCTCATTTTATTTTATGCCTTTGTAGTCCTATTGAACCTAGGTACTGTTTTTCAGTTGAACTGTATTCTTTATTATTTATGATTGTGGAGCCCAGAACAAGAAGCCTTTTCAATTTCATTATTTTCGGTTTTCTATGAAATATTAAAAGCATGTTCACTTGTTTTTCATTTAGTGTCTAATTTTCTGAGCAATTGGGCAATGCATGCAGACTGTATCTGTTAAATATTTTATTATTATTATATATATTTTTAACTCACTTAAATGATTCACTTTACTTCATGCACCACAGTAAAAATAATGACAAGTCATATCAGCTTCCCCAGTTTTGCTTGGAACCTGGAAATTTTTGACACTGTAGAATCCTGCTTCATACCATCAGAACTGCACAATCCCTTAGGCCAAATAGAAGCATGGTTTCTAAAACGGATCCTTGCCTAATCAAAGGCTTCTGACATTAGAAGTCCTACATGTGAATCTGATATGTTTCGAAACAGGCAGCCAAAATAGGAGTATTTTCCTATAAAAATTCACATCTTCTGCCAAACTGTTCTGCAACAAACAGTTGCAATTCAAATCCAAGTAAAATTTAATCCATGCTCCCTTTGCTAAAATGTGATTGTGTCTTCCAGGACAGTGGAAATCACATTGCCAGTGGGGTGAGAGGAGTGATCCCTGGGCCATTTACCATGATCGATGATAAGACCCTTTTTGGAATTGGCTTAGCAATGAGAGAACTGATATGAACTTGCTGACACATCCTAGTTCCCAGTTTGTCTCTCTTGGTATAAATAGTGGGCTTATAAAGTATCAGTTAAAAAAAATCCCTTCCATCACCTGTCCATCCACTCCAAGTTTATTTCTATTTCTGCCTTAAAGTTATTCAAACCATGCGTCTATAAATCTATGAAATCATTTATGAAAATCCATCCACTAGGAGTCAAGTTATTACAAACTGTGAATGAACGGACATACAGACAAGATGAAGATAATAGGTGCTCTATGCATATATGCTAATGCACCTAAAAATAAAAATGCATATAGCAGAAGACATTTTAAAAAACATAGTGGTATAAATTACATAAATTAATTAATAAAACATTTTCATTTCAGCAGAAAAGCTAAAAATTAGTATTTTATAATAAAAAAACAGAATCTGACAGACAGCATATGACCTTGTATGTTCTCTTTAGAGCTGCAGTGGGTGGGGGAGTGGGAGAATCAAATACAAAACTTCATTCCAATCATCAAATGTGATTGGAATTTTATCTATGAAAAAATTCCAATCACATTTACTCTAGGCATTTTCATTCGAAAAAAGTGATTGGTTTATTTTCCAGTTTTTGGTGCTGTGTTATCAAATATCAAGAAAGCTTTTATTGGCTTCATGCTTTCATTTGATAAAATATTTCTACAAATGACACACTGCAGATTTCACAAAAATTTATTGTTTTAAATATTCAGAAATATATATTTCCCAACAAAATTAAACCTTTACTTTTTCTCAGGAAGGCATCAAGTTCTGATTACTTCTTATTGTCAGTTCTATGTAAATTTGAAGTGTTTGATTTAGTTCAACATTAGATTTGCGAACAAAACCAAAGAATTTTCCTTGAATTTCTTTTCTACTCATTTCAAAATCACTTCTTTTCTTTATCAGTATTTAAACACTAATGTAATATTGGATAAGGAATATACAGAATGAATCATTAAATACAGTACTACAAATCACCCGAGGGACCCACATCTGGTGAGTATGGGCTTGACACACCCAGCATCCTGAGCTGGATATCATCATTCTTCTCTTTCTTGGTGATTCCCTTATACTTCTGATGCTCTCTCTCTCTATTTTTTTTTTTTTTTTTTTTTGTTGGTGGTGCAGCATAAACGTCAGGCTTCTTTGCATCATATGACTAATAATAATTCCTGATTATGTTACTGTGGTTTCTATATACTACCGTCATGCAGTTATTTTTGCATAAATCTCTTCATCTTTTCTGCTTCATATGTTACATACTGACCCAGATTTTTTAAACTATTTAGACTACTAAATCATATTGAGATTTTTATTAACTTTATTCAATTTGCGAACTAAGTGCACCTTAGTTTACTTTTTTAAACATTCATTTTAAGTCATACTTTTAGCTTTCCTTTAATTCATATAGCACCTCTTCTCTAGTTCTTTATGAAAATTTTCTAAGTAAATAATACCATCTGCAAATTGAAGATTATTTAAATATTCATTATCTATTTGAATTACTCTACCCTATTTTAATTTCATAAAAACATTTTATAATGTAGCTATGAATACTTTGGGGGGGAATACTGTGTCTTATTATCAGATCCCTATTTCAATCAATAGCAATCTGCCAAGTAGTGATCCCATTATACAAGTGTTTTGCCCTCTATGTCTCTGCCTTCTTCCCCCCAGCTTTTGGTTCTCCCCCCATACTACCTGCACACAAGTGAATGTCACCACACACAATCTAAATTAAATTATCTAAAATCACCTTTGCTCACTACTTTCGGCCTCCCATTCCTAGTGCCTCCCTGCCATGTGAGCACATAATTTTTATTTTTTATTTTTAGGTCCTAGCCACTGAAATCTCAGGAAATTAGGTGGCAGTACCTGCCAGAGTACAACTAAAACTATTGGGTTTCCTGATCTGCCTCCACGGGGCAAAATGGGGCAACGTTGGACCTCAGTCGGGGTCCAGCGGCTAAACGACCAGATGAACAATGGTACATGACACCACACATGTACAATATCCACACACTTTTAAATCTCTGGCATTTCCAGTAAACTGGCACACCCATCACAATGCAAGCAATGCAGAGATGGGGGCGGGGGGGGATACCCCTGGTGCCACTTGACACCAAACACTTTACACAAGTGTTTTGGACATTTTTATTTTCTTTTTTCTTTTTTTTTTAGTGAAAACCCCAAACATAAAATGAATTAAAATCTACAATAATCAGTACCATGTATGGCAGAAGACACTTGTTGATATTAAACTTTACTTTTGTACTGTAATTCTCTAGAAATACATAGGAAGCAAAGTTTTTCAGGAAAACAGAAGAAGGGATAAATAGGGTAGAGAAAAAGTTTGATTTGTGAGTTTGGAGTTGGAACGTGAATGTATGCTGACTAGGTGTAGCACTGGTTCGGGCTGGGTTTCAAGGAAAACAGATAAATTACAGATACAAACTCAGAAGAACAGTGGTCATGGTTATATCTATAAGGAATGCAACAGACTCAATGTCAATGACACAGGATGTAGAGATATTGCAAAAATTGGTAAATAGTAGTAGTGGTCACAAAAGGAGGAAAGCAAGTACCAGTAGTTGTTGTTGTTGTTTGTTATTTGGATTTTTAGGAGCATTAGCAACTAAGGCCATATTGCTCCGGGGATATGCGGTGGTCGTTCCCTGACCTTTCCGCATCTTCCGTATTTGGTGGTCACGGGCTTGAACACCGGTCTGATCAAGAAGCGTGTGCTACGCACTGCTGCTCCTGCCCACCTGGCTACCGAGGCGCCTAAGTAGTAGTAATCAAGGCATGTAATGCAAGAAAGCAACCTTATATAGCATCAGTCCAAAAAAAAAAAACATTTCACACATCCATTCACTCTGAATGCTTGTCCAGTTCCACTTGACTTTATTTAAGCTATCAACTTCCACAATGACAGATGAAAGTCTGTTACAGCAATCAACTACCCATTGACTAAACACAAATTTCCACACATCTATGATATAGCTGTCTTTCTTCAATTTGAGTTTATGTACATTCAGGTTTGTAATCTGAGCAAAAGGAAGTATCCCATCAGAATTGAGCCAGCTCAAATCATTCAAGGCTTTATACACCTCAATCAGATCACCTCGAAGGTGCCTAGTCTCCAGACACTGCAATTTGCAGAACTTAAGCCTTTCTTGGTAAAAAAAAAAAAAAAAAACCCTTCATTCCCTTTGCCAATCTCGTTGCCCTTCTCTATACTCGTCCTAGAAACTCTGCTTCCTTCCTAAACAATCGCCCCCAAGTCTTTTTTTTTTTTTTTTTTTTCATTCTCCACTACCGAGTGCAGTACCACACAGTTGGTACATTACTCTGGGATTACCGCTACCAATATGCAGTACATTGCATTTGTAAAGGTTAAACTTCAATTGCCACCTCTCAGATTATCTGCCCAACTTTTTTAGATCCTGTTGCAGTAACATACTGTCATTAACAACCCTGCCAACCTTCACATTGTCTACAAAAAATTAGGCTTAATATATCTTCATCAATATCATTGATAAATACAAAAAGAACAATGGATCCAACACCAAACCCTGGGGGTACTTCACTAATAACATTAGTCCACAAAGAGCAGTATTCATTAATTACCACTCTCTGCCTTCTTCCAATGAGCCATCCCTTTATTCATAGCAGCAGCCAGCTATTAATGCTATACTGCTGCTATTTATACAGTAGTCTTCCATGTGCAACAGTATCAAAAACTTTCCTAAAATCCAAGTATATAATATCAAAATTATTTGTTTGAATCAAGTTCCTTTGTGACCACATCATAGTATCCAATCAAATTGATCAGACAAACTTCCACTTAACAAACTCATGCTGTGGCTGAACTATAACTGCGGACTTGTGACCCTTTGTGAATTAAGAATACATTTACACATCTCCAATCCGTGGAGGGGGAAAGTCTGCTGATTCCAAGGATGCTCTCATAATGAGGTTCGGGGCTTGCTTTCTTCCTTTGCTGCCTCCTTTAATATAACTGGATAGATCCCATCCACCAAAGTTGCTTTTGTTATGTTTAACTTTAACAATTTTACCTCCTGTTTGCTCTCAGTTATTACAAAATCATTTAGCTCTCTGCTAAAGTTTGATAAGCTTCTGGCCTGCACTTCCCTAAAGAATTCCTCATGTGTGAATATAGATGCAAAATACTCGTTCAGTTTTGTCAGCTACCTCAGAAGAATTGTCAACTGTCAAACAACTGATGTCAAGGGGACCAATTTGATTCATCCCCTTCCTTCTACATAAGTAAAGAAGACTTTGCTGTTTTTCTTTGTATCCCTTGTCAAAGATTTCTTGTAATCTGCCTACGTTTGTCTAATCTCCTTTGTGACTTGGTTATAGACTAGCTTATATCTGTCATAGGCTTCTGTGTCTCCTAATAATTTATATGAATCTCATGCATTTTTCTTCTCTGCCACGAGTCACTTTAGCTCACCACACTTCCATTTAGGTCTAAACACTGAAGAGTATTTCTTAGTTGGGACAAAAACCCTAGTATCTTCCAAGATTACTTCCTTGAATGCTTCCCATTTAGAATTTGTTATTGGTAACATCATTAGTTCATCCCATTGTATAGAATTTAAAAACTGCCTCAGACCATCGTAGTCACCTTTACAAAAGCAAAACCCTTCCCTTTAACCTTATTGGTAGATACACCTTACAGTAATTCCCACATCAGTACACTGTGATCACCACCATCTAATGGTTCCGTTATCTGCAGTTTCTTAATGCATGAATAATCACTGCTGATAATCAGATCAAGAGTATTACTCCCTTTGGTTTTCTGTCGAACATGCTGCTGTAGAAAACAATCATCCACTAAGTCCATAAAAAGTCTTGCTAGCATGCAAGTGACCAACCCACAAGCACCAGTCAATATCTCAGAAGTTAACATCCCCCATTATAAGATAATCTGATATACTGGTGCACTGTTTCTCTGTACACAATAGAGTTATTAGGCCTATAACACAGTCCTACTCTCAAATTTGTTTTACCAGTACTTATCTCACACCAAACGGACTCAACATTGCACTGTCCACCCACGTCAAATAGATGTACTTCCTTAGATTTTGTTTCTTAACTAACAGCGTAACCCCTCCTCCTTTTCTGTACACATTGTACACCCCAAATTCCAATTCTGCATTCATATTTTATTATATTCTCTCCTTTCTGTGCACTTTGTGCACCCCAAATTACAATTCTGCATTTTCATTTTATTATCATATCATAGCATATCTTTTTTGCACAATATATTTTCCATCTACCTGACAGTGGAGTCACCGACAATAACCAGCTCCTGTGGGACCAGCATTCTGCCATAAAGATTGTCGCTGTGTTGCCTGATACACAAGATGGAGTTCTGGCATTTAATTGGGCAGCTGGGAGTTTGTGGGTTCCCATTTTAATTCCTTTGAGGGCATCTACCCTATTCTTCAAACTCTCATAGAAGCCAATCAGAACAGTGAATTGGCAAATGGATAATTTCTTGACATTCTCTGCACCTAGCCCAAACAAAGGCATTTTCCTTGGCTAGATCATGATCTACAAATCTACAAAGATCTACAATTAATGCACAAGTTGCACATTTTTTTTGGCTGTGATGTGTTGGAAAATTGCCTCGTTCAGTTCTCCCCCGTTCCACAGCACTCCCACCACTTTGTGCCCGTTCCTTTGTTGCTCTAGTCTAGGGCATGATTTCCATTTAAATACAATTTAATTAATTAACAATGAATATTATTAAGGTTAATAAATTTAATTGATAATACTACAGTAAGCTAATTCAGAGTAACGTATTACGCTTTCTAGTTAGCATTTAGCATTAGTAACGGCATATGATGCAAGAAAGCAAGCTTATGCGGCATCAGCCAAAAAAAAAAAACTTCCACTTCACCCCTCCATTCATTTGAAATACCTGTCCAGCTGAGACTTAAATTTATTTAGGCTATCAACTTACACAACAAGGGATGGTAGTCTGTTCCACCAACCAACTATCCGCTGGCTAAAGGCAAATTTCCGCACATCTATCCTACATCTGTCTTTCCTCAATTTGAATTTATGCCCTCTCAGATGATTATTCTGAGCAAGAGGAAGAATCCCATCAGCATTGAGCATGCTCAAACCGTTCAACGCTTTATACACCTCTATTAGATCACCTCGCCGGTGTCTAGTCTCCAGACACTGTAATTTGCAAAACTTAAGCCTTTCTTCGTAAGAGCAACCCTTTATACCATTCACTAATCTTGTTGCCTTTCTCTGTACTCGTTCCAGCAGCTCTACATCCTTCTTGAAATGAGGCCTCCAGACCTGAACACAGTACTCAAGGTGTGGCCTGACCATTGCCTTATACAAGGGAATAATCACCTCCTTATCCCTGCTAGAAAATTTTCCTGTCATTGACAAGACACCATGAGCTACTCTTACAGCCCGTCTGCACTGCTCAGAGAACGTCATTTCTGCCTGCACAATTGCCCCCAGGTCCTTTTCATTCTCTACCACTGTCAGTGTAGTCCCACAGAGTTGATATGTTGCTCTGGGGTTGCTGTTTCCCATATGTAGTACTTTACATTTGTCAAAGTTAAACTTCATTTGCCACCTCTCAGCCCATCTGCTCAACCTTTCCAGATCCTGTTGTAGCAGCATAGCGTCAGTAGTGTCCTTAACCACCCTGCCAACCTTTGTATCGTCTGCAAACTTGGACATTAACCTTGACATACCATCATCAATATTATTTATAAATACAGAAAACAATAATGGACCCAACACCGAACCCTGAGGGACTCCACTAATAACATTAGTCCACGATGAGCAGTGTCCATTGATTACCACTCTCTGTCTTCTTCCCCTCAACCACCCCTTTATCCATAGCAGCAATTTGCCTCCAATGCCACACTGCTCCAATTTGTGCAGCAGTCTTCCACGTGCAACAGTATCAAAAGCCTTTCTAAAATCCAAATCTATAATGTCAAAGTTATTCCCTGCATCCAGTTCTTTTGTGACTGCATCATAGTATCCAATCAAATTGGTCAGGTAAGACTTCCCCTTAAAAAAACCATGCTGTGTCCGAGCTATAACTGAAGTCTTGTCTAGATGATCCTGCAGTGCTTCTTTAACCAGTGCCTCCATTAATTTTCCCGGAAGAGAAGTTAAACTCACAGGTCTTTAATCACTTATGTCAGCCTTTGATCCTCTTTTGTGAATTGGGGTCACATTTGAACATCTCCAGTCTATGGATACCTCCCCTGAGTCCAAGGAAGCTCTCCTTATGCTATCACGTTCGAGATATACACTATCAAGTTACACTATACCATAACAATCACAATGTTAAACTAGTTGTATCTTTAGCTAAGTTGAGAGGATATTAGCATTAGTAAAGGCATATATTGCAAGAATGCAAGCTTAAGCAGCATCAGTCAAAAAAAGAAAAAATAAAACACTTCCCATTTCACCCATCCATTTGCTCCAAAATTTTGTCCAGTTCATTCAATTTATATAAGCTACCAACTTCCACAACAATAGATGGAAGTTTGTACTAACAATCAACTACCTGCTGACAAAAGACAAATTTCTGCACATATATTCTACAACTTGAATTCTACAATTTGAATTCATGCCCCTTCAGATTTGTATGGCAGTGTTAGGTGGGTCGGAAAACTGCTAGCATGGGGAGGATACATAGACTAATAGATTAAGAGTAGCCACTGGCAGAGGTGAAAGTGATTCTTGCACTGCTCCTATTGGAATGAGTAGCAGCCTGGAAAACAAGATGCAGGGTATTTCAGAGACTGCTGGGAGTCATTGCGGTACAAGTAAACACATGGGTTCTGTTAGGGTAGCTAAGAATAGGAACAGGTGCATGTATACTTGCGTGTACACCAATGCAACGAGTTTGGTAAATAAATTTGATGAATTTGAGGTATTGCTCAAAACATCAAAGGCAGATATTGTTGGGATATCAGAGACATGGTGTCACACAGATATAAGGAATGTAGAACTGGAATTTGGGGAGTACAATGTGTACAGAAAGGATAGTCAGGATAGGAAGGGAGGAGGGGTTATGCTATTAGTTAAGAAGCACATAAAATCCAAGGAAGTGAAGCCAGTTGACATCGCTGGATAGTGCAGTGTCGAGTCAGTTGGGTGTGAAATAAGCATTGGGAGATCAAAATTGAGAGGAGTGTGCTATAAGCCTAATGACTCTGATGAGTATAACAAGAAACTGTACAGGGAAATAGTGGGCCAGTAAATCAGAGTCTTATAATGGGGGATTTTAATTTCCCAGATATTGACTGGAATTTGTGGGTTGGTCACTCGCACACCAGCAAGGCTTTTGTGGTTTTATTGGATGATTGTTTTCTACATCAGCATGTTCGTGAGGCAACTAGAAGGAGTAATATTGATCTGATTATCAGTAGTGATTATTCATGCAATAAGAATCTACAGATAAAGGAACCACAAGGTGGCAGTGATCAGTGTGCTAAAGTGGTATTTACTGAAAGGAGTAACTACCATCAGGGTTAAAGGGAAGGGTTTTTTCTTTCATAAAGGCGACTACGATGGTCTGAGACAGTATTTAAATTCTATACAGTGGGACCAACTGATGATGTTACCAACAGCAAATTCAAAATGGGAAGCATTCAAAGAACTTATCTTGGAAGCTACTAGGCTTTACATACCAACTATGAAATATTGTTCAGGATTTAGGCCGAAATGGATGTCATAATGAGACATATGACGGACAAGAAAAATGCATGGGATACATATAAATTAATGTGTGACATGGAAGCCTATGATAGATATAAGCTGGTATGTAACCAAGTCACAAAGGAAATTAGGCAGGCAAAGGCAGATTACGAGAAATCCTTGGCAAAGGAAAAGAGAAAAGAGTTCTTTACCTATGTAAACTCTAGAAGGAAAGGGATGAATCAGATTGGTCCATTGGATATTGACGGTTCAACAGTTGGGGATCTTGCTCAGGTGACTAACAAAATAAACGAGTATTTTGCATCTTCATTCACACATGAGGAGTTATTCTGGAAAGGGAATGCCAGAGGTGAAGTAAACTCTAGCAGTGAACTAGATGATTTTGTAATAACTGAGAGGAAAGCGGAGGAGAAATTGTTGAGGATAAACATAAAAAGGCACCTGGGGTGAATGGGATCTATCCATTTTTTTTAAAGGAGGCAGCAAAGGAAGTAAGCAAACCCTTAGCCATAATTATGGGAGCTTCTTTGGACTCAGAAGAGGTACCCATAGACTGGAGATGTGCAAATGTGACCCCAATTCACAAAGGAGGATCAAAGGCTGACAAGTAATTATTGACCTGTGAGTTTAACTTCTGTTCCAGGAAAATTAATGGACGCACTGGTTAGAGAAGCACTCCAGGATCAATTAGACAAGACTACAGTTATAGCTCGGACACAGCATGGTTTTGTTAAGGGAAAGTTTGTTTGTTTGTTTGTTATTTGGATTTTAGGAGCATTAGCAACTAAGGCCATATTGCTCCGGGGATATGCGGTGGTCATTCCCTGACCTTTCCGCATCCTCCGTATTTGGTGGTCACGGGTTCGAACCCCGGTCTAATCAAGAAGCGTGTGCTACGCACTGCTGCTCCTGCCCACCTGACTACGGAGGCGCCATTAAGGGAAAGTCTTGCCTGACCAATTTGATTGGATACTATGATGCAGTCACAAAACAACTGGATGCAGGGAATAACTTTGATATTATAGATTTGGATCTTAGAAAGGCTTTTGATACTGTTGCACATGGAAGACTACTGAACAAACTGGAGGAGCAGTGTGGCATTGGAGGCAAATTGCTGCTACTGACAGTGGTAGAGAATGAAAAGGATCTGGGGGTAATTGTGCAAGCAGATGTGAAGTTTTCTGAGCAGTGCAGATGGGTGGCAAGAGTAGCTCATGGTGTGTTGTCAATGATATACAGGAATTTTTCTAGCAGAGATATGGAGGTGATTATTCCCTTGTATAAGGCAATGGTCAGGCCACACCTTTTGAGTATTGTATACAGATCTGGAGCCCTCATTTCAAGAAGGAATGTAGAGCAGGTGGAACGAGTACAGAGAAGGGCAACAAGATTAGTGAATGGAACAAAGGGTTGCTCTTACGAAGAAAGGCGGTTTGAGTATGCTCAATGCCGATGGGATTTTTCAGCTTGCTCAGAATAATCACCTGAGAGGGCATAAATTCAAATTAAGGAAAGACAGATGTAGGATAGATGTGCGGAAATTTGCCTTTAGCCAGCGGGCATTTGGTTGGTGGAACAGACTTCCATCCCTTGTTGTGGAAGTTGATAGCCTAAATAAATTTAAGGTTCAGCTGGACAGGTATTTCGAACGAATGGAAGGGTGAAATGGGAGTGGGTTTTGTTTTGATTTTTTTTGGTGATGCTGCATAAGCTTGCTTTCTTGCATCATATGCCTCTATTAATGCTAATGTAATCTGAGCAAGAAAAAGAATCCCAACAGCACTGAGCCTGCTCAAACCATTCAAGGCCTCATATACCTCAATCAGATCACTTTGCAGGTGCCAAATCTCAAGAAGCTGCAATTTGCAGAACCGAAGCCTTTTTAGGTAAGAATGCTCTTTTGTTCCTTTCACCAATATGATTTCCCTTCTCTGCACCCATTCCATTAGATCTACATCCTTCTTGAAGTGAGGACTCCAGACCTGCATATAATACTCAAGATGCAGCCTACCATGGCCATGTACTAAGGGATAATGACCTACTTATCCCTGATGCCAAAGTTACTGTATATCATCGACAGAACCTCATGGGCTGTTATTTTGTGTTATCAACTACACTGCTTAGAGAATGAGCAGTGTAGTTGATAAGTTACTCTGGGATTACTACTACCCATATGTGGTGCCTTGCATTTGTCAATGTTAAACTTCAACTGCCATTTCTCAGCCAACTGACCCAATTTTCCTAGCTCTTATTGCTGTAGCTCACCCTGATCATCATCATCATCAGCCATTTTCAATCCACTGCAGGATGAAGGCCTCTCCAGCAACTTTCCAGTTCCTTCTGTTTTGTGCACTGGCCATCCATTTACTACCCACAAACTCATGAATTTCATCTATCCATCTCCGCCTTTGTCTTCCAGGTTTTCTTCTAGCTCCTCTTGGGTACCATTCTGTTATTTTCTTAGTCCATCTGTCATCATGTCTTCGAGCTATGTGTCCTGCCCAAGACCATTTTAGTTCTTAAGTTTTGATGAGAATGTCCTTTACTTGAGTTTGCTGCCTAATCCATGTGTTGCTCTTCTCATCTAACAGTCTGATTCCCAATATAATTCGTTCCATTCTTCGCTGTATAGTTCTCAGCTTCTCTTCCATTCTTTTGGTGAGTGCCCAGGTTTCACTTCCATAAGTCATGGCGGGGATATATACATTGTTTCATTATTTTATGTTTCAGACAAACTGGGATATTGCTCTTCAGTATGTGACTATATTTCCTGGATGCTATCCATCAAAAATTTATTCTTCTCTTGACTTCTAGCCATTTATCATTATTACAGCTAATAACTTGTCCCATATAAGTATATGTCTCCACCTTTTCAATTACTGCTCCTTCAATCATTATTTCCCTTTCTGTGGCATACTTGTTCATCATTACTTTTGTTTTAGCCATATTCATCTTTAGTCCAAAATCCTTACTAACTGTGCATGACTGATTAAGATATTTCCTGTAATTCTTTGGGATTGTGGCTTATGATCACAATGTCAACTGGAAATCACAATATATCTTCTGTTAGTGAGGATGAAGTCGATTTCATTAGTTGTTAATCTATTTGGACTCTTCCATGTCCACTTTCTGTTCACCCTTTTCTTGAAAAAAAGTGTTCATTACTGACAGTCCTTGAGATTCTGCAAATTCCACAAGTCTTTCACCTCTTTCATTTCTTTCACCAATTCCAAAATTTCTTATAGTTTCATTTTCTGCGCTGTTTATGATTTCTGCAAATCGTAAATGGTTTAGGTACTCTCCGTTCACATTGACTCCTTTCTGCGACCAGTCTAATCTTCTGAAAGCTTCCTCAAGGGTAGCAGTAAACAGCTTCGGAGATATTGTGTCTCCTTGTTGAACTCATCTCTCGATTTTAAATTTCCTACTGTCTTTGTCTAGTATAATAAAGGAGATAGCACTCTCATATATTTTCTTCAAAATCATAATATATGGGGTACCTATGCCTTGTCTTTCCAGTGCCCTAAACATTGCCTTATGCTGTATGGAGTCAAATGCCTTTTCATAATCCACAAATGCCAGGCATAATGGTGTTTTATATTCATTTGCTTTCTCCATTAGCTGTGATATTATATGAAGGTGATCCATAGTTGAGAATCCTGTTCTAAAGCCAGCTTGCTCTTTCGGTTGATTCTCATCGAGAATTCTTTCTAATCTGTTAGTAATGACTCTTGTGAACAACTTGTAGATTGTGGGATAACAAGCTAATTGGTCTATAATTTCCAATTTCTGATTTATCTCCTTTCTTATGCAGCAAAACTATGATTGCATTATTCCACTGCTCAGGCGTCACACCTTTTCTAATGCACTTTGTGAAGAGCCTTGCCAGTTTTTGTGTTATGTCTGTTCCTCCCAATTTTAACAACTCTACAGTAACTTCATCTTCCTCCGGGACTTTCTGATTCTTCATTTTCTTCAATGCATGTTCTACCTCATCAGGAAGAATATCGGGTATGTCGTATGTGTTGCTACTTTGCAATCCATCTTCCCCACTGCTGGCATCATTCCCCTGTTCCTTGTATAATTCTCTATAGTAGTCTTCTGCTTTTTGAATTATGCCTTCTCTGCTGTTTATAAGTACACCATCGTTATTCTTCAGTTTCATTTGTTTTGTGTGTTATTTGGTTTTTAGGAGCATTAGCAATTAAGGCCATACTGCTCCGAAGATATGCGGTGGTCATTCCCCGACCTTTCCGCATCCTCCGTATTTGGTGGTGAAGGCTCAAACCCTGGTTTAATCAAGAAGCGTGTGCTACGCACTGCTGCTCTGTCCGACCTGGCTAATGAGGCGTCAGTATCATTTGTCTTTCTGTATTACTGCTCATGGCTGTTGATTTAAATCCTTTGTTTTCCATTAATGCTTGTTCTACTTTTCTTGTGTTAAATCTTCTTATGTCCTCTCTGAGTCTCTTTCTAATGGCTTTGCATAACTCACTATACTCAATTTTCTATTTGGCAGTGTTTTTTTCCCTCTTCATTTGTCGTCTTCGGTTCATCATGACAAGTGTTTCTTGACTAATTTTTTCTTCTTTGGATTTCTTTTTCCCTACAGGTTTCTTGGGCTTTATCACTTTCAGAAAGTTGTAATATTCCTTGTCGATATCTTGGTCGTGAGCAGTCTGCAGAAGCTTAAACTTGTTCTTAAGTTTCAGTACATACTGCTTTTTCTCCTCTTCTGTTATCTCAAAGACCTTTGTATTATTTACTCGAGTCAGTTTTTTCCTTTCCTACATTTATATCAAGTGTACATCTTTCCATTCTGTGATCACTTCCAACATTTACCTTATTCAGGATGGTAACATCATTCACAATATATCTTCTGTTAGTGAGGATGAAGTCGATTTCATTAGTTGTTAATCCATTTGGACTCTTCCATGTCCACTTTCTGTTCACCCTTTTCTTGAAAAAAGTGTTCATTACTGACAGTCTTTGAGATTCTGCAAATTCCACAAGTCTTTCCCCTCTTTCATTTCTTTCACCAATTTCAAAATTTCCTATAGTTTCATTTTCTGCGCTGTTTTGTCTTTTTCCAACCTTAGCATTGAAGTCCCCCATACTAATAGTGTAGTGGGTTTTCTGCTCATCTAGAAGACTCTCGATTTCGGTGTACATTTCTTCAACCTCTTCATCATCATGGCTCGATGTTGGTGCATAAACCATTATAATCTTTAGCTTGCACCGCTTAGAAATCCTGAGTATTAGTCTTGACACCCTTGGTGATGTACTTTTGAATTCCAAAATGATGTTTTTTATATCTTTATGGACTGGTTTTTAAAATTTTTATGGACCAGAAACCCAACTCCACCTTCACTCCTTTCACTGTTTCCATTGGTGTACAGCAGATTTCCACTTGATAAACTTATAAGTGATTCATTTCTTCTTCTTGTTTAAGCCAAACCGATGATATTCCAATTCACATTAGCTCACCCTGATAACTGTCATTAAACACCCTGCCAATCTTTGTATCATCTGCCAATTTTTACATTAAGCCTTGTATATCTTCATCAATTACCATTAAAGAAATATTAAAATCAACAATGGGAAGCATTGAACCATGGGGGCACTCCACTGATAACATCAGTCCATGAAGAGCAGTGCCCACTTTGTCTTATTCCACTTAACAATCCCTTTATCCATAGCAGTAACTTGGCCTTAATGCTACATTGCTCCAGTTTATACAGCAGTCTTTTATATGCAACTGTATCGAAATCCTTGCTGAAATCCAAGTATATGACATCAAAATTATTTTTTGCACCCAGTTCCTTTGTCACTTCATCATGATAACCTATCAGATTGGTTATCATTAGCATTAGTAGAGGCATACGATGCAAGAAAGCAAGCTTATGCAGCATCGGCCAAAAAAAAAAAAACTGCCATTTTACCCCTCCATTCGTTCCAAATGCCTGTACAGCTCAGCCTTAAATTTATTTAGACTATTATTTTCCATAACAAAAGAAGCCTGTTCCACCAATTCACTACCCGCTGGCTAAAGGCAAATTTCCACACATCTATCCTACATCTCTCTTTCCTCAATCTGAATTTATGCCTTCTCAGGTGATTATTCTGAGCAACAGGAAAAATCCCATCAGCATTGAATATGCTCAAACCATTCAAGGCTTTATACACCTCTATCAGATCGCCTCGCCGGTGCCTAGTCTCCAGACACTGTAATTTGCAAAACTTAAGCCATTGCTCTTTATTCCATTCACTAATCTTGTTGCCCTTCTCTGTACTCGTTCCAGCAGCTCTACATCCTTCTTGAAATGAGGCCTTCAGACCTGTATACAGTACTCAAGGTGTGGCCTGACCATTGCCTTATACAAGGGAATAATCACCTTCTTATCCCTGCTAGAAAAATTATTGTATATCATTGACAAGACACCATGAGCTACTCTTGCAGCCCGTCTGCAATGCACAAAGAACTTCATATCTGCCTGCACAATTACTCCCAGGTCCTTTTCATTCTCTACCACTGTCAGTGTAGTACCACAGAGTTGATACATTGCTCTGCGGTTGCTGTTTCCCATATGTAGTACTTTACATTTGTCAATATTAAACTTCATTTGCCATCTCTCAGCCCATCTGCTCAACCTTTCCAGATCCTGTTGCAGCAGCATAGCATCAGTAGTGTCCTTAACAACCCTGCCAACCTTTGTATCGTCTGCAAAGTTGGACATTAAGCTTGATGTACCATCATCGATATCATTTATAAATACAAAAAACAATAGCGGACCCAACATTGAACCCTAGGGGACTCCACTAATAACATTAGTCCATGATGAGCAGTGTCCATTGATTACCACCCTGTCTTCTCCTGCTCAACCATCCCTTTATCCATAGCAGAAATTTGCCTCCAATGCCACAATACTCCAATTTGTGCAGCAGTCTTCCATGTGCAACAGTATCAAAAGCCTTTCAAAGATCCAAACCTATAATATCAAAGTTATTCCCTGCATCCAGTTCTTTTGTGACTGCATCATAGTATCCAATCAAATTGGTCAGGCAAGACTTTCACTTAACAAAACCATGCTGTGTCCGAGCTATAACTGAAGTCTTGTCTAGATGATCCTGCAGAGCTTCTTTAACCAGTGCCTCCATTAATTTTCCTGGAACAGAAGTTAAACTCACAGGTCTATAATTACTTGTGTCAGCCTTTGATCCTCCTTTGTGAATTGGGGTCACATTTGCACATCTCCAGTCTATGGGTACCTCCCTTGAGTCCAAGGAAGCTCTCACAATTATGGCTAAGGATTTGCTTACTTGTTTTGTTGCCTCCTTTAATATAATTGGATAGATCCCATCCACCCCAGGTTCCTTTTTTTATATTTATCCTCAACAATTTCTCCTCCACTTTCCTCTCAGTTATTACAAAATCATATAGCTCACTGCTAGAGTTTACTTCGCCTCTAGCATTCCCAGTCCTGAATAACTCTTCATGTTTGAATGTAGATGCAAAATACTCGTTTACTTTGTTAGCTACCTGAGAAAGATCATCAACAGTTAAACCATCAATATTCAATGGATCAATCTGATTCTTCCCTTTCCTTCTAGACTTTACATAGGTAAAGAACTCTTTTCTGTTTTTCTTTGCATCCTTTGCCAAGAATTTGTCATCTGCCTTTGACTGCCTAATCTTCTTTGTGACTTGGTTACAGAACAGCTTATATCTATCATAGGCTTCCATGTCACCCATTAATTTATATGTATGCCATGCATTTTTCTTCTCTGCCATATGTCTCATTAGTTCATCTGACATCCATTTAGGCCTAAACCTTGAACAATATTTCTTAGTTGGTATGTCAAGCCTAGTAGCTTCCAAGATAAGTTCTTTGAATGCTTCCCATTTTGAATTTGCTGTTGGTAACATCATCAGTTGCTCCCACTGCATAGAATTTAAATACTGTCTCAGACCATCATAGTTGCCTTTACGAAAGCAAAAACCCTTCCCTTTACCCCTGATGGTAGTTACCTCTTTCAGTAAATCCCACTTCAGCACACTGTGATCACTGCCAACTAGTGGTTCCTTTATCTGCAGATTCTTAATGCATGAAGAATCACTACTGATAATCAGATCAAGAGTATTACTCCTTCTAGTTGCTTCTCGAACATGGTGATTTAGAAAACAATCATCCAATAAATCCATAAAAGCCTTGCTAGTGTGTGAGTGACCAACCCACAAATTCCAGTCAATATCTGGGAAATTAAAATCCCCATTATAAGATTCTCTGATTTACTGGCCCACTCTATTTCCCTGTACAGTTTCTTATTATACTCATCAGAGTCATTAGACCTATAGCACACTCCTACTCTCAATTTTGATCTCCCAATGCTTATGTCACACCAAACTGACTCGACACTGCACTGTCCAGCGATGTCAACTGGCTTCACTTCCTTGGATTTTATGTGTTTCGTAACTAACAGAATAACCCCTCCTCCCTTCCTATCCTGTCTATCCTTTCTGTACACATTGTACTTCCCAAATTCCAGTTCTGCATTCCTTATATCTGTGTGACACCACGTCTATGATATCCCAACAATATTTGCCATTGTTATTTTCAGCAATACCTCAAATTCATCAAATTTATTTACCAAACTCGTAGCATTGGTGTACACGCAAGTATACATGCACCTGTTCCTATTCTTAACTACCCTAACACAACCCATGTGTTTACGTTTACTGCAACGACACCCAGCAGTCTTTTGAATATCCTGCATCTTGTTTTCCAGGCTGCTGCTCATTCCAATAAACCTGTATACAGTACTCAAGGTGTGGCCTGACCATTGCCTTATACAAGGGGATAATCACCTCCCTATCCCTGCTAGAAAAATTCCTGTATATCATTGATAAGACACCACGAGCTACTCTGGCAGCCAGTCTGTACTGCTCAGAGAACTTCTATCTGCCTGTACAATTACCCCCAGGTCCTTTTCATTCTCTACCACTGTCAGGCATAGTACCACAGAGTTGATACGTTGCTATGGGGTTGCTGTTTCCCATATGTAGTACTTTACATTTGTCAATGTTAAACTTCATTTGCCACCTCTCAGTTCATCTGCTCAACTTTTCCAGATCCTGTTGCAGCAGCGTACTGACATTAGTGTCCTTAACAACCCTGCCAACCTTTGTATTGTCTGCAAAGTTGGACATTAAGCTTGATATACCATCATCAATATCATTTATAAATACAGAAAATAACAATAGACCCAACACTGAACCCTGAAGGACTCCCCCTAATAACATTAGTCCACAATGAGCAGTGTCCATTGATTACCACTCTGTCTTCTCCCACTCACCATCCCTTTATCTATAGCAGCAATTTACCTCCAATGCCACACTGCTCCAATTTGTTCAGCAGTCTTCCATTTGCAACAGTATCAAAAGCCTTTCCAAGGTGGTAGTAGTAGTAGTAGTAGCAGTGGCATTTGATGCAAGAAAGCAAGTGTATGAGCTTATGCAGCATCAGCCAAAAAAAAAAAAAAAAAATCACACCATTCCCTCCAAATGCCTGTCCAGTTCCTCCTTAAATTTATTCAACCTATCAACTTCCACACCGACAGATGGAAGTTTGTTCTAGCAATTAACCACCCGCTGACTAAAGGCAAATTTCCGCACATCTAATCTACATCTGTCTTTTCTTAATTTGAATTTATGCCCCCTTAGGTTCGTAATCTGAACAAGTGGAAGGATCCCATCAGAATTCAGCGTGCTCAAACCATTCAAGGCCTTATACACCTCAATCAGATCACCGCGCAGGTGCCTAGTCTCCAGCCACTGCAATTTGCAGAAATTAAGCCTCTCTTGGTAAGAGGATCCCTTCATTCCCCTCACCAATGTTGTTGCCCTTCTCTGTACATGCTCAAGTAAATCTACATCCTTCCTAAAATGAGGCCTCCAGACCTGTACGCAGTACTCAAGGCATGGCCTGACCATTGCCTTATACAGAGGGATAATCACCTTCTTTTCCCTGCTAGCAAAATTCCTATATATCATTGACAAAACCCAATGACCTGGACTGGCAGCCTGTCTGCTTTGCTCAGAAAACTTCATATCTGACTGCACAATTACTCCCAGGTCTTTTTCATTTTCTACCACCTTAAGTGTAGTACCACACAGTTGGTACGTTTCTCTCGGGTTACTTCTACCCATATGCAGTACTTTGCATTTGTCAAGGTGAAACTTCAGTTGCCACTTCTTAGCCCATCTGCCCAAATTTTCTAGATCCTGTTGCAGTAGCAAACTGCCATTACTGTCATTATCAACCCTGTCAACCTTTGTATCATCTGCAAACTTCAACATTAAGCCTGATATACCTTCATCAATATCATTGATAAATATAGAAAACAACAGTGGACCTAACGCCGAACCCTGTGGGACTCCACTAAATAACATTAGTCCAAGAAGAGCAGCACCCATTGATTACCACCCTCTGTCTTCTCCCACTTAACCATCCTTTTATCCATTGTATCAACTTACCCTTAATACCATTCTGCTCCAATTTGTAGAATTTGTAGAATAGTCTTCCATGCGCAACAGTGTCAAAAGCTTTCCTGAAATCCAAATATATGATATCAAAATTATTTTTTGCATCCAGTTTCTTTGTAACCACATCATAATATCCTATCAAATTTGTCAGACAAGATTTTCCCTTAACAAACCCATGCTGTGTCTGAATTATTGTTGCAGTCTTGTCTAGATGATCCTGCAATGCATCTTTAACCAGTGACTCATTATTTTACCCGGAACAGAAGTTAAACTAACTGGTCTGTAATTACTCGTGTCACCCTTCAATCCCCCTTTGTGAATTGGGGATACATTTGCACATCTCCAGTCCGTGGGAACCTCCCCTGAGTCCAAGGATGCTCTCATAATTATGGCTAAGGGTTTGCTTAGTTGCTTTGCCGCCTCTTTTAATATAACTGGATAGATCCCATCCACCCCAGGTGCTTTTCTTATGTTTAACTTCAACAATTTCTCCTCCACTTTGCTTTCAGTTATTACAAAATCATTAAGTATCCTGCTACAATTTGATAACCTTCTGCCATTTTCAAACCTTAATAATTCCTCATGTGTGAATGTAGATGCAAAATACTCATTCAGTTTGTTTGCTATCTGAGCAGGATCATCAACAGTCGAACCATTGATGTCAAGTGGACCAATCAGATTCATCCCCTTCCTTTTAGAGTTTATATAAGTAAAGAAATCCTTGCTGTGTTTCTTAGCATCTTTTGCCAAGGATTTCTCATAATCTGCCTTCGCCTGCCTAACCTCCTTTGTCACCTGATTACAGACTAGCTTTTATTTGCCATTGGCTTCTGAGTCGCTTGATAAAATATATGCATCCCATGCATTTTTCTTCTCTATTACGAGTCCAAATATATGATATCAAAGTTAATCCCTGCATCTAGTTCCTTTGTGACTGCGTCATAATATCCAATCAAATTGGTCAGGCAAGACCTTCCCTAAAAAAACCATGCTGTGTCCAAACTATAACTGAAGAGTCTTGTCTAGACGATCCTGCAGTGCTTCTTTAACCAGTGCCTCCATTAATTTTCCTGGAACAGAAGTTAAACTAACAGGTCTATAATTACTTGTGTCGCCCTTTGATCCTCCTTTGTGAATTGGAGTCGCATTTGCACATCTCCAGTCCATGGGTACCTCCACTGAGTCCAAAGAACCTCTCATAATTATGACTAAATGTTTGCCTACTTCCTTTGCTGGTGTTTTTTTTTTTTTTTTTTTTTTTGTTATTTGGTTTTTAGGAGCATTAGCAACTAAGGCCATATTGCTCCGGGATATGCGATGGTCATCTCCTGACCTTTTCGCATCCTCTGTATTTGGTGGTGACGGGCTCAAACCCTGGTCTAATCAAGAAGCGTGTGCTATGCACTGCTGCTCCTTCCCACCTGGCTATGGAGGCGCTTCCTTTGCTGGCTCCTTTAATATAACTGGATAGATCCCATTCACCCAGGGTGCCTTTTTTATGTTTATCTTCAACAATTTCTCCTCCACTTTCCTCTCAGTTATTACAAAATCATCTAGCTCACTGCCAGAGTTTAACTCACCTCTGGCATTATCTTTGTTCAGCTTCAAACAAGATTTTCACATAAATATACATCAATTTAAATTTTTAAAGAATATATCTCAAAAATATCACAACACAGTCATATCAAAACAGAAACTGTAGAGCTATTATTTAGCCTCTGTCAAGACAATTGTATTATTAGAAATCAAGAGTTTGCTGCAATTTATCAACTGACAGAGTTTCGATCTCTGCCAAGTGGAAAGAAAGTTCTATTACCTTACTTGGTAATCACACTGATAGCCATGCTCTCCAATTGAACACATTTTTTAAATAAAATATTAAAACTTCTAGAGAAAATCTATTTGTAAACAGTAATGAGAGATTAATTTCATTCACACAACAAAAAATATTTCTAAAGTTGGGCTCATAAATACACAAAATTTTTACACTTGATCATAATGTGGGGGACAGGTTTCCTCATCTCCACAAGTGCAATTCTGGGTTTCCAACAGACCAAGCTGATAATGAAATAGCCTAAGGATGCAGCTATGTGTGCTGCATTTGCACTGTGAACAGTATCTCATCATGTGTTAGAATGTATTTCATCAATGAAGCTCAATGACAAGGTTGACAATGTTAACTGGCAATGAATTTGAAAATGTCTGCAATTCTGCTCAGACACGATAGGAGTGAGTACAGAATGAGAACCTTGTCAATCAATTTGACCCTGAAGAAATTGTGCAAGGCTCATGGGTTAGAATTTTTCCCAGCACGGTCTGTACTTGTAAACAGGAGAGACTCCTTCTACAGGGATAGGATACACTTAAACAGAAAGGGTGCAAAAATATTTTATGATGTGATTAAGGCAGTGTTAGGTGGGTCAGAAAACTGCTAGCATTGGGTATATATGGAATGATGGGTTAACAGTAGCTGCTGGCAGAGGTGAAATTGATTCTTGTACTGCTTCTATTGGAATGAGCAGCAGCCAGGAAAACAAGTTGCTGGGGATTTCGGAGATTGCTGAGTCACCACAGAACAAGAAAATACATGGACAGTGGGTAGCTAGGAATAAGAACAGGTGCATGTATACTAATGCTAGGAGTTTAGTAAATAAAATTTAGTAAATAAATTCAAAGTGCTAGTCAAAACATCAAAGGCAGAAATTATTGGGATATCAGAGATGTGATGTCACACAGAGATAAGAAATGCAGAATTAGAATTTGGGGAATACAATTGTACAGGAAGGATGGGGGGGAGGAGGGATTATGCTGTTAGTTAAGAAACAGGAAATCTAGGAAAGTGCATCCAGTTGACATGGGTGGACAGTGCAATGTTGAGTCAGTTTGGTGTGACATAAGCACAGGAAAAGCTAAACTGAGAATAGTGTGTTATACGCACAGTAACCACGATGAGGACAACAAACAATTGTAATAAAATGCATTTACTCCAACATATCTGCTATTCTTCAAAAAGTGTACAGAGAAATAGAGTGGACCAGTAAATCAGAATGTCTTATAACGGGGAATTTTAACTTCCCAGATATTGACTGGGACTTCTGGGTTGGTCACCCACACACTAGCAAGGCTTATTTGGATTTAGATTGTTTTCTACAGCAACATGTTTGAAAGGCAACCAGTGGGAGTAATACTCTTGATCTGATTATCAGTAGTGATTTTTCATGCATTATGAATCTGCAGATAAAGCAACAACTAGGTGGCAGTGATCAGTGTGCTGATGTGGGATTTACTCAAATATGTAACTACCATCAGGGGTAAAGGGAAGGGTTTTTGCTTTCGTAAAGGTGACTACGATGGTCTGAGGCAGTTTTTAAATTCTATACAATGAGATCAACTGATGATGTTATCAACAGCAAATTATTATTATTATTACTAGCCATATAGTGCAAGGAAGCCTGAGGTTTATGCTGCACCAGACAAAAAAAAATTCCGAGTTACCCTGTGAGAGAGAGAGAGAGAGAGAGAGAGAGAGAGAGAGAGAGAGAGAGAGAGAGAGATAAGTATAAGGGAATCACGAAAAGGCATTCGACAGCGTTGAACACAGCTACCTATTTCAAACCTTGAAAGCCTTTGGATATGGACCTTACATCATCGGAACAATCCATCTGCTATATAAGGAAGCCAAATTCTGCCTGAAACTCAACAACCAGCTCACCTGCCACTTTCCGTATTCCAGAGGGATAAAACAAGGCTGCCCACTCTCTGGACAACTCTATGCAATTGCCATAGAACCATTCCTTAATAAAATTGCCACCAGTATACAATCCCGACGAACGCTGCTACCAGAACCCCACCTAAATATAACCTACTCAGCATACGCAGATGACGTCACAATTGCAATACGACACGAGAGTGAATTTGAAGTCATTCAAAAGGCTCATGATCTTTATGCTCAAGCATCAGGTGCAAAACTCAACCACTGTAAGACCAGCGGCCTGTGGGCTGGCAACTGGAAAACTAGAACCGACTCCCCCATCCAAGGCACATGGTCCAGCGAGGGACGGCGCCTCCGTAGCCAGGTGGGAAGGAGCAGCAGTGCGTAGCACGCGCTTCTTGATTAGACTGGGGTTCGAGCCCGTCACCACCAAATACGGAGGATGCGGAAAGATCAGGGAATGACCACCGCATATCCCGGAGCAATATGGCCTTAGTTGCTAATGCTCCTAAAAACCAAATAACAACAACAACAACAACCAGCGAGGGACAGAAATACCTAGGTGTGTACCTCGGCAATACCCTCCTTTTCTCCCAGAAGAACTGGCCCGAATTGCTGAGTCGTTTCAACAAAGTACTCAGAAGATGGAGAAGCGTGTGCGCCACATCTTCGCTGAGAGGGAGAGTGCTTGTGGTCAATCATATGGCGGCAAGCGTTCTCTGGTACACCTTCAAAATTCTCACTCCACCTGCTGACTTCCTCCACCAAATCCAGGCATCTATCCGAAGCTTCCTTTGGAACAAAACCAACTGGATGTCCTGCTCCAAACTTAGCCAACCACTTACTCACGGGGGTCAAGGGTTGGTCTCTTTAGACGACAAAATCACAGCATTCCGGATCACCTTTCTTCTTAAGACGCTGCAAACAAAATACGCACAATCCAACAGTACGGATAAACTACTAGCCACAGCCACTAGAGGACTATCCCTTTCAACAATATTGAGAATGGACATGGCACCAGTACCACTCAAACTACTGCCGTTTTATAAAGACGCACTATACCGCTGGAAAAAGCTAAACCTTCACCATAATCTTGAGAGAACATCCCTTCCCGGAATACTTTCAGAACCGCTCTTCTACAATAAAAGAATAATAGACCCTGCAAATGATGATATTCTCTTCTTCCCTACGTGGAACTGGGCAGGAATAAGAACCATAGGCGACCTCCTGACACCAAGCCTTGAATGGAAAGGATCAGAAGATTTGCCCATTAAAACCATTAATGCAAAGCAGCAACACATACATCTAAAATCAGCGATCACACAAGCTCTTCCAGACATCACTACAACTAAAGGGATTGGAAATGTCACTGGATCCTCGCTTACACCAACCTTCGTCATCACATCACCAGAAGACACGGTACCTCTGTCTCCTGCACCCTCCAAAAAAGTCTATCAGCTAATCATGTCTCGCCATGCAACCACGATTTTCCAGTCATCCACCTGCCAAGCTGTCCCTGCACCCCTCTCCACTCACCACAAGCCACCATCAAACTTTCAGTGGAACCTTCCGTACAGGACGAAATGTTCCAAATCGGACGCAGACATCCAGTGGAGACTGTGGCACAACATCCTTCCCACCCCAGTCAAGCTACAAATCTTCGGGTTACGCTCCTCAAACTACTGCCTCTTCTGCGCCACCCCAGGTACCCTGGAACACATATACCTGGCATGCCCTGTGAACAAGGAACTCGTCAAATACGCTTTGGATGCAGCAAAGCTTGCCTGCAACCACGCCCACACTCCGGAGGACTACTGGTACCTACTTCACTCTGAGCAGACAGCACACACCACCTGCAACTTCCTATTCATTGCGGCCAAGGCTGTCATTTACAGCTTCTACTTGAAGCACACAAGAAGCAGTGACGACGTGCCACCTGTCGACACATCGGCGCAACATCTGAAGTGTAGCCTACGGAGGAAGTTGCAGAGCAGACTTCTACTCGAATTCCACTGCAAAAGACCAGAAACTGTGGATCATCTTAACAGCGAATGGAACAGTGGCGGTCACCTCTTCACCATCACTGAACAGTCCATCACCTTCAACGTGTGACACTTAACAGGAGAACGACCCAACCCCAAGAAACTGTTTTTTTTTTTCTTATTTCCTGAAATTAAAATATTGAAACCTTTGTATTTCTTCTAAAAAGTTTTTCTTTATCTTTCCTTTTTGCTTTGTACATAGAATGTAAATACAGCAGTTGTTGTTGAAAATGTATCTACTGTTCACGTTTTAATAAAAAAAAAAAAAAAAAAAAAAAAAATATAAGGGAATCACGAAGAAAGAGAAAAATGGTGATATCCAGCTCACGGCCCTGGGTCTGGCAAGCCCATACTCACCAGATGTGAGCCCCTGGGGTTAAATTCTAAATGGGAAGCATTCAAGGAAGTAATCTTGGAAACTACTAGGGTTTTTGTTCCAACTAAGAAATACTCTTCAAGGTTTAGGCCTAAATGGTTGTCAGATGAACTAATGAAACTCATGGCAAAGAAGAAAAATGCATGGGATGCATAAAAATCATCAGGTGACATAGAAGTGTACGGGAGATATAAGCCAGTGTGCAATCAAGTCACAAAAGAGGTTAGGCAAGCAAAGGCAGATTATGAGGAATCTTTGGCAAGGGATTCAAAGAAAAACATCAGAGTTCTTTACTTAATCAAACTCTAGTTTGAATCAGATTGGTCCACTCCTCAATCAGATCACCTCACAGGTGCCTAGTATCCAGATGCTGAAATTTGCAGAATTTAAGCCTTTCTTGGTAAGACTACCCATTCGTTCCCCTCACCGATCTTGTTGCCCTTCTCTGTACTCGCTCAAGCAACTCTACATCCTTTCTAAAATGAGGCCTCCACACCCGTAAGCAGTACTCAAGGCATGGCCTGACCATTGCCTTATACAAAGGGATAATCACTTCCTTTTCCCTACAAGCAAAATTCCTGTTTATCATTGACAATACCCTATGACCTGCTCTGTTACCTGGTCTGCACTGCTCAGGAAATTTCATGTGATTGCATAATTACTCCCAGGTATTTTTCATTTTCTACCACACTAAGTGTAGTACCACACAGTTTCTTTGAATTACTGAGATAATAAACTGTTACTCGAAGCTTATAATCGGTTGTAAGCAAATTAAGGTCAATAATTATGGTATGAATTTTTTTCAAAATGTGTTGGTTAGGTTTCTTGATTGCATCTTCAAATTAACTTTCTTCAAGTGAATTGTGAACTATAATCAAAGGATAGTCGCTTTTAGTTTCAGCTGTGACAAAAATCAGATTCATACCATAAAGTTGTAATGACTGTGTTATCAATGGAAACAAACTATGTGGAGAATTTGCAAAGTCGATTCCAAAGTCGTTTCCTTGATCTTGCAACTTTTCAAATAAAATTTGTTTGTTTGTTTGTTTGATTTTGTAACTTTTACAACAAAATTTATCTAAAAAATAATTTGTTAGATGTCTATAACTTAATAATTGTTTTTAACTGTAACTGAAGAAACAGCTGAAAGAAGTTCCCAAAATGGGAGGGAAAGAGGGGTAGGTCTTCCATAAGTCAGGAATAAGCTTGGCACTATTTTCAAATGAACACTGGATAACTAATAATCCTTGATTATCCTCATAGGAGCACCAAGGAGAGTAGGCTAAAGATCACACCACTCCCCAAGAACAGTTTGTTTTATATTAATATAACTGTACTGTCATATGTTGACAAATGTCAACATATGACAGTACAGTTATAGTACAGCAAAGGGCTGTCATGTCAGATGTACATGATATTGACATTACTGAAATAATAACAAAATACATTCAAATCAGCTGAAGACTTAATTAAGGCGGTGTGGAATTTTAAAGCCTTACTGCTACAAAATTTTGTGCGCTTAAAATGTAAATAAGAATATATATGAGGTGAATTTTGTCAGGTGACACAGAAGCCTATGGCAGATACAAGAAAAACAGCAAAGAGTTCTTTACTTATGCAAACTATAGAAGGAAGGGGATGAATCAGATTGGCCACTCCTCAATCAGATCACCTCACAGGTGCCTGAAATTTGCAGAACTTAAGCCATCCTTGGTAAGACCACCCTTTCATTCCCCTCACTAATCTTGTTGCCCTTCTCTGTATTGACATTACTGAAATAATAACAAAACACTTTCAAAAAACTAAATCAGCTGAGGACTTAATTAAGGTGGTGCGGGATTTTAAAGCCTTACTTTTACAAAATTTTGTGCACTTAAAATGTAAATATAAATAAGAATATATCAGGTGAATTTCATCAGGTGGCACAGAAGCCTATGGCAGATATAAGCTGGTGTGTAATGAAGTTACAAAGGAGTTTAGGCAGGTGAAGACAGATTATGAGAAATCTTTGGCAAAGGATGCAAAGAAAAACAGCAAAGGGTTCTTTACTTATGTAAACTTTAGAAGGAAGGAGTGAATCAGATTGGTACACTTGATATAGATGGTTCGACTGTTGAGAACCCTGCTCAGGTAGCTGAAAAACTGAATGAGTATTTTGCATGTACATTCACGCAAGAGAAGTTATTCAGGGAGGGGAATGCCAGAAGTTATGATTTTGTAATAACTTTGTATTCATTTTGTAAATGATTTTGCAATAACCGAAAGCAAAGTGGAGGAGAAATTGTTGATATTAAACCTAAGGCACTTGGGGTGGACGAGATCTATCCAGTTATATTAAAGGAGGCAGCAAAGGAAGTAAGCAAACCCCTAGCCATAATTATGAGGGTATCCTTGGACTCAGGGGAGGTCCCCAAGGACTGGAGATGTCCAAACGTGACAACAATTCACAAAGAGAGATCAAAGAGTGACACAAGTAATTACAGACCTACTAGTTTAACTTCTTCCAGGGAAATTAATGGAGGCACTGGTTAAAGCACTGCAGGATCATCTAGACATGACTTCAATTATAGCTCGAACACAGCATGGGTTTGTTAAGGGGAAGTCTTGTCTGACCAATCTGACTGGATACTACAATGAGGTCACAAAGAAACTGAATGCAAAAGAGAGTTTTGATATCATATACTCGGATTTCAAGAAAGCTTTTGATATTGTTGCACATGGAAAACTACTGTACAAGTTAGAGCAGTATGGCATTAAAGGCAAGTTGCTGCTATGGATAAAGGGATGGTTGAGTGGGAGAAGAGAGAGTGGTGGCGAATGGACACTGCTCTTCTTGGACTAATGTTATTAGTGGAGTGACCCAGGGGTCCGTGTTGGGCCCATTGTTGTTTTCTGTATTTATAAATGATATTGATGAAGGTGTATCAGGCTTACTGTCCAAGTTTGCAGACTAGCGAAGGTTGGCAGGGTTGTTAATAACACTAATGACAGCATGCTACTATAACAGGATCTAGAAAAATTGAGCAGATGGGCTGAGAGGTGGCAACTGAAGTTTAACATTGAAAAATGTAGTAAAGTAATGCATATGGGTAGCAGTAACCCCAGAGTAACGTATCAACTGTGTGGGACTACACTCAGGGTGGTAGATAATGAAAAAGACCTGGGTGTAACTGTGCAGTCAGATACGAAGTTTTCTGAGCAGTGCAGACAGTCTACAAGAATAGCTCATGATGTCTTGTCAATGATAAACAGGAATTTTTCTAGTAGGGATAAGGAGGTGATTATCACCTTGTATAAGGCAATGGTCAGGCCACACCTTGAGTACTGTAAACAGGTCTGAAGGCTTCATTTTAGAAAGGATGTAGGACTGCTCGAACGAGTACAGAGAAGAGCAACGAGATTGGTGAATGGAACAAAAGGTTGCTCTTACAAAGAATAGCTTAATTTCTGCAAATTTCAGTGTCTGGAGACTAGGCACCTGCGACATGATCCGATTGAGGTGTATAAGGCCTTAAATGGTTTGAGCAAGCTCAATGCCGATACGATTCTTCCTCTTGCCCAGATTAGTTACCTGAGAGGGCATAAATTCAAACTGAGGAAAGACAGTTGTAGAATAGATGTGCGGAAATGATAGAATGACGGAAAATAGATGTGGAATGGATGCTGATCCCATATAAACGTGGGAAGAAGGCGAAGATAAAGAAGAAGAAGAAGATGTGCGGAAATTGCCTTTAGCCAGTGGGCGGTTGATTGCTGGAACAAACTTCTATCTAAATGCAAATGGGCCTGTGGTACTGGATTCCATGACTTAAAGAAGAAAATAATACAGTATATATCCAGTAATTAAAATTTTAATGACAAAGAATGAAGCTTTCAGAGTAAATGGAAACCCTTCGTCAGTAAACATATACAGATTATAACAGAATCTGTTCTGAGCTAGCGAAATGAAGGTCTTCTGTAGTTCAAGGCAGAACTAGACAAATATTTGAAGTTAATGGATTGGTGAAATGGGAAGGGGTGTTTTGTTGGTTTTTTTTTTTTTTTTTTTTTTGCTGATGCTATATAAGCTTGCTTTCTTGCACCATATGCCTCTACTAATGCTAATGCGTAAGTATTTAACCCCACAATGAGTGTGCTAAGACTAGGTAACACGTCTTTCCCAAGTGCTAGATTTTAAAAACCCCTTTATCAGCAAGAAATAATTTAAAATTGTTCATTTTTTGACACCACGCTACATTTTCAATTTATTATGAACAAACTGTAAACAATCCATTCTTTTTTTATTGAAAATGTATATTTTTAAATATTTTTCTTTAAATCCTTGAAGTATGCAGATTTGTCTTGTTCAAACATGCTTCCAATCTCTGGGAATGGTATAATTCAGTGTTTCTCAAACTGTGTTCCACTAGTGTTCCGTGAGATGTGAACAAGTGTTCCATGAAAAATCTTAATTAATAATTAAAACAATAAAATATAATTAAAACAATAAAATAAATTCATTTTGCATATTTATAGCATACACCGCTTTTGTATCATTATAATATTTAACATAATTTGTTTTCAGTTATTAATATACTGGCATAGACTAATAATCAAATAGACCGCGAAACACTTTATTTCGGCGGGCTTTGGATAGAGAAGTATGCGTAGAGGTACAATTGATTGATTTGGTTTTTAATGGCGCATTGGCAACGTAGAGGTACGAAAAAGTAGCAATGTGGCGATCTACTATGCCATTCGTATGCAATTTAGCCTGGAGTACACAGGTTAAAAGAGAGGAGGAAGCTAACCGATATCACAACTAAACTCGCTTCCTTGTATAAATTTTTTTTGATAATTGTCAGTATTTCGAAATATTATTATTAAAATATGTGACCATAAATTTGTGGTTGAAAAAGGGAACTTTAAAACGAGAAGCAAAGTACTTCTCGTAGTGCAACTTCTTCCCACAGTGCAACTATGGGAAGAAAAATGCATCACTAAGGCTCACATTAAAAATAGTTGACAGCAGCACTTGTGAAACAAAACTAACGTGTTCTTGGTTATTAGTGCTCCAGTTGTTTACGTTACAACTTTTTGTTTACACTTGTGTTAGTTAGTTAGTTAGTTAGTTGGTTTTTAGGAGCATTAGCAACTAAGGCCATGTTGCTCCGGGATATGCGGTGGTCATTCCCTGACCTTTCCACATCCTCCATATTTGGTGGTGACGGGCTCGAACCCCAGTCTAATCAAGAAGCATGTGCTATGCACTGCTGCTCCTTCCCACCTGGCTACGGAGGCGCCTTACACTTGTGTGAAACTCCCACGTTCTTTGTTATTGGCACTTGAATTGTTTATGTGAATTGACACATATCAGCAATTCAAGCTGCTCCTAAAGCACATGACAATAGCAGACTTCTAGAATTGGACAAAAGACCCCATTAATTTTAAATTCATATAATTTTATTAACTGCATATATTAGGTTTAAAGAAAACATTATTTCATTTGTTTTATGACCAAACTTTTTTGTTAACAAAATATAAAACAATAAACAAAACAATAAAGCACTAAATAGAATACACGTAAATAAAAAAAAGTATTAGCCATATAGTGCAAAGAAACCAAGCTTTGACTTTGCCAACCAAAAAATAAATAAATAAAATTAATAAAAATACAGTTAGAACGTTGGTTATCCAGAATAATTTGAAAAGTTGATCTTTCTTCTTTTTTTTATTAACGGTAGGACAGTAAGCTCTGGTTATAGTGGTCATATTTTCAAATTGAATTTTGATTATAATAAGCGAAAGATTGAGGTTACCACCTGTTTATAACAGATTGTACAAACAAACAGCCCAATAAACTGAAAACTGCAAATTGTTTTTATTGTTTTATGGTTGTGACTCCCTAGAATTCTATGTGACCTTCAGAAATGTGCTTTAGAAAAATATCACAGAGACCTGGGTTTTCTCGGAAACCATGAGTGAATTTCAGATTAGTTTAGCTCCAGATTCGGTAAGAATAATATCGGCCCGAAACTGCGATTTATTATTTTTCTCAATTTTTAACAGTAAAATGTCAACGAAAAGAAAATGCGTAGTTTTAACATTGCAACAAAAAACAGAAATTATTAATACAGTTAAAAAAGGTGAAATTTTAGGAAATCTCTCCAAAGAATTTAATGTGGGGACTTCGACAATTTACAACATCAAGAAAAATTCCAATGCTATAACAGAATTTGTGTCGATTATGGATAGTGAAGGAGGATCTAGCAGGATAAAGACGATGTTGAAAACTGAAAATGCCGCTTTAGACAGTGCACTTTATTTTTTTGTTTTTTTCAGAGAGAAGTTTAGGTGAACCAGTGTCTGGCCCATTGTTGTGTGTAAAAGCATTGGATTTTAATCGAAAATAAGAGGTAATGTAGATTTTAAGGCAAGCACAGGTTGGCTGAAAAACTTTAAATTGAGACATGGTATATGTGAACTAGATATTCAATGCGATAAACTTTCTGGAGAGGAATTAGCAGCAGTGTCCTTTAAAAGTAAGTTCGCTTCAGTTATAGCAAATTACGAGAAAGAAAACATTTATAATGTTGATGAGACGGGCTTATTATGGAAAGCATTACCAAGAAAAGCCTAGCCACTAAAAGAGAAATGCCTGAACCAAGTTTTAAGATGAGAAAAGAGCAAGTTACAATTGCTATGTGTGCAAATGCCACTGGGATGCACAGATTGTCTGTGCTCGTTATCAGTAAGTCGAAAAAAACCAAGAAGATTTAAAAATCTTTCTAATTTTCCTATTTTGTACAAAAATCACAAAATGCCTGGATGGATAATTCGGTTTTCCAAGATTGGTTTATAATTTTTTTTATTTAATTAATCTTATTTAATTTAATCGTAAGGTAAGACAATCTATTTAATCTTACCTTACAATTAAATAAATCGATTAAATTACAATTAAATAAACCTTACCTTAAATTTATTTAATCTTACCAGAAAAATTATCTGGAAATTTTCCGGTTCAATTATCCGGAAAATTTAGCTATCCGGAAGAGATCTGACATCAATTATTCCGGATAACTGACGCTCTACTGTAAAAAAATCAAAAGTAAGAATAAAATTGATAAGGTCAATTCGTAAAAGCACTATAATATAATAACAAACTTTCAAGATAAAATGCTCCTGAAAGGAATGTACAGCATACGGTAATATATTGCTCGACAAAATTAACAGAACAAAATGTTTTTCATGATTATTTTATTGTGAACAGTATCGGCGAAGGTGAATATTTGATTTTTTTATCAAATATGATTGATTTGATATTTGATTTGATTGGCATCCTGGTATGCCAATTCTGAGTATCCAACAGAAATTAATCTACCAACTTACAAAGTTGCACATTATGCAAAATATTCATGCCTATAAAAACACAGGTTGTGATACATCACTTCATCCCCATTTTAAGGCTTGCTCAGTGGGATAGCCATATCTCCAGTACTCAAGATGGCAAATCATCATGATTTAGATGATTCTTTGAGATGGTGGGCCATTGGATGACTTGAAGCAAGAGAGGCACAAACCAGAGGTAGCACGTTGGCTTAATATGTCATGCAGTGTAGCCTAGGCACGATGGAAACAGTTTCAGGAGATAGGAACCATTACAACTAGCCAATTTGCCCAAAGGCTATGCCCTAACAACAAAACGGAACCCTACAATGCCGTCATCAACTGTCTCTTGAGGTTTCTGCGGCCACAGGTGAAAACATTTCCAACCAGACTGTTCAAGTGGACTTTCCACAATGAAGCCAGTGCTTTGTATTCCATTAACCCCTTGTCTATTCTTCTCTAGTTGAGAGAAATGTTAAATTGTTGGCTTTGTAAATAATGTGTATATTAGTTTTACTTTTGATCTGGTTGTGTGGCCGTACCGAATTGCATAAGCTTTATCCACTTATATTCTTTACTCTTTAAACTCTTGCTTTCTCCCTCTTCTGGGGATGCCTATTTCTTTCATCCCCTTGCTTTTCTTCTCTTTTCCATCCATTCTCTTACCCCTACTTCTCACGCTATGTTCCTTCCTTTTCATTTTTCCTTATTTATTGGGATAACAAGAAAACTTGTTATCCCACTAAAAGTCCCGTGCCACGTGGAGACATGCCAGGGACCACCTGTTTGTGGTCCCTGGCATGCCTCCAAGTGGCATGGGAGCCAGGGGGCAGCGGACTAGGTGTTTGCTGCCCCCTGGCTTCAAAGTTGCCAGGCACCGGCACTCAACATAACACATACACCAAAACCTATTCACACTTGCCGGCTTTGGCATGATTGCTTTTCAGACGCTACTGTGGCACATAGGGGAAGCCCTGGAGACCGCCTCAAAAAACAAGAATACCTTAAATTCCATTAACCTCAAAACCACCGCAGAACTCATCAAAACTGGTGCCATGAACATGTAACTTGGAGTCCTGACAAATGGGGTACAGTTCCATTCTCTACTGAGTCCTGTTTTAGCCTACAAACAGATCCTAAGAGTATTTCATCTGGAGACAATGAGGAATGCGGTACATCCCTCTATCAGAGAAAGGAACACTTATGATGGAGGCAGTGTCCTTGTGTGGGGTAGAATAATGATCGCTGCATCCTTCTTCACGTTTTTAATAGAGATACCGTAACTGTACATAGTACCGAGAACGGATTCTCGGAGCCTATGTGCGACTTTTTAGGGGTGCAGTTGGCCCAGATTTTCTTTTCGTGCATGACAACACCACTGCACATAGAGCTCGAGTGGAGGAGGAATATCTTGAAACTAAAGATATCCAACAATTACTGTGGCCAGCATGATCGCCAGACCTAAATCCAATAATCGAATATGTGTAGAACACTCTTGGGCGTCGCATTGCACGGCAACAGCCAACTGCTCAGTCACTTGGTGACGTAAGGTCTGCGTTGATGGAAGAATGGGATTTGTTGCCACAGAATCTTATAAACACCCTTATATCGAACATGGTTCATCACTGGCAGGTACGTTTAGCAAATGGAGGGGATCATACACCACACTGATATTATGTGACCATATTTTCGAGCATCTTGTTTTGACTTCTGTAATGTAACATTTTTGGTAATTCTTATACAACTGCCATAAATGTCCCTTATACCTGTCCAACATTTCTCAGTCTCCTCATTTCATCATTATTCTATGGTTCACCACCATACCAAATTTTGTCCCACTTCATTGCAAGCTGCAAGGGTCACACCATGTTTTCTACACATTCTGCTAATTTTGTCGAGAAGTCAGAGTTCATGACTGTTATAAACCAGAAAGTGGGGTTTTATTTTTTTTTTTTAAACATTGACATGTCCAGTCATTGTGCTTACCACTTTAAACTCTCCAATTTTACCAACACCCCTCCTTTTAAGTAGCCTAAACTGCCCTGCATTTGTAATTTGTAACAATACTCATTTCCTTATCTTTAGATTTAACTAAATTTAATCAATTTTATTCCAAGTGTAGAGTTTGCACTGCTGTTTTCTTTGTTATGTATATACTGTTTTTTTATATTAGTACATGCATATGCCTTCACAATTTCTGACTTTATTATTCTTGCACTTTTGCTAGTTTTAAGCAAATAAAAAAATTATTTTTTATTTTCAAAATATTCTTAGTTATATACCCCTTGGTTCCTTATTCTTTAAACTAATTTCATTTTAATATATTTATACTTTGTAATTATGGGGTAACCTTTATTATTTTAAATTTGAAATGTCAAAATGTCACTAGAGTCACTGGCTTTGAATATTTATTTTCTGTTCACAAGTTTTCTATTTAATTTTTTCACAGCTTTGAGCACTTTGCTGATCAGGACTGTCTGCTTACTGATGGGGCTACAGCCACTCAACTCACATTCTTCTGTAATGAGAGGTTAACACTACATTCATTCTTCTCCTGCCAAGAGTGCCTCAAAGGTCCCCCTTTAAAACAGGGAGCACTGACAGCCAAATTCCTCTTCTATTCTTTTTCAGGTAGTTTCATTTATTCTTCATTAGGTGATCATTTTATAATTACCCTCTCTAAATTTTATTTCAGTTTATGACAGCTTTTGCTAGTCAAGGAGACATATCATCTCACTGCTGTTCTGGAGTTACTACTTCTGAAAAATTTTCATCCATTCCGTCTAGCTTTTCATTTCAGGAAACCCTACACCTGCAAAGAAACACTGTTTCACTGGTGTTTGATGTCTTCCTGTTATTCTTTTTCTGTGGGCGGACTTTATTTTACTTTTTAAAAAATTTTTCTGCTAATATTTCATCTGATCAGTGTCCACAAGGGCATTTATTGTATTTTACTCCCAACCTCTAAAAAATGAGCCATGGTTGTTTAATTTGGCTGTCATAGTGTAAAACAGTTCTGTTTAGAAAGGAATCAAACCCAAGGTTTACTTACCTGGTGTGAAAAAACAGTAACTGTACATGCTGTGCTTGTTGCAAGGGCCTTACAGGTTTGTAACTACATATTTCATATAACTTGGGAATGAAAACTTACAGATAGCCAGAATATTTTGGCTTAACAATAACTTATTAATTCAAATGGGCTATTACTGATCCTCTAGAAAAATCAAAGGAATATGTTTTTTTACATTATATTTCTATTTTACTCACCATATCGCCTTGCAGAATTATAAGGTGGAATATCTGTAAAAAAAAAAAAAAAAAAAAAAAAATGAATTCAGGTTACTGCCAATATCCAGCATACAATTAATATATTAAAGTTATTAAAACTACAAAGATTGTTCAATAAAGAATGTTCGCAATTTTTTTTTTACAACACTTTTTATTAACCTTTTTATACTCAATATTTTGATTGTCCTTTTCAAAGTAGTCCCAATCTGATGTTTTTGCACTAAGTCCAATGTTACTGCCATTCTTTGAAAACAAGGTGGAAGCCATTTTTTGCCATACATTTGCAAATCAAGTCTGATGTTTTTACAGCTTTTGACAGCTGGAAATGTTTTCCTTGCAACTCCTTTAACTTTGAAAATTAAAAAAATAAAAAATCACAGGGTGCAAAGTCACAGCTGTAGGACAGATAAGGAACGCATTTAACATTAATGCTGGCTAAGTACTGGATGACAGTGTAAGCAATGTGAGATCTCGCATCATTATAATGCAGTATCCACCCACCTGCATGCAGTTGTAGTTGTTTAGACGAATGTGATTCGGCAAAGCGTGCAGTACAGTTCTGTAGTAAGGTCCCATGACATGACACAACAAGCTGGTAAACCATTACTTAAATGTCAAAAAAAGATGACCATACCTTTCCTGCAGAAGCCACAACTTTTGCTTTTTATTGGTGTTGGCGATGACACAGACTTCCAAACAGAGCTTTGTTGCATAATCTCTGGGTCAAAATGATGAAGCCATGTGTCATCCACAATTATCTCCTTGTGCAGAACCTTACTATCTTCAATAACTGTTTGAGCTCATTACAAATCTCCATGCAAACTTGCTGTTGCCCAGGTGTGAGCAGTCTTGGAACCCGGCATGCACAAACATGTCATACACAAATGGTCATGGAGAATACTGTGTGTGCTTCCTACTGATATTCTCAACATCTCTGCCTTACCATTTTACCACGATCTTCTCTCACATGCTTGTGCATAGCAGATCACAATTAGCATTAGCATTAGTAGAGGCATATGATGCAGGAAAACAAGCTTATGCAGCATCAGCCAAAAAAAAAAAAACCTTCCACTTCACCCCTCTGTTCGTTCAAAATACCTGTCCAGCTGAGCTTTAAATTTATTTAGGCTATCAACTTCCACAACAAGGGATGGAAGTCTGTTCCACCAACCAACTACCCACTGGCTAAAGGCAAATTTCTGCACATCAATACTACATCTGTCTTTCCTCAAATTGAATTTTTGCCCTCTCTAGTGATTATTCTGAGCAAGAAGGGGAATTCCGTCAGCATTGAGCATGCTCAAACCATTCAAGGCTTTATACACCTCTATCAGATCACCTCGCTGGTGCCTAGTCTCCAGACACTGTAATTTGCAAAACTTAAGTCTTTCTTCATAAGAGCAACCCTTTGTTCATTCACTAATCTTGTTGTCCTTCTCTGTACTCGTTCCAGCAGCTCTACATCCTTCTTGAAATGAGGCCTCCAGACCTGTATACAGTACTCAAGGTGTGGCCTGACCATTGCCTTATACAAGGGAATAATCACCTCCTTATCCCTGCTAGAAAAATTCCTGTATATCATCGATAACATACCATGAGCTACTCTTGCAGCCCATCTGCACTGCTCAGAGAACTTCATATCTGCCTGCACAATTACCCCCAGGTCCTTTTCATTCTCTACCACTGTCAGTGTAGTACCACAGAGTTGATATGTTGCTCTGGGGTTGCTGTTTCCCATATGTAGTACTTTACATTTGTCAAAGTTAAACTTCATTTGCCACCTCTCAGCCCATCTGCTCAACCTTTCCAGATCCTGTTGCAGCAGTATATCATCAGAAGTGTCCTTAACAACCCTGCTAACCTTTGTATCATCTGCAAACTTAGACATTAAGCTTGATATACTATCATCAATATTATTTATAAATACAGAAAACAATAATGGACCCAACACTGAACCCTGAGGGACTCCACTAATAACATTAGTCCACGATGAGCAGTGTCCATTCATTACCACTGTCTGTCTTCTCCCCCTCAACCATCCCTTTATCCATAGCAGCAATTTGCCTGCAATGCCACACTGCTCCAATTTGTGCAGCAGTCTTCCTTGTGCAACACTATCAAAAGTCTTTCTAAGATCCAAGTATATAATATCAAAGTTATTCTCTGCATTCAGTTCTTTTGTGACTGCATCACATTATCCAATCAAATTGGTCAGGCAAGACTTCCCCTTAACAAAACCATGCTGTGTCCGAGCTATAGCTGAAGTCTTGTCTAGATGATCCTGCAGTCCTTCTTTAACCAGTGCCTCCATTAATTTTCCTGGAACAAAAGTTAAACTCACAGGTCTATAATTACTTGTGTCAACCTTTGATCCTCCTTTTTGAATTGGGGTCATATATGCACATCTCCAGTCTATGGGTACCTCCACTGAGTCCAAGGAAGTTCTCATAATTATGGCTAAGGGTTTGCTTACTTCCTTTGCTGCCTCCTTTAATATAACTAGATAGATCCCATCCACCCCAGGTGCCTTTCTTGTTTTTATCTTCAACAATTTCTCCTCAACTTTACTCTCAGTTATTACAAGATTATCTAGCTTACTGCCAGAGTTGAATAGACCTCTGGCATTCCCCTCCCTGAATAACTCCTCATGTGTGAATGTCGATAAAAAATATTCATTTAGTTTGTTAGCTATCTGAGCAGGATCATCAACAGTTGAACCATCGATATCAAGTGGACCAATCTGATTCATCCCCTTCCTTCTAGAGTTTACATAAATAAAGAACTCTTTGCTGTTTTTCTTTGCATCCCTTGCCAAAGATTTCTCGTAATCTGCCGTCACCTGCCTAACCTCCTTTGTAACTTGGTTACAGATCAACTTATATCTATCAGAGGCTTCTGTGTCACATGTTAATTTATATGTATCCCATGCATTTTTCTTCTCTGCCATATGTCTCATTAGTTCATCTGACATCCATTTAGGCCTAAACCTTGAACAATATTTCTTAGTTGGTATGTAAAGCCTAGTAGCTTCCAAGATAAGTTCTTTGAATGCTTCCCATTTTGAATTTGCTGTTGGTAACATCATCAGTTGGTCCCACTGTATAGAATTTTAATACTGTTTCAGACCATCGTAGTCGCCTTTCCGAAAGCAATAACCCTTCCCTTTACCCCTGATGGTGGTTACCTCTTTGAGTAAATCCCACTTCAGCACATTGTGATCACTGCCACCTAATGGTTCCTCTATCTGCAGATTCTTAATGCATGAAGAATCACTACTGATAATCAAATCAAGAGTATTACACCCTCTAGTTGCATCCCAAACACGCTGATGTAGAAAACAATCATCCAATAAATCCACAAAAGCCTTGCTAGTGTGTGAGTGACCAACCCACAAATTCCAGTCAATATCTGGGAAATTAAAATCCCCCATTATAAGATTCTCTGATGTACTGGCCCACTCTATTTCCCTGTACATTTTCTTATTATACTCATTAGATTCATTAGGCCTATAGCACACTCCTACTCTCAATTTTGATCTCCCAATGCTTATGTCACACCAAACTGACTCGACACTGCACTGTCCAGCGATGTCAACTGGCTTCACTTCCTTGGATTTCATGTGTTTCTTAACTAATAGCATAACCCCTCCTCCCTTCCTATCCTTTCTGTAGATGTTGTACTCAACAAATTCCAGTTCTGCATTCCTTATATCTGTGTGACACCATGTCTCTGATATCCCAACAATATCTGCCTTTGATGCTTTGAGCAATACCTCAAATTCATCAAATTTATTTACCAAACTCCTAGCATTGGTGTACACGCAAAGTATACATGCACCTGTTCTTTTTCTTAGCTACCCTAACACAACCCATGTGTTTACTTGTACCGCAATGACTCACAGCAGTCTCTGAAATATCCTGCATCTTGTTTTCCAGGCTTCTGCTTATTCCAATAGAAGCAGTGCAAGAATCACTTTCACCTCTGCCAGTGGCTACTGTTAATCTATTAGTCTTTGTCTCCCCCCAAGCTAGCAGTTTTCCGACCCACCTAACACTGCCTCGATAGCATCAGCAAATAATCTTGCACCCTTTCTATTTAAGTGTATCCATCCCTGTAGAAGAAGTCCCTTCTGTTAATTGGTACTAACAAATGCATGCATCTAATTCACCAATACCAGGTGCAATTTTGCAAGAAAATGCAAATTATCTTGCGACTTCAAATGCAGCATTGGCTGGCTCCAAAGCTTTAAAGACAGGAATAACTTGATTTTGCAAAATGTTTGTAGCGAGTCTGGATTAGTTGACAAAAAAGAGGCAAAACTGGTTGTGTTCCGTAAGGTCCATTCTTGAAAAAAATATGAGGCAAAGGGTATATTTAATCTTGACGAGACAGGTTTATTTTATAATTTGCTGCCAAAAAAACACATATGCTGTTCAAGGAGTCTTGTCATGGTGGAAATTTAAGTAAACAAAGACTCACTGTTCTGTTATGCTGCAATTCAGATGGCAGCACAAAACTATGACCACTTGTGATTGGTAAGTTTTACAAGCCAAGACGTTTTAAAGTTAACCAACTTCCCTATGATTATGAGGCCAATAGAAGTGCTTGGCTTATGGGCAAAATTTTTCAGTCTTGGTTATCAAAAGTCGACAGAAGAATGGCTTCAGAAAAAAGGAACATTTTGATGATTCTAGATTGTTATACAGCACACTCTGCCAAGCCACTTGGTAGAATTTATAGGCATTATTTATAACCAAGGAATCAAGGCATTATTTATAACCTCAAGAGAGCATATAGAGCCCACCTAATAAGGTACTCGATCTGCAATACAGAAGGAAGGAACAATTTGCAGCCAAATTGGAATGTCTTGGATGCTATCTGTAATCTTGTTATTTCTTGTGACAGTATTGCATCAAGTGCAATAATCGACTGCTTCAGAAAGAATGGCTCTGCAAAGAATATCATCGAAAAACACGGTCCAGCAGACGAATGTGATAGCAACATTGAGGAATGGGGAATTTGAAGGAGCATATAGATTTTGTTGGCAAATTTGAAGAGTTTGTGAAGGTGGATGAAGTTGCTACCACAGCAACATCAACACCAGAAGAGATGCTGAGCACAGAGCAAAACAATGATATTTTTGTTACCAGCAACAGTGAAAGTGAAGAAGCACACATACTGCCATCTAAAAAAGATGCCCAAAATGCATTGAACATAATAGGGAATTCGTTGGCCTGCAGTAACGTCGATAAAGAAACAACTATTGTATTTGATAATGTATGTGCTGTAATTAAAAATGCTTATACGACAAAAACTGTGCAAACAACATTGGTTTCTTTCTTTAACTCAGATATTAAAAAGTTAATGGTTTGCGTGTCTCCTTTCATATTGAGATTGTAATTCTTTTTATTGTGATATAAATATTGTATACAGTACGTCCCAGACATATGTAAGAGTACATTCCAGGACTTTTTACATAAGTTTCATGACTCATACCAGAGCAGCAAAGCAAAAGGCTCAAACTAGTGGAAGTGCTGTGGTTCAGAGGAGAACTTAGGGGGGGGGGGGCGGTTGTCCTCTGAATCACAGTCTATTGAAATGCACTGCTTATTTGATGTTTGTGGAGCAATCAGGAACGGGACATGATATTGCCAATGGGAATGTCTTTGTGTGTGCGCGATGTAAGGAGTGTAAGGAAATCAGGCACCAACTCGGCATTGTTATAGGCTTACATGAGAGTTTGAAGGACAGGGAGGATGCTCTCGAAGGATTTGAATTGAGGGCCCATCAAGCTCTCAGCTGCCCACATCAATGTCAGAGCTTGCACTTGAACATCAAGCAACACAGCAGCAACCCCCAAGGCAGAATGCGCTGGTCCCAAAGAACTGGTTGTTGTAGGTGACTCTATTGTCAGGGAAACGGGGAACATATTGTGCAAAAAGGATAGATGGCAGAGGACCAGGGTATGTCTGCCAGGGGCAAAGGTTGATGACGTTGTAGGGCAGATATTCTTTAAGGGCACAGAGGGTGATATTGTTGTACACATTGGCACTAACGATATTAAAAGTAGGAGACCGGCAGAATTACTTAACAAGTACAAGACAATGCTGAAAAAAAGCCGTGAGTTAGGGTTGAATTTGAAAGTGTCTGCAATTCTGCCCAGACAAAATAGGAGGGAGTATATGATGAGAGTCTTGTCGATCAATTCGGCCCTGGGAAGATTCGGCAAGGCTCAAGGGGTAGAATTTTTCCCAGCCTGATCTGGCTTCTTAACAGGAGAGACTGCTTCTACAGGGATGGGATACACTTAAATAGAAAGGGTGCAAGAATATTTGTTGATGCTATCAAGGCAGAGTTAGATGGGTCGGAAAACTGCTAGCTTGGGGAGATACACGGACTAATAGATTAACAGTACCAGCTAGCAGAGGTAAAAGTGATTCTTGCACTACTTCTATTGGAATGCAATTGAGCAGCAGCCTGGAAATAAAGCAATGGGAATTTCCAGGACTGCTGTGGAGCCAACTGATGATGTTACCAACAGCAAATTCAAAATGGGAAGCATTCAAAGAATTAATCGTGGAAGCCACTAGGCTTTTCATACCAACAAAGAAATATTGTTCAAGATTTAGGCCTAAATGGATGTCAGAGGAACTAATTAGACATGTGACAGAGAAGAAAAATGCATGGGATACATATAAATTAACATGTGACACAGAAGCCTATAATAGATATAAGCTGGTCTGTAACCAAGTTATGAAGGAGGTTAAGCAGGCGAAGGCAGATTACGAGAAATATTTGGCAAAGGATGCAAAGAAAAACAGCAAAGAGTTCTTTACTTATGGAAACTCTAGAAGGAAGGGGATGAATCAGATTGGTCCACTTGATATCGATGGTTCAACTGTTGATGATCCTGCTCAGGTAGCTAACAAACTAAATGAATATTTTGTGTCTACATTCACACATGAGGAGTTATTTAGGGAGAGGAATGCCAGAGGTGTATTTAACTCTGGCAGTAAGCTAGATAATCTTGTAAAAACTGAGAATAAAGTGGAGGAGAAATTGTTAAAGATAAACACAAGAAAGGCACCTGGGCTGGATGGAATCTATCCAGTTATATTAAAGGAGGGGGCAAAGGAAGTAAGTAAACCGTTAGCCATAATTATGAGAGCTTCCCTGGACTCAGGGGAGGTACCCATGGACTGAAGATGTGCAAATGTAACCCCAATCCACAAATGAGGATCAAAGGCTGACACAAGTAATTATAGACCCGTTAGTTTAACTTCTGTTACAGGGAAATTAATGGAGGCACTGGTTAAAGAAGCATTGCAGGATCATCTAGACAAGACTTCAGTTATAGCTCGGACACAGGATGGGTTTGTTAAGGGGAAGTCTTGTCTGACTAATTTGATTGGATACTATGATGTAGTCACAAAGGAACTGGATGCAAAGAATAACTTTGATATCATATATTTGGATCTTAGAAAAGCCTTTGATACTGTTCCACACGGAAGACTGCTGCACAAATTGGAGCAGTGTGGCATTGGAGGCAAATTGCTGCTATGGATAAAGGGGTGTTTGAGGGGGAGAAGGCAGAGAGTGGTAATCGATGGACACTGCGCTTCGTGGACTAATGTTATTAGTGGAGTCCCTCAGGGTTCCGTGTTGGGTCGATTGTTGTTTTCTGTATATATAAATGATATTGATGATGGTATATCAGGCTTAATGTCCAAGTTTGCAGATGATATGAAGGTTGCCAGGGTTGTTAATGACACTCATGACAGTACACTGCTGCAACAGAATCTAGAAAAGTTGAGCAGATGGGCTGAGAGGTGGCAAATGAAGCTTAACATTGACAAATGTAAAGTACTACATATGGGAAGCAGTAATACCAGAATAACATATCAACTCTGTGGTACCACACTGACAGTGGTAGAGAATGAAAAGGATCTGGGGGTAATTGTGCAGGCAGATATGAAGTTTTCTGAGCAGTGCAGAGGGTCTGCAAGAGTAGCTCTTGGTGTCTTGTCAATGATATACAGGAATTTTTCTAACAGGGATAAGGAGGTGATTATCCCCTTGTATAAGGCTATGGTCAGGCCACACCTTGAGTACTGTATACAGGTCTGGAGGCCTCATTTTAAGAAGGATGTAGAGCTGTTGGAAAGAGTACAGAGAAGGGGAACAAGATTAGTGAATGGAACATATAGTTGCTCTTACAAAGAAAGGCTTAAGTTTTGCAAATTACAGTGTCTGGAGACTAGGCACCAGCGAGGTGATCTGATTGAGGTGTATAAAGCCTTGAATGGTTTGAGCATGCTCAATACTGATGGGATTCTTCTTGCTCAGAATAATCACCTGAGAGGGAATAAATTCAAATTGAGGAAAGATGGTTGTAGGATAGATGTGCAGAAGTTTGCCTTTAACCAGCGGGTGGTTGATTGCTGGAACAAACTTCCATCTGTTGTTGTAGAAGATGATAGCTTAAATAGATTCAAGGCAGAACTTGACAAACATTTGGAGCGAGTGGATGGGTGAAATAAGGGTGTTTTTTTTTTTTTTTGGCTGATGCTATATAAGATTGCTTTCTTGCATCATGTGCCTTTGCTAATGCTAAAGGAAAGGCTTCAGTTCTGCAAATTGCATCATCTATAGACTAAGCACCTGCTAGAATATCTGTTTGAAGTTTAAGCTTTGAATGTATTGAGTAAGGTCAGTGCTAATGGCATCCATCCTCTTGCTCAGATTACACACATTGAAGCCTCATTTCAGGAAGGTGGATCTGTTGGAATGGTTGAAAAAGCAAAGAAACGAGAGTTGCGAGGAGAACAAAAGGGGGCTCTTATAAGGAAAGGCTTCAGTTCTGCAAATTGCATCATCTGGAAACTAGGCATCTGCTAGGATATCTGATTAAAGGTTAAATGTTAATGGCATCCATCCTCTTACTCAGACTACACACGAGAAAGCATAAATTCAAATCAAGGAAGGATGATTTCAGGATAGTTATGCAGAAATTTGATTTCAGCCAGCTGGTAGTTGATTGTTGGAACAGACCTCCAGTTGTTGTTGTTATAGTGGCTGACAAGTTTGAATAAATTCAAGGAAGAACTAGAAAAACTGTTAGGAGTGAACAGACAGGTGTATGGAAAGTTTTTTTTTTTTTTGTTTATGCCCATGAGGGGGGCTATATAAACATCATTTGTCAGTACTAACACAAATATAATTATAGTATATATTGAAATCTCCACGAAGTGTTTTAGATTTCATTATGGAAGAAGTATTAGTAAATTAATAAGAGGAGTTTACCTCAATATAATATTAGATAGTTAATTAGATAGTTTACCACTTAATTAGATAGTTCACCATAATTAGATAGTTTACCACTATCTAATTATGGAAGAAGGTATGTGTTTCTGTAAAAATATCAGTGTTCTTCTGAATGAACTGAGCATTGAACACAATCCTAATGCATATGTTTATTGGGGCCTCAAAATTAAATTTAAAAACGTTTTTTTGCCCAATGGAAATGCTTTCCCTCAATTTGTCTATTTATGTTCTTTTCTTGAAAGAAACATATGGAAGTATGTACAAGATCCTGAGTAATGTACCATGACTTTCTTTAAAATTTCTGTGATGATCTTAATATAACTGGATTACTCACTGGGTCTACTGGAGGTTTCACAAAATACTGTTGTTTTTTGTCTGTTGTCTCATGTCCCACTTCTGCACAATATATTGTGCAGAAGTGGGACATGAGAGAGAGAGGAATTTTTATTTGGGAGAAGTACTATAAAATATGTTCCACTGGTTGATCAAAATAAATTTCTTCCACATTTGCATATAAAGCTTCAATTAATGAAGAATTTTGTTTAGGTTCTCAATAATCTCAATATTCCAAGAGTGACATATCAACTGTGTGGTACCGTACTGAGCATAGTGAAAAATGGAAGTGAAAGTGGAAAGAACCTGGGGGTAGTTGTGCAGTCTGATATGGAGTTCTCTGAGCAGTGCAGACGGGCTGCCAGGGCGGCTCATGGGGATTTGTCGGTGATATACAGGAATTTTGTTGGCAGGATAAAGAGGTGATTACCCCTGGATACTAAATTGTATAAGGTAATGGTCAGGACACATGAGTACTGCATGGAGGTCTATAGGCCTCATTTTAGGAAGGATGTAGACAAGTGGTGAGAGGAATAAAGGGGTGCTTTTTACAAAAAAAAAAAGGCTTCTGTTATGCAAATTGCAGCATCTGGAAACGAGGCACCTGTGAGGTTATCTGATTGAGGTGTTTAAGGCTTTGATTGGCTTGAGCAAACTCAGTGGTTCTGAATAAATTCAATAAAGAACTACACAAATTATTTGAAGGGATGGATAGTGAAATGGGAATTTTGTTTTATTTTTTATTTATTTATTTTTTTGGCTAATGCTGTATAAGCTTGCTTTCTTGCATCATTTGCCACTATTAATACTAATACTAAGTCGAGTTTTACGTAACTCGGGAATGACTAATAAAATGTTGCTGCTATATCTCTGTTATGCCAAAATTACAAATACCACATAATATCCTAAGAAGAATGAAGAAAAATAGTTATATATTTTTCAATTAATTAGTTTATATACAAAAATAGTCATATTTTTAATTAGTTTAATTAAAAACTATCTCAGGACAGCAGTGAAGTAGCCAGAGTGGCACCCAAGAAAAGAAAAGAAAAGAAAAGAAAAGAAAAGAAAAGGAAGAAAGAAAGCATGTTATTGTACTGTAAAAACGTATTTCGTAGCCCTGCTTATTATAGTTGACTTCATTGGTGCCGATCCGCTCACAGCTTCTCATATTCTGTCTTTGTCCTTTATTGTGTTCACTGTTGACACTGACAAATCTAAATTCCTCACGATACTTATTAATTTTTGAGCATTTTCATAGATCGTTGTTATCTTAATTTTCTGATCCAAATTGATCTCTTTCCTTTTCTTGGTAGATTTACTAGTATCGCTGTCACTTATTCTTGGCACCATGATAACGATCAAAATAAAATTTTCTTTAAAGAACTTCATAGTTACAAGGCAGAAACACACTATCACCTCGCACAAGCTCACATTTCACTAAAGCACATTTCTGGAGGTCACTACCATAAAACAATTTTCAGTTTCTAGTTTATTGGGCTTTTCTGTTAGTGCAATTCATTATAAAAGGTAATTAACTATATAATATCGGTGTAGATACACCATAGTTTACCCATAAATTTGAACTATGTATCTAGTGTGAAAGGCATCGTTTTAATTGTATCTCATATTGTGGGTGCCTTTACGAGATAGCTGGTATTGCACTACTTAAAATGATCATTTGAAGTAGTACCAAGACAATCATTTCGAAGCTATTTAGCTTCATCGTCAGTGAATGGGCAGGTATAATTGTAATGCAACATGCAATCGCAGTTGTGAAGTTATTTCCACAATATGAGAGATGCCAAATGGTGTATAAATATAAAAGAGATACAATTAAAACTATGCCTTTCACACTACATACGTAGTTCAAATTTATAGGTAAACTATGGTGTATCTACACCGATATTATATAGTTAATTACCAAAACTCATAAGAAATTATGCCTTGTGCATTTCATCTGCTAATTATCAGAGGTAGTAATACTCTTATTACTACCTATAAGATCTTATTGCATTTGTAATAATACCAATAGCTGGAATTCTGTGGGTTTTTACGTTATTATGGTGAAATGTGTCCTTGAGGACACATTTCACCATAATAATGTGTGTCCCCTTCACTGAACTCTTCAGTCATATAAAAAAAAACAAATAAATTTTCAGAACCTTCTCTTCATTCCTATTTTTTAAGCTTGTTACTCCATGCTTACTTGTACAATTTGTGCGTACAGTATTCGCTGTTGTTGATTGTTTATATTTTAATTTTTTTTGTTACTGTTTTAAATTTGACAATCCTAAAAAAAAAAAAAAAATTTGAGTGAAAAAAAAATTACATAAGTCTAAATTTACATAACTCGAGCTTATGCAAGTCGGGGATTTGCTGTATATCAAAATATACACTGTGCAATATTTTCATTTCCATTAATTGCTCTTCTCAGTTTATCTTACAAATGAATTAAAATCTTTAAAAAATGTTTTAAAAAATTTATTACTGTATTATTAGACAAGGCTTTTGTTTTTATTATTATTTTTTTTAATTTTATTAATTCAAATTAATTTATTTTTAATATTATTATTCTTAGATATACAGTATGTAAGAAAAAAAAAAACAAAAAAATTTTGACACTTTTCGGAAACCTCATTACTACAGACATTATTACAAAACGTGAAAATTTAGGTCCCTTCAACTTGGCATTAACGACATTCGACTGTACTAATATAGCTAGAAGTTGATTTGTAATAGTACCACAGATAAGGTTAGAGGCCAAGACTGAGCATGAGAATGCACCGGCTAAGAGAGCAAAGAATGGGGAAAGGAGTTATGTATGTGAATATAAAGAAAAGAAAACAAGTCAGATCAGATCTATGTCTATTGGGTATGGGAATGTCTTAAGATAACCCAGCTGATGAATTGAATAGGTACTTTGCATCAGTCTTTACTGATGAAAGACCCTTCATGCTGAAGAGAGGCTGCAGAAATGTGGCTTAGCCACGTGAAATTAGTGATTTTAAAATTACACAACTTTATTAAAAAAACTTTCGAAAAAATTTCCAGTTCATGTTTTTTTTAAAAACACACACTGGAAATTAATATGATGTGTGGCAAGGGTCTTATAGGGAAACAGGTATTCTGTGTGTTGTCAGGCACTCAGTCTAAAACACCGATGGATCCAATATCTTTCTATTACAGAGATTTAGGAGAAGTCCGGTTGGCCTACCTCCCTAAAATCCATTCATGCACACCGTCTCGATGGTAAGCCCTGTTACATCACTTAGGTGGCAACGAATGTGTAGAATGTGTTCTCTTCAAGACACATGGTCAGCGTGAAGAGGAAAACACCAAACCCTCCAGCATATGACAGCACAACAAAACAAATGGCCCTCAGTTCACAGCGGCTTTCACTACCCCTCTTACGGCAGCGAGAGGATCAGAGTGGAAGCACAGGGTGCTAAGAATCTCTGGGTACAATCAGGCTGACATGCACGGAAACTGAACTTGGCCTGTTCAACGTAAGATTGCTGACTGAAGACAGGATATTAGAGCTGGAAAAGGAACTAGACAATGGGAATTGGAATATCATCGGTTTAGCTGAAATAAGAAGAAATGAATCACTTATAAGTTTACCAAGTGGAAATCTGCTGTACACCAAGGAAACAGTGAAAGGAGCAAAGATGGAGTTCGGTTTCCAGTACATAAAGATATAAAAAACATCATTTTGGAATTCAAAAGTACATCACCAAGGGTGTCAAGATATCTATGAGGTACAAGCTAAAGGTTATAATGATTTATGCACCAACATCGAGCCATGATGATGAAGAGGTTGAAGAAATGTACACCGAAATTGAGAGTCTTCTAGATGAGCAGAAAACCCACTACCTGGTCCTTGAGGTTGTCACAGACATTCTCTCAGATATGCCAGACAAGCTGTTCTTGCTACCTGGGAGTCTAAAACGCTGATGGAACTGATATTCGGGTGACACTTAAGTCAAGTGGACCCAATTTCGGCGAAGTCCAGACGGTCTATGACAGCCAAATCCTCTGCTTGCACCTTCACGACGGTGGGACTTTTAGTAATCCTGGGTATAACCTCCATGCACAAGTACATGGTGGGTGACCACCCAGGTGTGAACCAACGTAAGCAGGGGTCGAGGTGTGGCGCCCACACCACATGGAGGAACGCCGCCCCTCTATGTCACCAGGCAGTACTAGGTGGTAGATGACTCTCATAAACCGGTGAAATACCACCACTTTGCTTATTGGAGGCTTGAAGTGGTGGAACCCATGTTTGTCTCTAGAGCTAAGTTCCGGCCAACCCTTCCCTATCTCTTGCATCATGCAGTATGATTGATGATTTTTGAGGTTATGATGAATGTCGTGGCGAGATCCAATATTCCTTACATTTCGAGGGTACAGCTCTAAAACGGTGTTCGCAGGCCGGCCGCTAGATAGTACACCGGACCAAACCTATTGGTAACTCTCTAGGAGGCTTCCGGATCAGCTAGTGTATAATCTTGCTACCTCTACTCTGCCAGATAGTGACTGGAGGGAGTCCGAGTAGTGTGTATGCGGGGAGCATTGTCGAGGCCACGTTATGTCAAGGATCTGGGTATACTCTTACCACATGTACGCCATATCCAAAAATTTCATTACTTCATACAGCATGTCCCACCCACTTTTTCTTACTATTGAATACACCATGAATTGTCAAAATAATAGAGCAAGCTTATCTGCGAAAAGACCTAAACCTCCCAAGGACTTCCTAATTCATTTCACAAATATACGTGGTCTCAATTCCAATCTCAACGATGTCCATTTCCACTTGCAGTCTTCCAAACCCCATGTACTTTTTCTGACTGAATCTCATTTATCAGTTGATTCAACTACTGCTCATCTCAGATGTCCAAATTATTTGCTGTATGATTCCTTTCGCCTCAAAGGTGGTACTTGTGCATATGTCCGTTCTGATATTCCCTGTCAGAGACTTGGAAATTTGGAATCTCCTCTCTTTGATCTTCTCTGGCTTAAAATCTCTCTACCTCATTGTGTCAAATTCATCTGTTGTCTCTACCGTTCTCCCAACTCCACTAATCACTTGGAGCTCTGACTTCCTCTCTTTGCAACTTGACTTTCTCCAATCCAACTTTCCTAACAGTGAGGTAATTTTCCTTGGTGATTTTAACGTTCATAACTCCAGCTGGCTTCCGTTTTCTAGTTACACCGACCCAGCACAGGTCGAGATGCTGAGGCTTTTGCAATTACTAACGACCTAGCACAGATTGTTCATTTACCTACAAGAATACCGGACAATCCTAATCATACAGCCAATACGCTTGATCTTTTTCTCACAAACAACCCTTCTAAGTACAAGGTCGAAGTGAGAGGTCCTTTAGGCACTTCAGATCACAACTTGGTGATTGTCTCTTCCCCAATGAAACCTTTATCTCATGGCTATTCCCAACCTCGTATTGTTTGGCATTACAAGAATGCAAAATGGGATGACCTGCGAGACTTCTTTTCTTCTTTTCCTTGGTCTGATTACTGTTTCAAAACTTCTGATGTCACCGTTTGCTCAGATCGTGTCAGTGAAATTATTCTTGCAGAAATGGAATCCTTTATCCCACACTCCACTTTTAAATCTCGTCCTTTATCTAAACCTTGGTTCTCCAACAAATGTGCTAAGGCTGTCCAAGAGAAGAATGTTGCATATCGTAATTGGCTTGTCTCTAATTCTTCAGTTTCATTTTCTGCCTACACCAAAGCTCGCAACAATTGTAAAGCAGTTATTAATCAGTCCAAACTAGAGTTTGAACAGGCTAAGAGTAGAAAACTTGCTTCTTGCCCTAATGGTAGCCGAGCATTCTGGTCTCTTGCCAAAGCTATTGGCCGCAACTTTTGTCCATCTCTGCTCCCACCTCTGTCCAAACCTGATGGTTCTGTTGTCACTTCATCCAAGGATAAAGCTGACCTGCTAGCATCAAATTTTTCTTCCAGCTCATGTATTAATGATCTTGGTAAAACACCTCCCACCATTCTCAACATGCTCCATTCAATGCCTCTTGTGGTTTTCCGTCAAAAGGATATCAGAAGGATTTTGATGAATCTTGATGCTAAGAAAGCTCCAGGTCCTGATAGTATTTCTCCACTTGTTCTCAAAACCTGTGCTCCTGAACTTACTTCTATTCTTTTCCGCCTTTTTTCACTTTCTTATTCCAAAGGTGTTTTCCCTTCTGCTTGGAAATTTGCTCATATCCAGCCAGTTCCTAAAAAGGGTGACAAATCCCTCCCATCCAATTATCGTCCCATTGCAATTACTTCTACTCTTTCTAAAGTAATGGAGAAATCAATTAACCGGCAACTCTTAAACTACCTAGAAACCTTCCGTCTGATCAACGATCGCCAGTATGGATTCCGTCAATGTCGATCCACTGGTGATATTCTGGCTTATGTTACCCATTTATGGACTAATTCAATGGAAAGGTTCGGTGAAACACAAGTAGTTGCTCTTGACATCTCAAAGGCTTTTGATCGTGTTTGGCATAAAGGTCTTCTAAACAAGCTTCCATCTTATGGTTTGCCAACTGTTTTTAGTATTTGGTTATCCAGTTTTCTCTCGGATCACTCACTGAGGGTGATGGTAGATGGCTCTCTGTCTTCTAACTTCTCCACTAATGCCGGTGTCCCCCAAGGTTCAGTTCTTTCCCCCACTCTTTTCCTCGTGTATATCAATGACCTTCTTCCATTGACTGGAAATCCTATCCACAGTTTTGCCGATGATAGCACATTGCATTCAACTTTCCATTTTGAGAAACCTTGTCCTGCTCAATCAGCTTAAAGTTTTCGAAAATCTGCTGCCAATTCCTTAAATGCTGATCTTCAGGTAATTCTCCAGTGGGGCAAAGACAACTTAGTTGATTTCAACCCTTCTAAAACTCAGTCTTGTCTTATATCTCGCAAAAAGGATTCTTCTGCTCCTATGCTTATCTTTAGTGAGACTCCGATTTCTAGGCAAAATGATATATCTCTTTTGGGGATTACCCTGACTTCTAATCTCTCTTGGCACAAGCACATTACAAATATTGCTTCCTCTGCATCTAAAAAACATGGTTTTCTCTTTCGCTCTCGGCGTTACTTTTCTTCCAAACAGCTGCTCACTCTGTATAAATTGCAAATCCGCCCTGCCATGGAATATTGTTCCCACATCTGGGGTGGTGCCCCCAAAACCTCTCTCAGGCTTCTTGATTCCATTCAGAAGAGGGCAGTTAGGTTAATTAATGATTCATCTCTAACAGAGTCTCTCCACTCACTTTCTCATAGACGTACTGTTTCTGCTGCATGCCTCTTCTACAGATACTTCCATGGGCACAGTTCTTCTGAATTGGCTTCTATAATTCTCGCTCTCTCTTTCAAAACAGTCCGAACACATGCCGCCACCAGTCAACATCCATTTACTGTCCAGCTTCAAACCCACAGAACCAACTTTTCATCTTCCTCATTTATTCATTCAACTGCCGTTTTCTGGAACAACCTTCCTTCATACGTATTTTCTGAAAATTACAATCTACAGAAGTTCAAGTCCAATGTCAACAAATATCTTCTTTCGTCTTTTCAACCTACAACCCAAGCACGGTACCAAGTACTATAGGTTCTAATACCTCTCGTGTTTGGGGTTCTCATAAAAAAAAAAAAAAAAAAAAAAAAACTACACTATTATTATGGGGGACTTCAACGCTAAAGTTGGAAAAAGACAAAACAGTGCAAAAAGGGGAACTATAGCAAATTTTGGAATTGGTGAAAGAAATGAAAGAGGTGAAAGGCTTGTGGAATTTGTAGAATCTCAAGGATTGTCAGTAATGGACACTTTTTTCAAGAAAAGGATGAACAGAAAGTGGACATGAAAGAGTCCAAACGGATTAACAACTAATGAAATCAACTTCATCCTCACTAACAGAAGATATATCATGAATGATGTTACCATCTTGAATAAGGTAAATGTTAAAAGTGATCACAGAATGGTAAGATGCACAACTTGATACAGATGTAGGAAAGGAAAGGAAAAAACTGACTCAAGTAAATAATATGAAGGCCTTTGAGATAACAGAAGAGGAGAAAGAGCAGTATGTACTGGAACTTAAGAACAAGTTTGAGCTTCTCGATACTGCTCAGGACCAAGATAACGACAAGGAATATTACAACTTTCTGAAAGTGATAAAGCCCAAGAAACCTATAGGGAAAAAGAAATCCAAAGAAGAAAAAATTAGTCAAGAAACACTTGTTATGATGAATCGAAGGCGACAAATGAAGAGCAAGATAAACACTGACAAGGAGAAAATTGAGTATAGTGAGTTATGCAAAGCCATTAGAAAGAAACTCACAGAAGACATAAGAAGATTTAACACAAGAAAAGTAAAACAAGCATTAAGGGAAAACAAAGGACTTAAATCAGCAGCCATGAGAATAATACAGAAAGACAAATGATACTGAAACTGAAGAATAGCGATGGTGTACTTATAAACAGCAGAGAAGGCATAATTCAAATAGCAGAAGACTACTATAGAGAATTATACAAGGAGCGAGGGAATGATGCTAGCAGTGGGGAAGATGGATCGCAAATTAGCAACACATACAACATACCCTATATTCTTCCTGATGAGGTAGAACATGCGTTGAAGAAAATGAAGAATCAGAAAGCCCCGGGGGAAGATGAAGTTACTGTAGATTTGTTAAAATTGGGAGGAAGAGACATAACACAAAAACTGGCAAGGCTCTTCACAAAATGCATTAGAAAGGTGTGAAGCCTAAGCAGTGGTATAATGCAATCTTAGTTTTGCTGTATAAGAAAGGAGATAAATCAGAATTTTTTTTTTTTTTTTATGTGAACCCAAAACACGAGAGGTATTAGAACCTATAGTACTTAGTACCATGCTTGGGTTGGAGGTTGAGAAGACGAAAGAAGATATTTGTTGATGTTGGACTTGACCTTCTGTAGATTGTAATTTTCATGAAATACGTATGAAGGAAGGTTGTTCCAGAAAACAGCAGTTGAATGAATAAATGAGGAAGATGAAAAGTTAGTTCTGTGGGTTTGAAGTTGGACAGTAAATGGATGTTGGCTGGTGGCGACACGCGTTCGGACTGTTTTGAAAGAGAGAGCGGGAATTATAGAAGCCAATTCAGAAGAACAGTGCCCAGGGAAATATCTGTAGAAGAGGCATGCAGCAGAAACAGTACGTCTATGAGAAAGCGAGTGGAGAGACTGTTAGAGATGAATCATTAATTAACCCAACTGCCCTCTTCTCAATGGAACCAAGAAGCCTGAGAGAGGTTTTGGGGGCACCACCCCAGATGTGGGAACAATATTCCATGGCAGGACAGATTTGAGATTTATACAGAGTGAGCAGCTGTTTGGAAGAAAAGTAACGCCGAGAGCGAAAGAGAAAACGAAGTTTTTTAGATGCAGAGGAAGCAATATTTGTAATGTGCTTGTGGCAAGAGAGATTAGAAGTCAGGGTAATCCCCAAAAGAGATATATCATTTTGCCTAGAAATCGGAGTGTCACTAAGGATAAGCAAAGGAGCAGAAGAATCCTTTTTGCGACATATAAGACAAGACTGAGTTTTAGAAGGGTTGAAATCAACTAAGTTGTCTTTGCCCCACTGGAGAATTACCTGAAGATCAGCATTTAAGGAATTGGCAGCAGATTTTCGAAAACTTTAAGCTGATTGAGCAGGACAAGGTTTCTCAAAATGGAAAGTTGAATGCAATGTGCTATCATCGGCAAAACTGTGGATAGGATTTCCAGTCAATGGAAGAAGGTCATTGATATACACGAGGAAAAGATTGGGGGAAAGAACTGAACCTTGGGGGACACCGGCATTAGTGGAGAAGTTAGAAGAAGAGAGCCATCTACCATCACCCTCAGTGAGCGATCCGAGAGATAACTGGATAACCAATTACTAAAAACAGTTGGCAAACCATAAGATGGAAGCTTGTTTAGAAGACCTTTATGCCAAACATGATCAAAAGCCTTTGAGATGTCAAGAGCAACTACTTGTGTTTCACCGAACCTTTCCATTGAATTAGTCCATAAATGGGTAACATAAGCCAGAATATCACCAGTGGATCGACATTGACGGAATCCATACTGGCGATCATTGATCAGACGCAAGGTTTCTAGGTAGTTTAGGAGTTGGTGGTTAATTGATTTCTCCATTACTTTAGAAAGAGTAGAACTAATTGCAATGGGACGATAATTGGATGGGAGGGATTTGTCACCCTTTTTAGGAACTGGCTGGATATGAGCAAATTTCCAAGCAGAAGGAAAAAACACCTTTGGAATAAGAAAGTGAAAAAAGGCGGAAAAGAATAGGGGTAAGTTCAGGAGCACAGGTTTTGAGAACAAGTGGAGAAATACTATCAGGACCTGGAGCTTTCTTAGCATCAAGATTCATCAAAATCCTTCTGATATCCTTTTGACGGAAAACCACAAGAGGCATTGAATGGAGCATGTTGAGAATGGTGGGAGGTGTTTTACCAAGATCATTAATACATGAGCTGGAAGAAAAATGAGATACTAGCAGGTCAGCTTTATCCTTGGCTAAAGTGACAACAGAACCATCTGGTTTGGACAGAGGTGGGAGCAGAGATGGCCAAAAGTTGCGGCCAATAGCTTTGGCAGAAGACCAGAATGCTCGGCCACCATTAGGGCAAGAAGCAAGTTTTCTACTCTTAGCCTGTTCAAACTCTAGTTTGGACTGATTAATAACTGCTTTACAATTGTTGCGAGCTTTGGTGTAGGCAGAAAATGAAACTGAAGAATTAGAAACAAGCCAATTACAATATGCAACATTCTTCTCATGAACAGCCTTAGCACATATATTGGAAAACCAAGGTTTAGATAAATGTTGTTGTTGTTGTTGTTTGGTTTTTAGGAGCATTAGCAACTAAGGCCATATTGCTCCAGGATATGCGGCGGTCATTCCTTAACCTTTCCGCATCCTCCGTATTTGGTGGTGACGGGCTCGAACCCCGGTCTAATCAAGAAGCGTGTGCTACGCACTGCTGCTCCTTCCCACCTGGCTACGGAGGCGCAGGTTTAGATAAAGGACGAGATTTTAAAGTGGAGTGTGGGATAAAGGATTCCATTCCTGCAAGAATAATTTCACTGACATGATCTGAGCAAACGTTGACATCAGAAGTTTTGAAACAGTAATCCGACCAAGGAAAAGAAGAAAAGAAGTCTCGCAGGTCATCCCATTTTGCATTGGTGATTGTCTTGAGCAGAGACAATCACCAAGTTGTGATCTGAAGTACCTAAAGGACCTCTCACTTCAACCGTGTACTTAGAAGGGTTGTTTGTGAAAAAAAGATCAAGCGTATTGGCTGTGTGATTAGGATTGTCCGGTATTCTTGTAGGTAAACGAACAATCTGTGCTAGGTCATTAGTAATTGCAAAAGCCTCAGCATCTCGACCTGCTGGGTCGGTGTGACTAGAAAACGGAAGCCAGCTGGAGTTGTGAACATCAAAATTACCAAGGAAAATTACCTCACTGTTAGGAAAGTTGGACTGAAGAAGGTCATTTTGCAAAGAGAGGAAGTCAATGAGCTCCAAGTGATTAGTGGAGTTGGGAGAACGGTAGAGACAACAGATGAATTTGACACAATGAGGTAGAGAGATTTTAAGCCAGAGAAGATCAAAGAGAGGAGATTCCAAATTGCCAAATCTCTGACAGGGAATATCAGAACGGACATATGCACAAGTACCACCTTTGAGGCGAAAGGAATCATACAGCAAATAACTTGGACATCTGAGATGAGCAGTAGTTGAATCAACTGATAACTGAGATTCTGTCAGAAAAAGTACACGGGGTTTGGCAGACTGTAAGTGGAAATGGACATCGTTGAGATTAGAATTGAGACCACGTATATTTGTGAAATGAATTAGCAAGTGCTTGGGAGGTTTAGATCTTTTCGCAGATAAACTTCCTCTATTATTTTGACAATTCACGGCGTATTCAATAGTAAGAAAAAGTCGGTGGGACATGCTGTATGAAGTAATGAAATTTTTGGATATGGGACACACGTGGTAAGAATATACCCAGATCTTTGACATAACGTGGCCTCGACAATGCTCTCCGCATACCCACTACTCGGACTCCCTCCAGTCACTATCTGGCAGAGTAGAGGTAGCAAGATTACACACTAGCTGATCCGGAGGCCTGCTAGAGAGTTACCAATAGGTTCGGTCCGGTGTACTAACTAGCGGCCGGCCTGCGAACACCGTTTTAGTGCTGTACCCTCGAAATGTAAGGAATATAGGATCTCGCCACGACGTTCATCATAACCACAAAAGTCATCAATCATACTGCATGATGGAAGAGATAGGGAAGGGTTGACCGGAACTTAGCTCTAGAGACTAAACATGGGTTCCACCACTTCAAGCCTCCAATAAGCAAAGTGGTGGTATTTCACCGGTTTAAGAGAGTCATCTACCACCTAGTACTGCCTGGTAACATAGAGGGGCGGCGTTCCTCCATGTGGTGTGGGCGCCACACCTCGACCCCTACTTACGTCGGTTCACACCTGGGTGGTCACCCACCATGTACTTGTGCATGGAAGTTATACCTAGGATTACTAACAGTCCCAACATCGTGAAGGTGCAAGCAGAGGATTTGGCTGTCATAGACCGTCCGGACTTCACCGAAATTGGGTCCACTTGACTTGAGTGTCACCCGAATATCAGTTCCATCAGCGTTTTAGACTCCCAGGTAGCAAGTACAGCTTGTCTGGCGTATCTGAGAGAATGTCTGTCACAACTTCAAGATTATAGACCAATTAGCTTGTTATCCCATATCTACCAGTTTTTCACAAGGGTCATTACTAACAGAATAGAAAGAATTCTCGATGAGAATCAACCGAAAGAGCAAGCTGGCTTTAGGATAGGATTCTCAATTATGGATCACCTTCACGTAATATCACAGCTAACGGAGAAAGCAAATGAATATAAAACACTATTATGCCTAGCATTTGTGGATTATGAAAAGGCATTTGACTCCATACAGCATAAGACAATGTTTCAGGCACTGGAAAGACAAGCCATAGATACCCCATATATTATGATTTTGAAGAAAATATATGAGAATGCTACCTCTTTTATTAGACTAGACAATGCCAGTAGCAAATTTAAAATCAAGAAAGGAGTTCAACAAGGAGACACAATATCTCTGAAACTATTTACTGCTGCCCTTGAGCAAGCTTTCAGAAGATTAGACCGGTCGCAGAATGGAGTCAATGTGAACGGAGAGTACCTAAACCATTTACGATTTGCAGACGACATTGTGGTCATAAGCCACGATCCCAAAGAATTGGAGGAAAGTCTTAATCAGTTATGCACAGTTGGAAAGGATTTTGGACTAAAGATGAATATGGCTGAAACAAAAGTAATGATGAACAAGTATGCCACAGAAATGGGCATAACGATTGAAGGAGCAGTAACTGAAAAGGTGGAGTCATATACTTATCTGGGACAAGTTATTAGCTGTAATAATGATAAATGGCTTGAAGTCAATAGAAGAATAAATTTTGGATGGATAGCATTCAGGAAATATAGTCACATACTGAAGAGCAATATCCCAGTTTGTTTGAAGCATAAAATAATGAACCAATGTATACTCCCCACCATGACTTATGGAAATGAAACTTGGGCACTCACCAAAAGAATGGAAGAGAAGCTGACAACTACACAGTGAAGAATGGAAAGAATTATATTGGGAATCACACTGTTAGATAAGAAGAGAAACACATGGATTAGGCAGCAAACTCAAGTAAAGGACATTTTTATCAAAACTAAAGAACTAAAATGGTCTTGGGCAGGACACATAGCTCGAAGACATGATGACAGATGGACTAAGAAAATAACAGAATCGTAACCAAGAGGAGCTAGAAGAAAACCTGGAAGACAATGGCAAAGATGGATAGATGAAATTCGTGAGTAGTAAATGGATGGCCATTGCACAAAACAGAAGGAACTGGAAAGTTGCTGGAGAGGCCTTCATCCTGCAGTGGATTGAAAATGGCTGATGATGATGATGGCAACAGAAACAATATTAAATATAATTTTTTGTCAAAAATTTGTTAGCATTAGTAGTGTAAATGATGCAAGAAAGCAAACTTATAGAGAATCGGCTAAAAAAAATTCCTACCTCACCTGCCCACCACATCTAACATTGTCCAGTTCAGCATTTCCCAACTTTTTTAGTCACAGAACACTTTTCATCTCACAACATATTCATCGAACACTTTTCATCTCCCAACATATTCATAGAACACTTACGAAATACAAGTTTAGCAAGAGCCAAAGAACTGTTGCTAATATTTTGTTACATATAGTGCACTGTGCATCAGGAGCCTCTTTATTTCTGACACATGTAAAGCCGAAATTTAAATAACTGTCATTATACTTTCGTTTTGGTCTTTTATTAGTTGGTTCCTGTTTTTTCATTTTGGATTTCTGGGGAACAAAAGGCTGCGCTTGTTCATCCTCACTTTGAAGTGTGACAATATTGTGTTCGTTTTCATCAACCACAGTTGCACTACTAGAAGTACTTTGCTTCTCGTTTTAAAGTTCCTTTTTTCAACCACAAATCTATGGTCACATATTTTAGTAACAATATTTAAAAATACCAATAATTATCAAAAAATATTTATACAATGAAGTGAGTTTAATTATGATATCAGTTCGACCTGTGTACTCCAGGCTAAATCACATACAAATGGCATATTAGATCACTATATTGCTACTTTTTCGTAGGTGTCATTGCCTCTATGAAGTCTATACCTTTGTATAGACTTCTCTATACAAAGCCCGCCAAAATAAAGTGTTCCGCAGTCTGTTTGATCATTAGTCTATGCCAGTATATTAACCGGAAAAAAATTATGTTAAATATTATAATAATACAAAAGTGGTGTACTCTACAAATATGCAAAATTTATTTATTTTATTTTTTTTAATTATTAATTACAATTTTTCGTGGAACACTTGTTCACATCTCACAGAACATTAGTATTCCACGGAACACAGTTTGAGAAACACTAGTCTAGTTCTTCCTTGATTTATTCAAACTACCCACTTCTAGAATACCAGATGGAGGTTCATTCTAACAATCAACTATTTGCTGGCTGAAGGCAAATTTCTACTCATTGATTCTGCAACCATCTTGCATCAATTTGAATTCATGGGCCCTCGTTTGAGCAGTTTGAATTCATGAATTCAATTCAATTTGAATTCATGCGCCCTCATCTATCCCAGGCACCATATTTACTTTTAGCTTCAACAATTTCTCTCCTACTTTCCACTCTGGCATATCTCTCCTAAAAAATACTTCATGTGTGAATGTAGATACAAAATATCTATTCAGTTTGTCAACAGAGTAAGCAGAATCATCAACAGTTAAACCATTCATATCTTGTTGGCCAATGTGAATCATTCCCTTCCTTCTAGTGCTAACATAAGTAAAGAAGGCTTTGCTGCTTTTAACTGCATCCTTTAGAAGAGACTTTTCATAATCTCCAGATGCCTTTCCTTACTTAATTTCTTATATGACTTGAAGCAGGCTAGTTTATATCTACCACAGGCTTCTGTATCAGCTGATAATTTATATGCATCCCATGCATTTTTTCTTCTCCGCCACGAGTCTCTTTAGTTCATTTGACATCCAAGTAGGTCTAACCCTTGAACAGTGTTTCTTAGTTGGTATAAAAGCCTACTAACTTCTATGATTACTTTAGTGAATACTTCCCATTTAAAATTTGTTGTTGGCAATATCATCAGTTAGCTCATTGCACAGAATTTAAAAACTGTCTGTTTTGTTTTTGTAAGAGTCACTACAGGGACACTTACAAAAACCCTTCCCTTTACCCTCGATAGTAGTTACATCTTTAAGTAATTTGATACACAGACTAATTCATTAGGCCTATAACACATGTTTACTATTATTTTCATTTTCCTATTTTTGCTTATGTCACACCAAACTGACTCAACATTGCACTGTCAATCTTTTCAACTGAATGCACTGCATTACACTATTCTGTGTGATTTTTAACCAAGAGCATAACTCCCTTCACTCCCCCATCCTCTGGAGACACAGTTTGTAAACAATGTACTCACCCTATCCAAATTCTGCATGCCTTATGTCTCCAATACTGGAGACATGCATGCAGCATGTCTCCAATATCCCTACAGTATCTGCATTTGATGACTTAACCAGTACTTCAAATTCATCAAATTTGTTTCCTACACTTCTAACTGCAATGTATACGTACAAATGTACCTGCACCTGTTTTGACTCTTAATGACCCTAACACAGCTCATGTGTCTGATTGTTCTATCAGAACCTCTAGTAGGACTTGCATATCTTTATACCTTGCTTTCCAGATTTCTCGATGTCCCAATAGAAACAGTGGAAGAATCACTTTCACCTCTGTCTATCACTGCTGTTAACCTGTTAGTCTGTATATGTCCCCCTCCTCCTGAAACCAGCAGTTTTCTAACTCATCTAACACTGCCTCAATAGCATCGTAATAGTAATAGGGCAATCTGGGGCCCTACAAAATTGTGCCCAGTCCAGAAGAGTGCAAAAATGCTTGATTTAGCCTGAATAAACAGGATACTCTCAGGAACTAATTCAGAATAATCAACTTAGAAGCAAGCTTTTGAGACAGAATCCATTCATTTGTGCTACATCAAATATAGTAAAGTTTAGTGTGTTAAGTTGTCTGATGGCACCAGGGGTTTCCCCCATCTCCGCGTTGTATTCTTTGTAAGTGACACAGAACTCTGTGAAGGCCAGAGATTTAAAAAATGTGTGGGGAATGGTCTGCTGTTTAGCGTTATGTTTCTCTGACCATTTAGCCGTTGGGCCCCTATTAGGACCCACTGTTGTCCACACAGCCACGAGGAGGCAGGTCAGGCATCCAGTAGATTATTTAAGTACTCTGGCAGGCTCTACCACCTAATTTCAGGGGCAAGGCCTAAAAAAAGGGGGGGTGTACACTAGAATTTGGCCAAAAGAAATTCACAAGAAAACGGTAGAATTTAGACGTTGATTAGAATTTGGCGGCATTGTTAACGGGTGTATTCATTCGGTTTAGTGAGAGAAGGGGGGAGAGACTGAAGACTGGGAGAGAAATAGAAGAATAGGGACGATAGAGTAGGCATCCCCAAAGAGGTCAGTGGAGACAAGCCCCACCAGGGAAGTATGGGGGATAGGCAGGGAGGAGATGAGACAGAGACCTGTCTCCTCCTTCCCCTGCCCGGGGATGGGGTGAAACGCCAAGCTGCCCATCCCGCTCCGGGGATGGGATGTGTTAGTTGGCAGTGGGGAACCCACCAGGCAAAGGGTTGGGAGAGACACACATTTACTTCATTCATAATCTGCATTCTATCAAATATAGTAAATGTGATATCAAGCTAGAATAAAATTTCTCAAAAATTCAAGAATTTTTGAGAAATTCTTGAATTCATTAAATTCAGTTTTTATGGCAGATTACTAGATATGTTAGTGATTGCATAAATTTTCTAGGAGGTTTGGCACAGCTTTCTTTGACTAGACTTTGACGCAAAAAGTTTATTTGGGGTGGTATAACTCCTAATAATGATTTAACCACTTGAAGTGCAACACACTCTTCTGCAAATGTTGCTTAACTGTTAACATCATAAAATAATTTCATCAAAATGCCCTTCAATTCCTCGCTCCCAAACCATTGTCCACTTCAGACCCCTCTGAAGTGCACATCCCCAGGGCACTGTCCCATTCTAGTTCTGCCACTGCACCTGATTTTGGTGATGTTTGGCTTCCACAATGCAGGCTGAGCCTGCATTATGGAAAATAAGAGCAAAATGCTCCCACAATAATTTGAAGCCATATCCTCTCAAACTGGAATACTGTATTGTAGTTTTCAAAACAATCATCTGAATTTTTTTTTTTTTTTTTTTTTGAGGTTGTTTCGCAGTCTTTGAATTCATTTTCATTTAAGCACCTGATATATTGAGCACATCTGTGATCTGTTTGAAGCTCACATCAGCAGATATTACTAAACTTTATCACTGACTGCTGACTCCATGCATAGTGGATAGCTTAGATAAATTGTAAGGCCTATATAGATCAGTATTGGGAAGAGAGAAATATATCATGGCACAGTTTTTTTTTTTTTTCTGATGCAACAGAAGCCTCTGTCCTCCTTGTATTGTATGACTATACAAAATTCTATTTTTATAATTAGTTAATTTACCCTTTGGGAAGTGTAGCTTGATATTCTATTAACTGAATACCCAGTAATGTTATTCAAACCACATGTTGTCACTTAAACCAGCTTACAACATTTCTATGTTTCCGTTTGTATTCTTGTGCAAATCAGTAACCATTTTGATTTGTTAATACATTTCATTTGCATATTTATTTCTTTGTCTTAACAATATACTTCCAGTGCTTGAATTCATCTTGAACACACTTGCTCCAGTTGAGTTCAATTTTTTTTTTTTTTTTTTAAATTAAGCTCAACATATTATAGTAGTTAACCTTCTGTCATTTGCACTCCTAATGTTACACAACTACTTCCTTAATGTCTATTAGATGCCCCCTTTGTTTTTTATAAAATTTAATTTTTGACTTTTTTTTTGTAGAAACCTCATTTTATTCATTAGGATTTACATTATCCCATTCCTCGTCACTTGAAATTTCTTGTGCTGTTATCCGATTTTTTTCACTAATTCATCTTCTGCACTTTCACTAATTCATTTTCTGTTTCTGACTATGAGAAATATAATGAATGATTATACAGACAAACAGAATGGACTGGTAAATAAGAATGGGGAATATTACTTATAATTGGAGTTTTACCTTTCCAAATATTGACTGGAACTTGCAGATTGGTCACTCACATAGTAGAGTGTAGAGTGTGTTTAGTGTCACACGGCACCAGGGGTTTCCCCCATCTCCGCGGGCTATACATTGTGGGTGTGAAACAGAACACTGTCAATACCAGAGGTTTAAAAGTGTATGGATTTTGTACATGTGTAGTGTCGTGTACCGTTGTTCCTCTGGTCATTTAGCCGCTGGGCCCCTAATGGGAGCCAACGTTGTCCACACTCTGCCTCGTGGAGGCAGACCAGGTACACCAGTATTATAGTTATTTACTCTGGCAGGTCCTGCCACCTAATTTCCTGAGATTTCAGTGGCAAGGACCTTAAAAAAATAAATAAAAAAATAAAATAAAAATAAAAAATAAATATTAAAAAATAAATAAAATAATAATAATAATAAAAAAAAAAAACACCTTATAGTTATGGGTCAGCCAAAAAGAAGTACTATTTATGCAAATAAATGTTGTTAAGTTTTTGGGTGTAGGGCTCAAGCAATTTAACAATGGTTCAGACACTAGTAATTATAATTAAAAGAGAGAGAGAGAGAGAGGGGGGGGAGACTGAAGGCTGGGGGGAAAAGACAGAAATAAGGGGTCCATAGAGAAGAGTAGTAAGACTTTTCTGGATTTATTGAATGATCAGCATGTCAGAGAGAGAATGCAATATCGTTGTTCTGGTTATCAGCGACTTTTCATGCCATTAAAAACTGGCTTATAAGCCAGTTTTTAATGGCATGAAAAGTCGCTGATAACCAGAACAACGATATTGCATTCTCTCTCTGACATGCTGATCATTCAATAAATGAACCACAAGTGGTAATGATCACAGTGTATTGAGAAATATTTGCAAAATTGTGACTGCTTGTTCAGACCTCATATATATATATATATATATATATATAATAACAGTGCACTGTTAATTCTACATAATCAACCAGGAAAAGGAGCTTTGGCCAAATATAAATTAAAAACATTCTAAACAGTTTTTCAATCTGAAATTTATTGCAAAATATTTTCATTTAATAGCTGATACTATTATGCCCAAGCTGAATGATGTGCATTCATATAACGTGATGCATGTCCAGAATAATGAAAAACAAAAACCAGTAGTTGAAGAAATTAGCTCACATTACAATCATGGGGCAACTGTATAGTATCTGAAACAGCATATGTTAGTAGGTAGTTAACTGCTGAAAGGAGATTTATCAAATTGTTCCTTCAAATGGCCCCAAAGAAAATAATATAATGGATTTAGATCAGGTTATCTGGATGGCCAGTCTACAGGACTGCTGTGGCCTATCCATCCCAGGGAACATAATAATGAGCTGAGCAGTATTAATATCATCAAGGAAACCAAAGCCTTTTGATTGCTGTGCCATCAAAAGCCTCTGTCTTCCTTGATGATAACAGTGTGGTTCTTACATGATGGTGTCCCTCTACTTTTTGCCATCACAAGCCTGTGACTTGTTAATGGCAGACACCAGAGGAGGCAACACATTGGATGCACATTACATAGCACCTCAGTAACAATCACGGAATAGATAGGAGCCTGTAACTTCAAGGATGCTGGTCCATACTCTATGGTCCCACTAAAACTGAAACCACGATGGGGCAGCAACATGGAGATTTATGTTCCACCAGTAATGCCTGTGGCAGTTCCAAATGTCCGCCCATGTGGCATGCACACTATTGGTCCACAAAATGTGCTCATATAACTGTTTGTCAGTAGAAATTGTTATAGAACTGTCCCAATATGAGATAAACATTTCTATACTTGGTAACACTAGAACCACTGGCTAGCAAAAATACCTGAAACCACCATTGCTGGCCATTTTGACCGCTGTGCATAACAGACTTCAAGTTGTGCTTTCAACACTTTATTATAAGCACTAATATAAAGTAACTGGCAACAATACATAGTGTTGTGCTTATGGTAATATACATAAAAGTAATATTTCTGATAGCAAAGATTTGAACAAAACTTTTTTGTTGACAGTTTTTCAAACAGTTTCTGTACCCTTTCTGCATATATACTTTTTACACATATTGCACATTTCTGAAGTTTTGTTTGCATCACCTAATTTGCCACTGATGCCTTTTGAGAGGTTTAACATGGTTGCTATGTTACTGGTTTCAGCTGCTGCATTCTGTGAATCTATATATTCTTTTCTGAGTTCTTCAGCTAGATTCAATATAAAATCTCTTTTCTTCATAACTTTTCCTGTCACTCCTTTATAATAATCCAAGCATTGATTACTGCAAGGTCTAATATAACAAGTTTTCAAGTGGACCAGCCTCAATGACTACTATAAACAGGAAAGTGTTGTAAGTGGTACACCCGATCCCCCTTTCTGGAAACTATTTTTCATATTTTGTCAATATTTCGATAGGTAACATTCATTTTTCAGTATTTTTTTTTCAACTTTTTTTTATGAAGATTAGAATAATAATTATGCTGTTATTAATAAAACTTATTGATGCAATGCCATGTTGAACACAGTGGCACATCCAGAAACTTTGTCTGGGCAATGCTTGTACATTCCACATTAGCAGCTTTTACAAATGTCATCACATTACAATACAATTATATAATATAAAACAAAATGTCCTTGGGGGAATGTCATCCACCTAAGCCCCATCATGGGTGTGTGACTGCTTCAAGTTAAGAATTTGGTCTCTATCATTCCTTTACTAAAACCAAAATTAAAGAGAAAGGATTACATCCAAGATTTTACTGCATATCATGTAAAAGTTATTTTTTGCATCCAGTTCCTTTGTGACTGCCTATCTTTTTTCTTCTTTTTTTTTTTTTTTTTTTTGGCTGGTGCATCAAAAGCCTGCAGCATCCTTGCACTATTTGGCTTAATATTATTAACATTTTACATGTCTGTAATTACTCACTTCAACCTTTCTTTGTGAATAGGACAGACATTTGCACTTCTCCAGTCTACAGGGACTGCCACTGAAATCAGAATGCTCTCATAATTAGAGCTAAAGATTTGCTTACATCACTTGCAACTTCCTTCAGTATAACTGGATGGATTCCATCAGCCTTGGGTGCCTTATTTACTTTTAGCGCAACGATTTCTCTTTCATTTTCCTCTCAGTTATCATAAAATTATTTAACTCACAGTTGGAGTTATTTATACTTTTTGTAAACACATCCCTAAAATTCATGAAAATAGATGAAAAAAATATATATTTATTCAGTTTGTAAGCGGCCTGAACAGGATCATCAATACTGACTCATAATAACTACAATGGAACACACCAACCGTTGAACCCTACTATTCCTCTGCTCTTGGACCACAAAATCGCCACACTTCAGTAATAATCCAACAAGCCCTGTAAAAATTGTTGAAATACCTTTCCATGTATAAAGTTTCACCCAGACTAAACTAAAATGGCACAGTGTAGCAATATATAGCAATGACTCATACACATGCTCGGATCTGAAGTGGCATGCACCAGTAGGATTTCAGATTTTAGTAAAGCTTTTGAAATTGTTCCTTGAGAAACACTAATGTACAAATTGGAGTAGCATAGTATTAGGAACAAGTTACAGCTATGAATAAAGGGATGGTTGAGTAACAAAAGACAGACGGCAGTTATTAATGGACACTGATCTTCTTGGACTAGCCTAATATTATTAGCGGGGTCACTCAGGGTTCAGTGTTGGGCCTTCTGTTTTCATTAATGATACTGATGAAGGCATATAAAGTTTAATGTCTAAGTCAACTGATAAAAAGATTGAGAGGGTAGTTAATGATAGTAATCAGGATATACCACTCTAACAAGACCTAAATATGGGCTGAAGAGCAGTAACTGCAGTTTAACATTGATAAATGCAAAATACTGCATTTGAGCATTGGATAATGACGATCAAAAAGATCTGTGGCAATTGTACAGGTCTGGCATCATTTTAAAAATGATGTGGGTCTGTTGGAATAAGTGCAGAGAAGAGCAACAAGATTATTCAAATACACAGAATGGTACTCTTATGAAGAAAGACTTCAGTTCTGGAAACTATGCACCTACAAGGAAACCCAATTAAATGTTTAAGACTTTAAATGGATTGAATAAACTAAATATTGATAATATCTTCACTCTTTCTTTTACAAAACATACAAAGGGGCATAAATCTAAATTTAAAATGGATGGCTATAGGACAGATTGTGTGAAAATTTGCCTATGGCCAGAGAGTGATTGATTACAGGAAGAAATTTCCATCTGGGGTTGTGGAAGTGACTAGTTACTAGCACAAGCTAACTTCCTAAAGTTAGGAAGAATTAATCAAATTATGGGGGCTTAGAGGGGAACAGGTATCCTGTGTGTTATCAGACACTCAGCCTAAAACACTGATGGATCCAATATCTCTCTATTACAGAAGATTTAGGAGAAGTCCGGTTGGCCTGCCTCCCTAAAATCCACTCAAGCACACCTTCTCGTTGGTAAGCCCTGTTACGTCACTTAGGTGGCAACGAACGTGTAGAGTGGTTCTCTTCAAGACGCCTGGTCAGCGTGAAGAGGAAAAGACCAAACCCTCCAGCAATATGAAAGCACGACGAAACAAATGGCCCTCAGTCCCCAGCAGCTTTCACTCTCCCTCTTACGGCAGCGAGAGGATTAGAGTGGAAGCAGAGGGTGCTAAGAATCTCTGGGTACGACCAGGCTGCCATGCACGGAAACTGAACTTGGCCTGTTATAACGTAAGAACACTCATCGGTGAAGACAGGATATTAGAGCTGGAAAAGGAATTAGAAAATGTGAATTGGAATATCATCGGTTTGGCTGAAACAAGAAAAAGAAATGAATCACTTATAAGTTTATCAAGTGGAAATCTGCTGTACACCAATGGAAACAGTGAAAGGAGTGAAGGTGGAGTTGGGTTTCTGGTCCATAAAGATCTTAAAAACAATATTTTGGAATTCAAAAGTACATCACCAAGAGTGTCAAGACTAATACTCAAGATTTCTAAGAGATACAAGCTAAAGATTATAATGATTTATGCACCAACATCGAGCCATGATGATGAAGAGGTTGAAGAAATGTACACCGAAATTGAGAGTCTTCTAGATGAGCAGAAAACCCACTACACTATTATTATGGGAGACTTCAATGCTAAGGTTGGAAAAAGACAAAGCAGCGCAGAAAGGGGAACTATAGGAAATTTTGGAATTGGTGAAAGAAATGAAAGAGGTGAAAGACTTGTGGAATTTGCAGAATCTCAAGGACTGTCAGTAATGAACACTTTTTTCAAGAAAAGGGTGAACAGAAAGTGGACATGGAAGAGTCCAAATGGATTAACTACTAATGAAATCGACTTCATCCTCACTAACAGAAGATATATTGTGAATGATGTTACCGTCCTGAATAAGGTAAATGTTGGAAGTGATCACAGAATGGTAAGATGTACACTTGATATAGATGTAGGAAAGGAAAGGGAAAAACTGACTCGAGTAAATAATACAAAGGGCTTTGAGATAACAGAAGAGGAGAAAAAGCAGTATGTACTGGAACTTAAGAACAAGTATGAGCTTCTGCAGACTGCTGAGGACCAAGATATCGACGAGGAATATTACAACTTTTTGAAAGTGATAAAGCCCAAGAAACCTATAGGGAAAAAGAAATCCAAAGAAGAAAAAATTAGTCAAGAAACACTTGTCATGATGAACCGAAGACAACAAATGAAAAGCAAGAAAAACACTGACAGGGAGAAAATTGAGTATACTGAGTTATGCAAAGCCATTAGAAAGAGACTCAGAGAGGACATAAGAAGATTTAACACAAGGAAAGTAGAACAAGCATTAACGGAAAACAAAAGATTTAAATCAGCAGCCATGAGCAGTAATACAGAAAGACAAATGATACTGAAACTGAAGAATAGCGATGGTGTACTTATAAACAGCAGAGAAGGCATAATTCAAATAGCAGAAGACTACTATAGAGAATTATACAAGGAGCAGGGGAATAATGCCAGCAGTGGGGAAGATGGATTGCAAAGTAGCAACACATACGACATACCCTATATTCTTCCTGATGAGGTAGAACATGCATTGAAGAAAATGAAGAATCAGAAAGCCCCGGGGGAAGATGAAGTTACTGTAGAGTTGTTAAAATTGGGAGGAAGAGACATAACACAAAAACTGGCAAGGCTCTTCACAAAGTGCATTAGAAAAGGTGTGACGCCTAAGCAGTGGAATAATGCAATCATAGTTTTGCTGCATAAGAAAGGAGATAAATCAGAAATTGGAAATTATAGACCAATTAGCTTGTTATCCCACATCTACAAGTTGTTCACAAGGGTCATTACTAACAGATTAGAAAGAATACTTGATGAGAATCAACCGAAAGAGCAAGCTGGCTTTAGGACAGGATTCTCAACTATGGATCACCTTCATGTAATATCACAGCTAATGGAGAAAGCAAATGAATATAAAACACCACTATGCCTGGCATTTGTGGATTATGAAAAGGCATTTGACTCCATACAGCATAAGGCAATGTTTCGGGCACTGGAAAGACAAGGCATTGATACCCCATATATTATGATTTTGAAGAAAATATACGAGAGTGCTACCTCCTTTATTAGACTAGACAAAGACAGTAGGAAATTTAAAATTGAGAAAGGAGTTCGACAAGGAGACACACAATATCTCCGAAGCTGTTTACTGCTGCCCTTGAGGAAGCTTTCAGAAGATTAGACTGGTCGCAGAAAGGAGTCAATGTGAACGGAGAGTACCTAAACCATTTACGATTTGCAGATGACATTGTGGTCATAAGCCATTATCCCAAAGAATTAGAGGAAAATCTTAATCAGTTATGCACAGCTAGTAAGGATTTTGGACTAAAGATGAATATGGCTAAAACAAAAGTAATGATGAACAAGTATGCCACAGAAAGGGAAATGATTGAAGGAGCAGTAATTGAAAAGGTGGAGTCATATACTTATCTGGGACAAGTTATTAGCTGTAATAATGATAAATGGCTGGAAGTCAAGAGAAGAATAAATTTTGGATGGATAGCATTCAGGAAATATAGTCACATACTGAAGAGCAATATCCCAGTTTGTCTGAAACGTAAAATAATGAACCAATGTATACTCCCCACCATGACTTATGGAAGTGAAACTTGGGCACTCACCAAAAGAATGGAAGAGAAGCTGAGAACTACACAGCGAAGAATGGAACGAATCATATTGGGAATCAGACTGTTAGATAAGAAGAGAAACACATGGATTAGGCAACAAACTCAAGTAAAGGACATTCTTATCAAAACTAAAGAACTAAAATGGTCTTGGATAGGACACATAGCTCGAAGACATGATGACAGATGGACTAAGAAAATAACAGAATGGTATCCAAGAGGAGCTAGAAGAAAACCTGGAAGACAAAGGTGGAGATGGATAGATGAAATTCATGAGTTTGTGGGTAGTAAATGGATGTCCAGTGCTCAAAACAGAAGGAACTGGAAATTTGCTGGAGAGGCCTTCATCCTGCAGTGGATTGAAAATGGCTGATGATGATGATGATGAATCAAATTATTAGAATGGACAGACAGGCGATCAAGTTTTTTTTTTTTTTTTTGGTTGGTGTTGTATATGCTTGCTTCCTTGCATCATTTGGCTCTAATACTAATTGAGCATTTTTAGTAGCCAAAACCACAGGATTTCCAAATTTTCAAATATTATTAAAAAAATAGAGAAGTAAAATTAATAATCATTGTAATCTACAAGCAAAAGATCATTCATGTTACAAAACAGGGTGATTCTACTGTTGAGTTAGCATTAGCATTAGTGGAGGCATATGATACAAGAAAGCAAGCTTATACAGCATCAGCCAAAAAAAAAAAAAAAAAAATCCCCTCCTGTTTCACCATTCCAATCACCCCCAAAAGTTTGTCCAGTATCTCCTTGAATTTATTTAAGCTATCAACTTTTGTGAAAAATGGTAGTTTATTCCAGTAATCCACTACCCGCTGGATAAAAGCAAATTCCATAGATCTATTCTACACCTGTCTTTCCTCAATTTCAATTTCTGCCCTCTCAATGTGTAATCTGAGCAAGAGAAAAAATTCCATCAGAATTGAGCTTGCTCAAACCATTCAAGCCCTTATACACCTCAATCAGATCACCTTGCAGGTGCCTAGTCTTCAGACGCTGCAATTTGCAGAACTTAAGCCTTTCCTGGTAAGAGCAAAACTTTGTTCCCCTCTCCAAAGTCATTGCCCTTCTCTGTACTCGTTCCAGCAGCTCTACATCCTTCCTAAAATGAGACCTCCAGACTTAGATGGAGTACTCAATGTATGGCCTCACCACTGCCTTATATATACCAAGGGGTAATCACCTCCTTATCCTTTCTAGAAAAAGTCCTTATTACTGACATGTCCCCATGAGCTGCTGTGGCAGCCTGTCTGCACTTCTCAGAAAACTTCATATCTGACTGCACAATTATCTCCGGATGTTTTTCATTCTCCGCTACCCTGAGTGTAGTATACACAGTTGGTATGTTCTCTGGGGCTACTGCTACCCATATGCAGTATTTTGCATTTGTCAATGTTAAATTTCAGTTGCCACGTCTCAGTCCACCTGCCCAACTTTTCTAGATCCTGTTGCAATAGTGTACTGTCACTAACAACCCTGCCAACCTTTGTATCATCTGTAAACTTGGACATTAAGTCTGATATACCTTCATTCATATCATTGATAAATATAGAAAACAACGGGCCCAACACCGAACCCTGGGGGACTCCACTAATAACATTAGTCCACAAAACACAATGGACATTGATCCCTGCCATACTGCTCCAATTTGTACTGCAGGCATTTATATGCAACAGTATAAAAAGCATTCCTGAAATCGATTTTTTGATATCAAAATTATTTTTTGCATCCAGTTCCTTTGTGACCACATCATAGTATCCAATCTAATAGGTCGGAGAAAACTTCCCCTTAACAAAACCATGCTGTATCTGAACTATAACTGCAGTCTTGTCTAGATGATCCTGCAATGCTTCTTTAACCAGTGACTCCATTATTTTCCCCGGAACAGAAGTTAAACTAACAGGTCTGTAATTACTCGTGTCGCTCTGTGATCCCCTTTTTGAATTGGGAATACGTTTTCACATCTCCAGTCAGTGGGGACTTCCCCTGAATCCCAGGATGCTCTCATAATTATCGCTAAGGGTTTGCTTACTTCCTTTGCTGCATCCTTTAATATAACTGGATGGATCCCATCCATCCTATGTGCCTTTCTTATGTTTAACTTTAACAATTTCTCCTTCACTTTGCTCTTAGTTATTACAAAATCATTTAGCTCCCTATTAGAGTTTGATAAGCTTCAATGCCTCCTCTTTCCTACAGAATTCCTCGTGTGAATGTAGATGCAAAATACTCATTCAGTTTGTCAACTACCTGAGCAGGATCATCAACAAACCATCGATATCAAGTGGACTAATCTGATTTATACCCTTCCTTCGAAAAAGATATAGATTTTTAAACTTTGAGGCTTAATTAGTAAAGGCATATACAACCATTGTCATATACAGCCAGGCCTCGCATAACGCGAGTTCGGTTAACGCTATTTGAAAAAATTATACCACTTTACACGATGAAAATTTCTAGTTAACGTGATTTTTTTTTATGCGATAGTTGAAAAATATTTGAATCACGCATTAAGCTTACACATGATACAAGAAAGCAAGCTTATATAAGCTTATACAGCATCATTAATCAGACAGGCAATAAACAAACGTTTGCCTGCTGCTCGCCTCGGTGTGTTCCATCAACCATTGGAAGAAGACGCGTTACTTATTTGTCTCCTGCTAATAAAGTCAATGCAGACTTGCATTTAAAAATTCTAATTTTTAAATGAGTCAGATGAAAGTGTTACCGCAAAGGAGATAACGGTAAGAGAAACTGAATTTCTGAAATGTGATCGCAGAGAACCTCAAACCTTTTGTTCGAGGTTCTCTCCTCAAACAAAAGAGGTTCCCAAACTTTCTCGGTTCGTGGCACCCTTAGTGTCTCAATAATTTTTTCACGGTGCACCCAGACCAAAAGAAATACTAAAAGTTCCATTTATTAAGTAGTTATGTCCAAACAACTTAATAAGAAATGTTGAAACTGTGAACTACCTCAAACTAGTAGTTTGCGCATTGTCCGACAGATATCGAGTATTGCAGTGCTTCCCTTGAAAATTTAAAATATTCCGCGGCGCACAGTTTGGGAACCGCTGTTTTATGCAATAAACATTTAATTCCATAATTATTTTCATTATCTTTTGCATGGTATACAGTAAAAAAGTTATTTAAAAGGTATTTCTAAAATTCTTTAAGGACATTCCTGAAGTTCAAAGACCAATTATAATTTTTCCTATTGATTATTATATTTGATTAACGCATTTCCATTTTGCGCAGTGTGCTCGCGGGATGAATTAATCGCGTTAATTGAGGCCAGCCTGTATATATATATATAAAAATAATTTGACAAATGGAGTCAAATTCACACAGGGGTGGTCTCACATGTGATGAAATTTGTGGGGTACTGGAGGATGGAGCAGATTTTATGGATTTTAAAAAAAAGGAGTCTAATGTTAGTAGAGAGACCACTAAGTCAGCAAATTTCACACATAAATTGAGGAAGAATTGGAATTCTACATGTAAGTTGGAATTTCAGGATGAAAATATAGGAAAATTGCAAGGAAAATTGTCAAAGTGTGTAAGCAGAGAATCTTCTGGGGTTACAGTCTCCAGAGGTGCAGGTGAGAAAATGATTAGAATGGGAAGAGGTTCTCTCGGGTAACGCTGTCACGTTGGCAGAATTGGATAGTGAGAATTATAGGGATGATGAGTGTACTTCACTTTTGACATCATGTAGATCGTCTGAATATCCCATCAAAACATGCCATCAAAGGCAACTGTGAGTGAGTGTTTGCCTGATCGGATGTGTTCTTTAGCTCTGCAGGCTGTCGATTGCTGTGCTAATTTAGTGGGTTTAATCCCATCGTCATCGTTTATTTTGTGTTTAATTGTGTTTTCAAAGTTATATTAATATTTAATCTGAGTTATTTACTAATCAAACAGTTATTTCCTTAACCTGTTGAAATTGCAAGGTAATTACAGTGAAGGTAGTGCAGCAGTTGCCATTTTGAAAGAACGTTGGTATTGTTAGTGTTGCATTGTCTAAGTTCTGTGTGTGTGTGGTATGGTTGTTTATTGGTGCATTAGCTGCTATGGCTATAGTGCGCCTATTCCTAAGAGTATTATAAAATAATCTAGTTTAAATTAGTTTCAGTTTTGAAGTCTATTATATAAGATGATACACTCCAATTTGTTTTAAAAAGCAGAAAAGTTCGTTAACATTTGCGTCTTCTCCAACGACATGGTATAATGTCAATGGTTCGCGACGATTAGCCAGATTTTGAAATATTGCAGCTCGATGTTGTTGATACTGTGGACAGTCAATCAGAATGTGTTTGACTGTTAGATGTTCTAAGCAGTGTGGACACTGAGGAGGATCATCGCCCATTAGTAGATGGAGGTGAGTCAGATGGGTGTGTCCTATTCTCATTCGTGTGAGTACCACTTTTTCCCGCCGCACTGTCTGATTGCTGGAGTGCCAGAAATTTGGGTATTGTTTTAGCTGGAAAAGTTTGTTATTCCTTTGGTTATGCCATAATTCTGTCCACTGTGTAATGCATGCTGCTTGAATTAAGATATTATAATCGGGCGCTGGAATAGGGACAGAAGTTAGGTCTGAACTTGGACTTTTGGCAAATGTATCAGCCATTTCATTCCCTTTTATGCCTAAATGTGCTGGAATCCAGCAAAACTTCACCAGTTGTTGACGGTGATAAATCTGCAATAACAAACTCCTGATTTTCATTAAAATATGGTGATTCTTTTGTGATGTATTCTGCATTGCTTTAATTGAGCTGAGAGAGTCAGTATAAACTATATATTTTGCAGATGGATGTAGAGTCAAATTTTCTAGAGCTAACTGTATTGCATACAGTTCTGCTGAAAAGTTGCTATACCCAGGTGGAAGAGACGCTGATATGATAGCAGAGGGAAACACTGCTGCTGCTCCAACTGTTGACAGAGATTTGGAACCATCCGTACATATCGGCAAGAAGTCAGCATAGGTTTGAATATGGCTAGCATGGAGTTGTTGCATAGTCACAGCCGGTAGACAATTCTTTCCCCATTGAAGAAAATAGGTATCACAGTTCAGTTGAGGAAAGGTAGTCCATGGTGGATGAGAGCAATTCTTTATCTGTTGCCTATTGTGGAGAGGAACATTCCAGTTCTGTGATATTTCAAGGAGCCGTAGGCCAGCTGGTTGGATTTTACTTGGTTTATTTCTGTAGAGATTAACCAGTGGTTGATTAAAAAGGTATGGCTGAATAGGATGCGAATAGCAAGTTTGTATTTTGGCTGCATATTTAAGTAATAACATTTTTCTACGAAGATGCAAAGGGGGCTCATGAGCTTCAATGTATAGGCTCTGAGTTGGAGATGTCCTGTATGCACCAATTGCAATCCGCAGTGCATTATGTTGAATAGGATCCAGCCAGCGTAGCACACTCCTTCGGGCAGAATCATAAACTGGAGCACCATAATCTAAACGGGATCTAATCAGTGCTTTATATAGGAGCAACAAAGTTGTACGATCTGCTCCCCAAGAGAGGGCAGATAAAGCTCTTAGTATGTTGATCTTTTTAAGACAGGCAGTACGTACTGATTTAACATGCTCAAAGAAATTGAGCTTACTGAGAGGATTAGTCCCAAAGATTTCATACTAAGAGGATTAGTCCCAAAGATTTCATATTGCTGGCAATCGGAATGGTGGAATTTGAAATCCGAAGTTCAGGATCTGCATGCAATTTGCATTGACAGCAAAAGTGGATCGCAACTGTTTTCTGTTGGGAAAGACGATATCCATTGAGCTCAGCCCACTTTTGAACTTTATTGAGGGACATCTGCAATTGCCTTTCGATAGATCTCATGTTCTGAGAATGGCAAGAAATAGCAAGATCATCAGCGTACAGGTAAGCCTCTACAGTATTTGGGAGTACTTTTGTAATGGAATCAATTCTAAGGGCAAACAATGTTGCACTCAAAACTGATCCTTGCGGTACTCCTTCTTCCTGCAAGAATGTAGCAGAAAGGGAATTTTGATATCTCACCTGGAAAGATCGGCTCTTGAGGAAGTTCCTAATAAATATGGGTAGGTTGCCTCGTAGACCAAGATTATATAGGTCACTGAGAATGCCATACCGCCAGGTAGTATCAAATGCCTTCTCTATATCAATGGAGACCATGACAAGGTGTTCGTTTTTCACAAAGGTATTGCGAATTTCAGATTCCGCCTTGATCATCAGATCTAGGGATGACCTATGTTTGCGAAAGCCATGTTGACAATTACTCAGTAGATGTTGAGTTTCAATGATCCAAGTGAGTCAACTATGGATCATTTTTTCCAGAATTTTACCAAGGCAACTTGACAGAGATATTGGTCTGTAACTATTAGAATTGGAGGGATCTTTTCCAGGTTTCAAAAATGCCAAAACTGTAGCATGGTGCCAAGAGGTTGGATAAATATTTTCCAGGAAGATCCGGTTAAAAAAGATTAGAAGCAGTTGTAAGTTTTTGTCATTGAGATGCTGCAGCATGACATAATATATGCCATCTGGCCCAGGGGCACTGTTTCGTGTTGTTCTGATGGCCTGTAAAAGTTCACAATATTGCAGAGGCTGATTATAGGGAAGTGATAATGAGGTTCGAAAGTTGATAGGTCTCTGTTCGGTGGCGGTCTTAATTTTCTGGAATTTTGGAGTGTAATTTGATGCAGCCGATATTTGAGCAAAGGTTTTGCCCAAGGCATTGGCTATATCTAGAGGAGCAGAGAGTTCTTGCCCATTGCAGGAGAGAATTGGAGAAGGAACAGTTGGAAACTTACCAGACAGCTGCCTAATTTTTTTCCATATTAGTCTGGAGTCCGTGTTTCTATTGATAGTTGATGCGAACCTAGTCCAAGAATCTTTCTTGGCCTGCTTTTGAATGTAACGCGCCTTTGCCCTTAGTTTCTTGTAGCTAATTAGATTAGCTGTGGTTGGAGATCGACGGAATAAATTAAATGCTTTATTTTTTTCCTTCTTTGCTTTTGTGCACTCTTCGTTCCACCAGTAGTTGAAATGCCGTCGGGACGGGGGATTTGATAATGGAGTTGAGTACTTAGCTGCAACTAAAAGACAGGATGTAATATAATCAGTAACTTCATCTATGGGCTGTAATTGAATAGTTTTTTTGTCAAGAGTGATTGCTGATTGAAATTTGGCCCAATTGGCTTTACAGCATTTCCATTTCCTGCAGGGTTCATCTAATGGTGGTTGTGTAGTCAACAGATTACAAACAATTGGAAAATGGTCACTGCCCATGGGATCATCCAGAGTGGACCAATGCATAGCTGAAAATAGTATCAGGGAGCAAATCGATAGGTCAATGACAGAGGTCTGTCCATAAGGTAACTGTATATGGGTGTGCGAGCCACTGTTAAGAAGAGTGAGGTTTTCTTTTTCCAGTAAAGTTTCAATCAATCTGCCGCGTCTGTCTAATTTAGATGAACCCCATAAAGGGTGGTGGCCGTTGAAATCCCCTAACAGGCAGATAGGGGAGGGTAGCTGCAATAAAAGTTCTTTAAGATCATTATAAGAGTAAGCATGATTTGGTGGGAGATAAACTGAGACTAGAGTTAATGCAGTCTGAGTTATCAGACGCACAGCGACAGCTTCGATTTGGGTTTGGAGAGTAATTTGCTTAGCTGGAATCCTTGTACTAATTAAAATAGCTACACCACCTCAAGCAGAATCGGATGTATTCCGATCTCGTCTATAGACCGAGTAGTTTTTGATGGAAATGGAAATTTGAGGAGTTAAATAGGTTTCTTGCAGGCAGAAACCAACTGGAGAGTAGCGATTAATTAAATAACGGATGTCGTCAATGTTTCCACGAAAGCCTCTGCAATTCCATTGCAAGATGTTAGACATTATTTGAATTTAGAGGAAGAAGCTGTACCTGACGTGGCTGTCTTATGGCGTTCTGGCTTTGGTTTGTCCCTTTTCGGAAAGGAAGGGCGACCAGTGTCCCTCTCTTCTTCAGCAAATATTTCCAGAATTGGATCTTCCTGTTTGGATGGATATTCTGCCTCCATCGATTTGTCCTGGATAATCTTTTTCGAAGTAGAACTATCATTATTTGTAGTGGCATTCACTGGCGGAGATTGAGATTTTGCTGGTATTGTGAGAGGCGTATTATTTGCTTGGTCTGTGTGCTTAACGGCACTGGACTGTTGCTGAGAGAGGACAGCCCGAGCCCAGTCAGAGATGGAAGTGTTTGAAGGAACGGTAACATCGGTTTGTGTGGCAATGGTTTGGTATTTTTTTGTAATATTGGCATAGGTACGGTTAGGTATACTCGGTGCTATTAATTTTCTAGCCTCCTGATAACTAACTCTGTTTTCAACTTTACATTTCACAATTTTTTTCTCTGTTTTCCACCTCTCACATGTCTTAGAGTAGGCCGGATGGTTGCCTTTGCAGTTGGGACAGATCATTTCTTTCACCGAACAATCACTTTGAATGTGATCGGACGAACCACAGTTGGGACAAACTGGGTTGCTTCTGCATGTTGTTTGAGAGTGGCCATACTTCTGGCATTTATAACATCTCAACGGATTGGGTTTGAAAGGACGAGTGCGGCAAAGTAGATATCCAGCTTTTACTGATGAGGGTAGGCTTGGACTGTTGAATGTAAGAATGATATTTCTGGTAGGTGTGAGAATATTGTCTTTTTTTATCATAATTCTTTTTACAGCAATTACATTTTGTTCCTGAAGCTCTTCTTTAATTTCTTCCTCCGTCACATTCATCAGGTCCCAACTAGATATTACACCCTTTGATGTATTTAGGGTTGCATGTGGAGTGACTTGCACTAGAATACCAGCGAAAGTTGTCTTTTTCAGTAATTTTTCAGAGTGTCTGCCATTTATAGTTTCAATAAGTAAGTCCCCTGATTGCAGTCTCTTAACCATCTTGGGAGACCCTGCAACACTTTCCAGGTGTTTTTGGATTAAAAAAGGGGATAGCTTACTGAGAGGCTGGTCAGATAGTGAGTGCATAATTAAGAATGCAGGTATGTCTGTCGCCGAGGGATTGGTTTTCAACCTCTTTGCTTGGGATGAATCATGGTCATTTTCTGTGTTTGGCCGACAGCTCGACGGCTCTAAAGCTGGAAACATACTTTGTTCCATGCTGGCTCCTCTTAGCCCCTGGCAGATGAACTTTTCTGCCAAGGTTACCGGCCCCGCCACAGGGAGGCAGGAGCAGTGCCTGGTGTGGCCAAGCGAAAAGTAGTAAGTGGTTAGTAGTAAACTAGAAGAAATAAAGAAAGGTGCCTTTCCTTTCTTGCTCTGTACAAGTGTTTTTGTAACAAGAGCTGTTTTTAAATGAATAGATTTATTAACGTGAAGCCTCGTGTGCCTCGGTTGCATGGCGAAGGTACTAAGAAAGTTTTAGATAGCAAATATTTGAAGGGTAAGGGTGTAAAATCTAGTACATTAAGTAATGTTATTGCTTCTGTGCCTTCAGCTGCTAGTACCACAGGGACTGCAAATGTTTCTACAGCTACTACTTCAGCCGTTAGGGCAGGCGTTAATTTGGAGGTTGGTGACACAGGTTTGGGAGTATTTGGTGAAAAGCAGGTGGAAGCAATTGAACAAGGAATACAGATAGAAGAAATCCACGAAAGAATTCAAGAATTGCAGCTTTTCTCTGAACAGTGTATTTCTGAAGAGTTGGAAATGCAACATGATTGTTTGAACGTAGATGTTGACAGTTTTTGTGGGGATGTTAGTAGGAGGTCTACTGGAACTCATGTCAGGGAGAGTGATATAATAGTAGCCAACATACATGAACAGAGGTGCCATTATGGTGATGTCAAAAACATATATGAGTTAATTACTAAATAAAAAAAAAATTATTGTTGATTATTCTACAAATGAACTTAATAAGGTGACAAAGTCGGCATCTAACTTTATACTTGATAAATGGGTGGATATGGAGATCGTCATAACTGCGCTTCTAATAGACAACGAAAGATTGAAAGCACAAATTGATGAGCTCCAAGTAAGAGCAAATTTGTTTGACAATTTGAAGAGGGGCCAACCTGTGGTGAATCCTTCAGAAGTTTCAGGGGAGTATCAGCTTTCTTATGCTGAAATGTTGAAGGCAGTAATTACGCAGAACAGGGGTGATGAAGTTGTAAGGAATTCTCATGTAGTAGGGGAGGGGAAGAGTAGGGAAAGTGCCGAGTCTAGAAATGTTAAGCCCGGGGTTAATAATACAGTAATTTTGAGGGCTGATAATGATGCCAAGTTTAACACTAGTCAAGAGGTTAAGAATGCAGTGGTCACTTCTCTGAAAAAGGATTTCAGAGATATAAAAGTACGGAATTCATGAATGATTAGAAATAAGGGTGTACTCATTGAGACAGAAAAAGTTGAAAATCTCGACAGGATAGTCAGTTTTGAGGGGCTGTCAGGACAGGGAATTAAATCTGATAGGGTTAGATTAGCTAATCCAACAATTTTAATATATGATATGCCCAAAGATATAACTAAGGAAGAAATACTGGAAGATCTATATTGCAAAAATTTCAGAGATTTTGGTTTTACAGAGAAAGAGGTACAAGCGGGTGTGACTTTCAGATTTAGTACAGGATCTAAACAGCGGGTGACTAATTGGGTAATTAGCCTGGTCCCAAAGATGTATAACAGTATCTTGCAGAATGACAGAATATTTATTGGATATAATTCCCATAAGTTTCGAAAGTTTGTAATAGTGACTAAGTGTTTTAAGTGTCTCGGATACGGACATTCTTCAGTCTATTGTACTCACAAATCTATAATTTGTGGCCACTGTGCTCAGTCTGGTCATATTTATAATGATTGTCAAAATAAAGATTTGCCTCCTAAATGTATAAACTGTAAAAGGAGAAGCAGGAACTGTGAACACTCTGTGAGGTATTCACGTGTCCAGAATATATAAAAGAATTAGATTTTGCAAGTACGCATGTTTCTGATGAATAATAGCGGTATACACTCTAGAGTTTGTGATGATAATAATGTAGAATTGATTAAGTTTATGCAATTAAATGGTCAAAGATGCAGAAGGGTTACGGATGAGGCTAGAGTTGTAATGATTGATTATGGGTTAGAAGTATTATGTTTGCAAGAACCATATGTTGGTGTATTTGCAGAAACCTATAAAGTGACTGGTTTTCTAGTAACATCCAAGGTAATCCATACAGTGACTGTGAAGCCAAAAACAGCTATTGTTGTTTTCAATAAAAATTTAAATGTCACTGTTATATCCAATTTTTGTTCAGAATGTGCTACATGTGTACATATTGTCACTTCTGTGATATCGGTTTATGTAGTATCTCTATACTGTTCTCCTGCTATTAGTATTGATGTTAGTATTCAATATTTAGAAAGACTTATGGAATCTGTGGCTGGCAGTAATGTAATCATAACATTAGATGCAAATGCTAAATCTAGAATGTGGCATAACAATTTTGGAGACAGCAGAGGGGCACAGTTGGAAGATTTTATTTTATGTTATAATCAGAATATTTTAAATTTGCCTAATAAGCCACATACATTTGAAAATTTACATGGCAGTTCTAATATTGATATCACTTTAGTTAGTCAGTCTTTAGATAGAATTTCTTATTGGGATGTTGAGGATAACTTTACTAATAGTGATCACAGATCTATTTTGTTTTATTTGAGTTTATACAAAGGTCAGTTAAATAAGCCTGTGTTACAAGATCACATTAGGTTAAACTTTAAATCAATTAATTGGAGAAAGTTTATGTTTTGTTTGCATAATAGTTATAGATTCAAATAATGTACAATCTTTGAACAATGTTACAGCGACAGAATATGTGTTTTATGTCCAGTCTATGTTACTGAATGCTTTATGTTTTGCTGTTAAGCATAACAGGCACATTACCCATAAAGTACCTTGGTAGTCAGCTGAATTAACTGTATTAAGGCATAAGGTGTTTGACCTAAGGAGGAAGTATCACAGGTTGAGAAGTTGGGGTGCTTTTGAGGCTGAGGTGTATAAGGATTTGTATAAATTAAAAGGAGGTTGTATCATAAAGCCATTTATAATCATAAGATTAAGGCATGGCAAGATCTGGTTTCTAATGTTGGGAATACTGATCCCTGGGGACTTCTGTTTAAGCTAACCAGGAATGAACTAAATTTAAATAATGCAATAAGTACAGTTACTTCTGATAAGTAACTACTGATTGGTTAACGACTATAACTACAATAACTGATAAATTATTTTTGATGGATGAACATAATGAGGATTCTGAGTATCAGAGGAAGGTTAAAGAGAATTTTAGGTATATTGGTAATAATGATGTTGAATTGTTTAATATTACTGAACTTAGGTCAGTTTGCTCTAAATTGAATGTTGGAATTGATAAGCTTGAGAATAGCTGTATTATTAAAATTGTAGATATGTTTCCTGATCTTATATTAAACATGTTTAATAAATGTTTTATTTCTGGGACTGTACCTGGGTTCTGGAAGATGGCTTTACTAAAATTAATAAGGAACCTGACAAACCAGTTACTGATCCAAGAGGCTACCGGCCTATTTCATTGTTATCAAATCTTGGAAAAGTATTGGAAAGATTGATATTAATCAGATTGGAGGCTTTATTTTTGGCCAGGAATTTAGATTTTCCACATCAATTTGGTTTTAAAAGAAAAAGCTCGACAGAAGATGCAATACACAATCTTGTTAATTATAGTATAAACTCTAATTGCAAATATGTCTTGGCCCTCTTCATTGATTTTGTGGGGGGGCCCTTTGACACTGTTTGGCATGAGAGTGTGTTGGCCTCTTTGAGAACACTACAGTACCCGGATTTATTATACAGAATAATTATAGATTATTTAAATGGGAGGAGAATTATTGTTAAGGCATCACATTCTAAATTTGAATGAGATATTAACAGGGGTTGCCCACAGGGATCAGTGTTAGGTCCAGTCTTCTGGAATCTGGTACTTAATATGTGGCTGCATGATGATACACTTGATTGTCATAAAACCGCGTATGCGGATGATTTAGTGTTGTGCATGCAAGGAAAATCAAGGAGGGATATCGAGGGTAAAATTAAGATGGTTGTGGATAGTCTCGCCAATTGGGCTACAGACAATAAACTTAGTATATCTTCTACTAAGATAGTTATGATGTTGACTAAAGAGAAACTTGATTACAATAGGCCTCCTCATGTACTTATTAATAATAAGCAGATAACTTTGGTCTCTAAGGTCAAGCACCTTGGCATAATTATAGATGATAATATGTCGTTTGTGGCACATCTTGAATACCTCAGTGGCAAGGTTAAAAAATTTACTGCCTCTATAGTAAGGATTACTAGAAAGGCCTGGGGACTCGGTAAAAGGGTCCTTGGGTTATATTATAAGGTTATATTCTTACCTATAGTATCATACACTGCTTCTGTCTGGTTTAAGAGAATTAATGTAATTAAATTTAGGAATAAAATTAACTCTATTTAGAGATCCATGTTGCTCACAATATTAAGAGTATGTAAAACTATCTCTACACATGCAATCCAGGTAATTGGTGGTACCCTTCCGCTAGATCTATATATAGCGTTTAGGGCATTCAGCTATTTCTTGAGAAAGGGAATTCAGATTTCATTTTTGGGTATTACTAATGACATTTTGGTAGACAGGAAAAATGAGGGAAAAAATATATGGTTAAAGTTAAAGGAAATATGGCAGAACTGTTGGAGCACAAGTAATACTGGATATGTTACCAGGCTGTTTATTCCAAAAGTAAGTTTTAATACGGGTAAGAAGACTAAGTGGTTTTACCCAACTATGGAAGTGTCTTATTTGCTAACGGGACATGGCTCATTAAAATCTAAGCTATGTGATCTAGGTCTGGAAACAGATCTCTTGTGCTCCTGTAGGTTCAACAAGACTTGGGATCATGTTTTGTATGATTGCCCAATTTATGAAGAATTTAGAAGTAAATTAAGAGCTAGCTTGCCTACATTGAACAGGGGAACTGAAATGAATGGTTGATTGATGAAAAATGTTTTAAGTTATTACAGGAATTTTGTAGGAGCGTATTCCTTAAAAGGAAGCAGCTCTCTATTTTGATTAGTGTATATTAGGTTTTTAGTATGACTGCACCTTTTTTTTTTTTTTTTTTTTGGCTGGCGTCGGTTAAATATTACTAATGCGGGATTGCATTTTGGGAATATTCTTTCTTTGGCGAGCCTGTAAAGGGGAATTTTTTTATTATTTTTTTTTATTAGTTTTGCTTTGTTTGCTGGCATCAGTAGAAAGTGGGATTATTTCCGACGGGCTGGTTAAAGAGAGGTGGGGGATTTGGGGGAGGATTTTTTTTTCCCCATCATTATTATTTATTTATTATTATTTAATTTTTTTTTTTTTTTGCTCCTAGGTTTGGGCAGCCTAGAAGCGGGAGCGCTGGCACCCATCAGACTTGCACAACTGCTGGTGGGTGCGGGATTTTTGTGTTACTTACACAGACAGTATAGTAGACCCATGTGCGGAGACGGATACCGGGATGTTATTGTTATTTAGTTTTTAGAAGCATTAGCAACTAAGGCCATATTGCTCCGGGGATATGCGGTGGTCATTTCCTGACCTTTCCGCATCCTCCGTATTTGGTGGGCACGGACACCGGGAAGTGGTTGCCTGCTTCCTGGTGGATAAGTGGTGTGCCTACTGTTTTTTTTTTATATATATATATATATATTCCATTTGGATACATGAATATAGGTGGAGCTGGACATCAGTCTGGGCGCCACCAGAGACAGTTATACATAAACTGAACTGAACTGAACTGCCATCAAAGGCAGAAATGCTACTGTGGGGAAGAAAGTTCAGTTGAATCAGTGTGTTCATCGTGCAGTAGGTCTCCTGCTTTAAGAAGCAATAGGAGAAAATTTAAGACCAATACTCCTGAGGGTGATTCAAATGAAGAATTAAGTAAAGTTAAGAAAAATGTTCAGAATGATATGGAGTTGGCTGAGGGAAATAAAATTACTTTAGTAAAATGAAGATAGGAAATTACACTGAAGCGAGTATTTTGTTGTGTTCAAGTGGAATTGGGAGAGAAAACACTATGCAGCATAGCGGAAGGCGGCATTTCAGTGACAGCCATGTGTATTTCAGCCAGTTGGATAGATGAAGCCATGCTGAAGCTGTGTGAAGATGCTCAAGGCAAGTTATGAAACAAACAAGACAACAGAATCAACGGAAAATATTGACCCAACCCTCCCAGTTGGCCCAGTGCTTCAACAGGTCATGACTCTTCGGATCCAACTAAAAAACATAATGAAAGAGTCCAGCAGCCAAATCACCACCACGCTGTATGGAGAGATAGCAGGCCTTTAGACTAAACTGGAGGCTAGTTGGTTGGTTGATTTGGTTTTTAATGGCGCATTGGCAACTAAGGCCATAATGCACCTAAACTGGAGACAGTCTTACTGAATGTACACCTAGAGGCAGAGAAAAATGCAGCAAGATTAGAAGCGTATCTAATGGTAAAGGAAACCAAATGCTACAGTGTACCCCTACCTATGCCGACAAGCTGAGGAATCCAGCACAAAACTCCACATCTGCCTCAAAACAACCACTACAGAAGACAAAGATGCTCCTTCCAAAACCCAACCTTGTGGTCCTAAAGCCTGCCACAGTGGGTGCTTCAAAGACGAGTGAAGAAATTAAGACCACAGTTATAACCAACTTGAGTGGAGACTTTAAAACTAAAATCAGATCGATTAGGAAAATCAGAAATACCGGTGTAATAACTGAAACAGAGACTAAGGAGGATGCAGCCCACATACTGACTAATACAAGAATCAAATCACTAGGATTGGTAGCTGAGACACCCAGAAAGAGAGGATCCTCGATCATCATTTATGATGTTGACAGAGAACTCCCACCAGACAAGAAAAAGCTTTTCCACAGGAATTTGCAGAACCATTTCCCAGACCAGACCATAAAGCAGAAACACTAGTCTTTCCAAAACATAAGAAAACTACAATTTTTTTTTTTTTTTTTATGAAAACCCCAAACACGAAAGGTATCAAAACCTATAGTACTTAGTACCGTGCATGGGTTGAAGGAGAAGTATGGGGGGGGGGATGCCGGAAAACTTTGCTCTAGAGACTAAACATGGGTTTCACCACTTCAAGCCTCCAATAAGCAAAGTGGTGGTATTTCACCGGTTGATGAAAGTCATCTACCACCTAAGATTTGGAAATACTATAAACTGGATTGTAGAGCTTGCCCCCTCAGCATGACCAGTAATTAGCAACCAAAATAGGATATACATACAATAGTGAAACTACCACTTCAGAGAGCATGTTGCATTTTGGCTATTAAGTGTTGCTGTTTTGGTCACACTGTGCACAAACTCCAGCAGCTCACATCTGGTGAGTATGGGCTTGGCACACCCAGGGTCCTGAGCTGGATATCATCATTCTTCTCTTTCTTGGTGATTCTCTTCTACTTTTGACTCTTATTTTCTTTTCTTTTCTTTCTTTCTTTTTCTCTCTCTCAATCTCTCTTTCTGAATTTTTTTTTTTTTTTTGGCTGGTGTGACATAAGCCTCAGGCTTCCTTACACCATATAGCTAATAATAATAATGTGTGCTCAGGCCGTATCTACCAGTGGCCATTGTGCTGAACAAGGGCATGACTTCAACTCCTGCCTGAATAAGTCTGCGGCACCTGTCTGCACCAACTGTAAGGCCCAGTGGATTCAGCATAATCGCTTGATCAGGGACAGTAAGTGTCCTGGCTATCTAAAATTTAAGAGTATACACCAAACCAGAACCGATTATGGGGGGGGGGATGTTGCCTAAAAAGTTCAACAACAAAGAGTTAAAATTTTTTCAAGTAAATGTACAGAGGGCTCGTGCGGTCGTGGAACAGAAACAATAAAGGCAGATGAGAACTGTGGCAGATGATAATGTTGCAAGAACCCTATACCCATAACAAAAAGTTAAGGGGATACCTCCTTGCATATAAGATAATACAAAAGGAAGGTGACACCCCTGGGCTGCCAATGTGGTGTGAAACCCGAACGTCACTGTTACGAGAATAGACCACCTCTGCACGGCCTGGGCCATGTGTGCACATCTGATCATCCCCTTGGGGAATCTCTATGGCATTTCACTTTACTGCAGACCAGGAGACAACATTATGCCAGTGACTAGATACCTCCAAACAGTCCAGCTGGAACTCCCAAACCAGAAGATTGTAATTTGTGCAAACCTAAACTGCCGCTCTCAGTTATGGCACAGACGATCATCATGGGACTCATAATGGCCAACACATGGAGGAATTTTTGGCCAACTCAAACCTTACCGTCATCAATCTGCAAATAACCCTGAAACTTTCCCAAGTACCCTGTGGGAGGCCACTACTCACGTTATCCTCGCCACTAGTCCCTAGCTGGCTACCTACTTGACTGGAAAGTTCAAGAGGCACGGACAACCTCTGACTACAGGGAGAGAGACTCCTTTTCGTGCACCCCAATTCAAAAACAGCTCATGCATAGATATACTATTAATGAAGCAGACTGGGCACTATTCCGTGAAGTACTGATGGCCTACGCAAGCAGACTTCAACTGGAAGACCTAAGACAGATAGGACCTGATCAGCATCAATGCGAAATCACAAACCTGATTACAGCCGCATGTAATGCAGCAATTAAGAAGAAGAACCCTGCAGTGGGCACTGTTCCTTGATGGTGCTTGGAGTTGCAGTTGCTTAGACGTGAGGTCAATCACAAAAGGAAGACATTCCAGTAGGCACGAAGGACCTAGCCTGAGGCGGAGGTCAAGGTGCTCCGGCAAAAAACGAATACACTGCTCTCATTCGGAAGAGAAAGAAGAAATCTTGGGAGGACCTTGTTATCAGGATGGTGCACTTCCGATGGACTTGGAGGTTGTCAGACATGGACTGCTGCATAGACTTTCCAAGGAGAAATCCACCATGTGCCTTGGATTCACAACTGATCCAGCCAATAATACGAAGGCAGAGAAAAACCGGCTGGCACAACAATTAATGCAGACTTGGCAGTCAAGATGGACTAATTCTAATAAAAGAAATATTACTAAAAAATTCATCCCTGAAATTTCCAGAACCTACCAAGAGTCACCTTTGTGGTTCTCCACTGGCCTGTACATCTCACTCCTACTTACTGGCCATGGATCAAAGGAAAATTGGAAACACTGGGTATCATTGATGACCCTCTGTGGCATTGCAGCTCCCCTGAAAACTGGGACCATCTTATGTATGATTGTGAAATCTACGAGGATATAAGATGCACTCTTCTCACAAGGATACATTACCTTACAAAAAACTCTTGAACACCAAGTACTGGAAAACAAAGAAGACTATATTACCCTCAACCTGCTTTGCCCAGGACCTGTTCGAGAAGCGGAAAACTCTGTCTAGGACAAACTTTTAACAATCAGACGATCACTGGATCTAAAAATTTAAACATCATTTAGACTTGACTCAAAGAAAATAACCTGGACTTGACTCTACCTGCCAAATGGCAACCTACAGAGTGCTCCCTTGCAATGTCATTTTTGTTCCCTTTCTCCCACTTTCGCCTCATGGAGACATCTCCATCTCACCTGAGGATACCTTCACTGTAGTCCTCAAGGCTCATCCTATCTCCCTCTATTTTTTCCCCCTAAGCTATACCCTTGTTTTCCTACTCTATCTCTCTCTTTTTTTTTCTTTTCTTGTGGTCTCTGTCAGGAAGCTCAGGCAACCCTGGCAGAGACCAGCCAGACATTTTGGGGCTGCCTGGCTACCTCCCAGAGGTTAGTGGTGGGCAAAGTGGAGTCCCATCAGGGGTCCCGTGGCAAAAAGCCAGATGACAACACAACACAACCTAACCCAACCCTACCCTACACTTCATAAAGCAACACACTACTCACATTTCTGGCTTTCACAGAGTACACGGCAGCTGTCAGAAACCACCGGAGGCACCTCCCACCCAAGACTAGGCCACTATGTGATCACCTTTGTGAAAATAAAAACCCTTCCCTTTACCTATGATGATAGTTACATCTTTCAATAAATCCCACATCAGTACACTGTGATCACTGCCACCTAGTGGTTCCTTTATCTGCATATTCTTAATGCATGACTAATCACTGCTGATAATCAGATAAAGAATATTATTCCCTCTGGTTGCCTCTCGAACATGCTGCTGTATAAAACAATCATCCAATAAATCCACAAAAGTCTTGCTAGTGTGCGCATGACCAATCCACACGTTCCAGTCAATATCTGGGAAGTTAAAATTCCGCATTATAAGACAATCTGATATACTGGTCCACTATTTCTCTGTACAGTTGTTCATTGTACTCATCAGAGTCATTAGGCCTATAACATACTCCTACTCACAATTTTTCTTTCCCAATGCTTATGTCACACTAACCCAACATTGCACGGTCCACCCACGTCAACTGGATACATTCCCTTAAATTTTGTGTTTCTTAACTAACATTAACTGCCGGCGCTAGGCTGGACGTCACCTGCCTGCAAAGCTGAAATGGGTGCCCCTGCATTGCAAGGTGGGTGTCCCCAAACATACTAAACTTCATACTAACACTTCAAAAAAGCGCCCACCTTGTAGGGGCACCCGCCTGCAATACAGGCCCGCTTCTGCCGGACCTGATTAACAGCAATAACCCTGCCTAACCTGTTTGTACACATTTGTACTCCCCAAATTCCAATCCTGCATTATTTATATCTGTGTGACACCATATCTCTGATATCGCAACAATATCTGCCTTTGATGTCTTGACCAGCACTTCAAATTCATCAAATTTATTTATTGTACTCCTAGAATTGGTGTACATGCAAGTAGGGGAACTCTTAGTTCCCCTAACATGGGCTGTGTTAGGGGAACTAATAGATGGGCTGTGTTAGGGGAACTCTTAGTTCCCCTAACACAGCCCATGTATTTACTTTTTCCAGTGGGAATGCAACAAAATGGCATTCCAAAAGTTAAAAAGAAATAAAAATAAAAAATCATATACAGTAAAACCCATATAAGAAATTTCCACATAAGAAGTTTTCCCCTGTCCTCATCATTTTACTGCCTGAAACGGGGCATCACCAAAGAGATCCTCGGCATCCGGTCTGTGCGGTTGGCGGAGAGGTGCTGGAAAGACAACTGTTAACGGTCGAACGGAGGAGGATTGGGAATGATATAGGAAACATTTGGCAGAACAGATGGATCAATACAAGCAAAGGCAGAGAGACATATCATTTTCTCCCCTCCGTTCAAACAGTTAATCTTAGAACAAGACCGTGTTTGCAGTTTGGTCTAAAAGCATGCTTCGTCTTAACTGGGCACGACTTCCAGACTGAGTGAATTTGGTTTATCGGAGACAGGCCTTTGTGCATGCGGAGAAATGGAGACTGGGCTCCATGTCATGCTTTTTTGTCCATTTTATTCAGATTTTAGACTGGTGCTTGAGGTGGCTCTCGGTATCAATCAAAGGACCTTGTATACTTTGTATCAAAGCAAAGAAAATTTAAATTATTTTAATAATTTTATTGAAAAAGTTTTTAATAGAAGATTATCTCAATTTTAAATTAAGTAGAGGTCTTCCTCCCCGAGGAAGGGGCGGAAACTGAAGCCATAGGAGATATTCATTTATCTTCCTATGGCGACAGGCTAAAGACCAGAAAAATTTGTAAATCATACAAACAATAGAGTTTAAAGTTTTTAAGATTTTATGCTTTTAGACTTACTAACAATTTGTTGTTGTTCCAAATTACACTTCATAGAGAAGTATTTTTCAAAATTTTTAAGTACTAATTGTGCATATGGGCACAATTAGTCACAAGATTCTTGCGCCCTCGGGCTAAAGGAAAAGAAACAGTTGAGGAGGTTGGTTCTCAAGATAAAAGTCAAGAGGGTACTCCCCGTGATGGGTTTGAGGACCTTAAGCATGTGAGACAAAGCTTCCGAACTTTAGTTTTGCGACATAAAGTGCCGGCAACGGCGTTAGATGAGATGTTAACATTGTGGGATCACCTTGAAGAGGTGGTTCAAAAGACTCTAGTAGATAATGCTGTGTTGAAAGCTTTATTGAAGGAGAGGACTGCTGGTGGATTACCAGCAGAAAGGACATATTCTGATGCAGTAAAGGCTTTTACCACTCAGAGAGTTGCGACAAAGACTGTGATCATTAAGGCTACGACAGAGAAATTCAGGACCAGTGAAGATGTGTAGTCGGAGCTCCTGAAGACTATCCGTTCGGCTTAGAGTGATACAAAAGTGATAGGTGTGAGGCCTATTCGGGATCGTCGGGTTGCCTTGGAGGCAGCCACAGAATATGACATTCGTAAGATCAAGGAGTGCTCCCAGCTTGGTGAACTAGGCTTGGTAGTGGAAAAGTCTCTAAAGATCAGACCGAAACTTGTTATTTTTGACTTGGACCAGGATGTCAATCAAGAACATCTCCTGCAGGAGATTTGGACCCGTAATCTTAGTGGAACTGAGGTTTCGGAGGAGCAGTTTCGTGGTGAGACGGCTGTTGTGACTAAGAATAAAGCCAGAGGTAAAACTGGCTATAATTTTATTATTGAAACTTCGGGCTTGATCAGGCGAGTTCTGATCGCCCAGGAAAGAATATATGTGGATTGGAGAGTGCATAGGGTGAGGGATCTGATTGTTCCCACGCAGTGCTATAAGTGCATGGCCTTTGGCCATGTTGCTAAACATTGTAAAGGTGAGTCGTTCTGTGGTCACTGTTCTGAGAGGGGGCACTCTTTTAGGAGTTGTGAAAAGCGGGAGGACTCTCCGAAGTGTGTTAACTGCTGGAGGAGAAAACTTCCCTCTGACCATTCTGCTGTTGATAAGATATGTCCACAACATGCTAGGGCTCTAGATATCTTGAAACGCAGAATAGATTATGGAGAGTAAGAATAGTTACTCCATAATTCAGATAAATGGTCAGAGAGCGATTAGTGTGGCCTCGCAGTTGACACGAGTTATAGAGGAGGAACGAGCTGATCTAGTGTTGCTTCAAGAGCCTTATGTGCTTAGAGATAAGGTGGTCTGTTATCCATCAGGGTACAGAATTGTAGCTGCTTCCAGATCTCCCAGTGCCGCAATAATAATAGTTGACTCACGGTTGACAGTAACTGTTGTGTCTACTCTGACTACATCATATGGTGTATGTGTGGAGATTATTGGGGGATTTGGTTGAGTGTATTTTGTGTCCTTGTATTGTAGGCCATCGGAATTAATGGCGGTGTATATAAGATATCTTGAGCAGGTTCTGAGTACGCTTGGATCAGTTCAATTAATTGTTGGTATGGATTCAAATGCTGGATCTACTCTGTGGGGTGGCCAGAGCTCTGATGATAGAGGTGTAGAGCTGGAAGAGTTTTTGGCTGCTGCAGACCTGGAGGTGATTAATGATTCAGAGCAACTGCCAACTTTTTCCTCTGTAATGGGGGAGTCCTTTATAGATGTTACTGCTTGTTCGAGATCCATCTTGAGGATGGTTAAAAATTGGAGGGTGCGGGATTGTCTCACAACGAGTGATCATAGAGTGATTACATTTGATATTGCAACAGGGGAGCCTATGAGGCACTGGAGTGATGTCGACAGATACTCTATGCGTGGTGTTAATTGGATCAGGTTTCTCGCTCTATGGGATTCCAAAATTGATCAATTAGATATGTGGCATGATCTGACTGCGCCAGAGAAAGCCTGGAAATTAACTTGTGTATTGCAGGACCTGTGTAAGCAGTGTTTGCGGAAGAAGAGAAGACCGCAAAGATCGGTACCTTGGTGGACACCAGAACTTACGCGTATGCGGAAAGATCTGCAACATGCGCGTAAGAGATTTCAATATGAGAGGAGGTGTTACTCTCAGGAATCATCTGAGCTGCGTTTGCAGTATCAGATTAAAAGGAATGATTATAAGAACAAGATTATGTTGTTAAAACGAGCTTCTTGGAGAAATTATGTGCAGGAGAGGGGCTCGGCTGATCCTTGGTCTTCTGTCTATAAGATTGTCACCGATAAAATCTATGGTGGTGAGATTATGTCCACGTTTGTGGTGTCTGACAGAGTGACCTTGGGATGGGCTGACTCCGTCTCCTGCTTGATCAATTCAATTTTAGTTGAAGATTCTCCTAATAATTTGCTGCAGAGTCAGATTGTTCAGGAGAATTTAGATTATGTTACCTGTGGGAGCGAGTCTCCTTTTGTTCCCGCTGAGCTCGAGTTAGCCTTAAAGCAGACCAGGGAAGGTCGTGCTCCGGGACTGGACAATATTGTTTTTTTTTTTTTTTTTTTTTTGGTAGTTGGCGCATCGGCATCTGTGGCCATAATGCACCTCCCAAGGTTTTTGCAGTACTTTGATCCAAGCCCGAGGCGGGATTCGAACCCGCGACCTTTGGGTTGCCAGGCAGCTGTGGTAAGGAAAACGTGTCAGGCAAGTCCTGATGTGTATTTAGACCTTTTCAACACGTCTTCGTAAAGGAGTATTTCCGGCAGTATGGAAGACGGCTAACTTGAGGGTAATTCTCAAGAGTCCTGAGAAGCCCGTGGATGAGCCTCGTTCATATCGCCCAATAGCTCTTTTGTCAGTTATCGGAAAGTTGCTGGAGAGGCTGGTTCTTGGTCGGCTGATGGTTCATTATGCTGGCCGGGGGCTGGTGGCCAGCAATCAGTACGGTTTTAAGGCTGGCTCCTCTGCTGAGGATGCCATTTATAATTTGATTAAAGGTGTTAATGAGCTGCCTGGTCGATATGTCCTGGGCTTGTTCATGGACTTTAGGGGGGCGTTTGATGCTCTGTGGTGGGGCAGTGTCCTGCGCAGGGCTAGGGTGTCCCTCTGTCCGGGTAACTTATACCGTCTTCTTGAGGACTATCTCCAAGAGAGATATGTGCTCATTTGTACTCCTTTCATGAAGTGTGAGAGAAGAGTGCATAGAGGATGTCCACAGGGTTCGGTTCTGGGGCCGACTCTCTGGAATTGGGTTCTCGATGAGTTCCTACAAATGCAAGCAGTGGAAGGTACGACCAGAATAGCTTATGCTGATGATTTAGTTATCTTGGTGTGTGGAGAGTCCCGCCGGATGCTTGAGGAGCATGTAGCTGCTTCTCTAAGCCAATTGTTAGATTGGTCTGCTCAGCATAAGCTGGAGGTCTCAGCTGAAAAATCTGTTGCAGTTCTTTTGAGGGGACACCTCAGTGGAACTCGCCCTCCTTTGTGTCGTTCTGGTGATCTCTCGCTTAGAGTGGTTAAAAAGACTAGGTACCTGGGTGTTGTCCTGGGAGAGCGACTTTCTATGGTAGCACATGCTGCCTATGTCCGAGATAAGGTGAAACGATTATATGCCAAGCTCCAGCAAGTCACGCGTGTTGAATGGGGTATAAAGGGTAGTGCCCTCCACCTACTTTATGATAATATCTTTATCCCGATTCTGACTTACGCTGCTGGGGCTTGGGGAGGGTATATAGAACATTCTCATGTTCGTAGAATCTTGTCTTCGGCACAGAGATTTGCTCTCTTAGGTATAACCAGGGCTTGTAGAACTGTGTCCACGGATGCCCTGTGTGTCCTTGCAGGGAAGATGCCTGCGGAGTTGGTTGTGGCGCAGTTTCCTCTGCGATATGCCCTTAAGCGGAGGATTACCAGAGTGATTTTTGGCGTCCGGTCGTGCCCGGTGGGGCGGCTGGCTGGTTTCCCTGGTATAAGTGCGGAACGGGTGCGAATCAATGATGAGTTGAGTACCATATGGCAATTCCAATGGACAAACTCTGAGAAAGGTCGTCATTTGTACACCTTTATGCCCTCGGTCCATGTTGTGAGTAGGGAACGATGTTCCTGGCTCCAATTTGGGTTTGCGGCTGCTGCTGTCGTTACAGGGCATGGCCTGAGGTCAAGGCTGTTTCGTTTGGGGTTGACCCTTACGGAGTTTTGTGAGTGTGGAGAAACTGAGACTGGCCTTCACATTTTGCTATATTGTCCTCTATATGAGGATTTAAGAGCGAGGTTGGACTTTGGGACACTGGCTCTCACAGAAGCAAATTTGATGTATATTTTTGAAAATTACGAATTCTTTTGTTCTTTTTTAAGTTTTGTTAAAATGGCTTATAGTCGCTGCCGGGCGATGCCCGGGTGGTAGTAGTGACCTACCTCCTCGTGGTGGGGACGGTAACTTGTGGTGTGTGGTGTGATTGCCCATCCCCACCACAAGGCTGAATGGTCGATTAGTTTTGATTTATTGATTTTGAGTTGACCAGTTGGTCTTTATATATTGGTTTTTTACAATTAAGGTTTAAGACTGATATACTAAATGAGAATTGGTTGCATATGGATGGAAATCCGGGTGGCAACCGAGATGGAAGCTCACTCAAATGAAATGAAATGAAATGTCCTCATCATTTTACTGCCTGAAACGGGGCATCACCAAAGAGATCCTCGGCATCCGGTCTGTGTGGTTGGCGGAGAGGTGCTGGAACGACAACTGTTAACGGTCGAACGGAGGAGGATTGGGAATGATATGGGAAACATTTGGCAGAACAGATGGATCAATACAAGCAAAGGCAGAGAGACATATCATTTTCTCCCCTCCATTCAAACAGTTAATCTTAGAACAAGACCGTGTTTGCAGTTTGGTCTAAAAGCATGCTTCGTCTTAACTGGGCACGACTTCCAGACTGAGTGAATTTGGTTTATCGGAGACAGGCCTTTGTGCATGCGGAGAAATGGAGACTGGGCTCCATGTCATGCTTTTTTGTCCATTTTATTCAGATTTTAGACTGGTGCTTGAGGTGGCTCTCGGTATCAATCAAAGTACCTTGTATACTTTGTTTCAAAGCAAAGAAAATTTAAATTATTTTAATAATTTTATTGAAAAAGTTTTTAATAGAAGATTATCTCAATTTTAAATTAAGTAGAGGTCTTCCTCCCCGAGGAAGGGGCGGAAACTGAAGCCATAGGAGATATTCATTTATCTTCCTATAGCGACAGGCTAAAGACCAGAAAAATTTGTAAATCATACAAACAATAGAGTTTAAAGTTTTTAAGATTTTATGCTTTTAGACTTACTAACAATTTGTTGTTGTTCCAAATTACATTCATAGAGAAGTATTTTTCAAAATTTTTAAGTACTAATTGTGCATATGGGCACTTTGCTCAGGTGGCACAAGATTAACTCTGTTGCTTATATGATGATATCCTCATCGAAGATCAGAGTCATATCTGATTCTTCAGGCTTTCGCTCAAGGTGTATTTCTTCGAAGGTATTCAGTATCAACAGATCTCAACAGGATACAGCACAATGGCCCTGCTGATGCATAGCTGGTTAAATCCACTTTAATAATGGTTATATAAACTGAAATCCTCAAGAAGTGAAATTTTTCCTCGGCCCGCAGACAATATTAAGTGCTTTTCTTTCTCTCTTTTTTTTTTAGCAGCATCACTACTTTCTTATTTTTTTTTTTGTATTTATTTATTATTATAATTTTTTTTTTTTTAGGAGCACCACTACTTTCTTATTTTTTTTTGTATTTATTTATTATTATAATTTTTTTTTTAGGAGCACCACTACTTACTTTTTTTTTTTTATTTGTTTATTTTTTATTTTATTATTTTTTTTTAGCAGCACCACTACCGTCTTTCTTTTCATTTTACTTATTTATTTTTATTTTATTTATTTATTTATTATTATTTTTTTTATTTTATTTTTTTGTATTATTTTTATTATACGCTTTATTTTATTTTCTTCTACTTCATTTATTATTTCATTTTTATTCATTTCTTTTCCATATCCAGCACCATGGGTGGTCGTCTTTTTTTTTTTTTTTCCCTCTGGAATGGGCCCCCAGAGGATCCTGGCCTACCTTCTGGCAATACCAGGTGGGTCAGAGTCCCTTCTGAGACATTGCGTGCTTTACATGGACTGGCCCACCTTCCTGTGGTGTGGACAAGTACCCAGAATCATCTGTCCAGATGCTTCTGGGTAGCCAAGCGGCCAGAACAGAACAACAAAACACACACATAATACATGCAAACCTACGTCATTCACATTTCTGGCCCTTTTATAGTGTGGTACTATTCTTCACAGAGATACGAGGCAGAGTTGAACTGACATTCTAGGAGCCGCCCTTTACATATACATGTCCTCATCGAAGCTCAACTGAACTGAGATTCACTTCTTACATCCAAGTTCCATCAGGCTGATATCTGCAGGCAAGATCAATCAATCGGGTTGTGATATTACCTGATTTTAACTTTAAAACCACAGGACCTGACTATCCCTTCATAGGAAAGAAGACACAGATTGACACACCTAAAACTAGTATCTAGGTTGAGAATCAACAATTTTGATAATGACATCAATCGATTTGGACTTTGGAAACATCAACACCTGGACAACTCTCTTCAAGAGAAATCCTCAACTCATCATGACAGATCATTGATTTCTTGGTCTAAACTGGGTTCTCTTACCCAGTGTACTTTTATCTCTAATCCTTGGACCACACTAACCTGATGGATTCATTTCATTGTTTCTTTAAGGATGCCTCTATCTACATCCCCAAAACCTCTGTTAAAACTAAGCACAGCCATAATGAAAATCCATACTGACAGAGATAATAACTGCCAACAGCTCTTGCTTGTCGCAAAACTTCTAAATCATCAGGCAGCTAGATCACTACAAAGTCACAACGCATAAGACCAATGATCACTGACAGGACTATGTCCCAGGAAAGACAGTGCACTAAACCAGCTCTACAATGTAATGAGACAACAAGGAATTGATGACAAACCTTGGATGGGACTCTGTCTCAAGTATATCAACACGTCTGGATCCTGAATATGGGACAGCATAAAAGAACAACCATAAACTGGACTGCTTCCCATGAAACACAATCCACCAAATTGTCACCATAATTAGAAGAAACAAGGAAGTGACCACAAATTCCAGACGGACGGGACCTAATCCCACACAGGACTCCAAACCTGGACATTGGAGACACCAGTAGCTTCTTCGCTGCCACAAGCCACACTGGCAATCAAATCAAGCAGCACTCTCCCCGGTTTTCTTTTACTCTCCTCCCTGGCTGGGGGAGAGGAGATGGGTCCCTGTCTTCCCCTTCTTACACCTGGTGAAGCATGGGCCTACCTCACTGACTTTCTTGGGTGGCCATCTCTATCATCCCCATACTTCTGTCTTTCACCTCAAGCCTTCAGTCTTCCCCCTCTGCTCTGTCTAAGTACACCACCAGAGGCACCGGTGGCGAATTTAGACAGGGTAGGGAGTAGACTTATATTCTAGCATTAACTCCCTCTCTTCTTTTTTTTTTTTTTTTTTCACATAGGCCCTTTCCACTCAAATCTTCGAACTAGGTGGCAGGGCCTGCCAGAGTAAAAATAAAATCTACTGGGTACCTGACCTGCATCCCTGGGCCAAGTGCAGTAACGGTGGGTCCCAACAGGGGTCCAACGGCTAAATGGTCGAAGAACAATGGTACACAACACTACACATTCTTCCACTTCTCACACACTTTATAAATCTATGGCCTACACAGAGTTCTGTGCTACACAAACAGAGTACACAACGCAGAGATGGGGGGAAACCCCTGGTGCCCTCAGACAGCTAAAAAAACCCTTTACACTTGTACTAGATTGGTTTCTTAATTCCCAATTTCATCTCTATATATTGTAATGTATTAATTTCCCACGTAAGAAGTTTCCCAGGTAAAAAAGCTCTCCCACATAAAAAGTACATGATAAAGAATACATGGCCTATTATTATTATGACATTTTCCCACTTAATACTTTTTAATATAGAAATTCTAAAAAAATATAAAACTATATAAACAATTTGGTAATTGAACAAGTTAGTGCATAGCATCAATTTAGTTCATAGTAAACAGCAGATACCACCAAGAATCTACTGAATTGTTGCCTATTAATTCTCAAGAGATAGCGTATTTCAGTTCAACGTAATTTTATTTCTGAAGAACAGTTTAATCATCTATTCGAACTAATGTTATTAGTGGAGCTCCACAGAGTTTGGTGTTGGGCCCACTGTTGCCTTATATATTTATCAATGACATTGATGAAGGTATATCAGGCTTAATGTCCAAGTTTGCAGATGATACAAAGGTTGGCAGGGTTATTAATGACAGTAATGGAAGTGTATTACTGCAACAGGATCTAGAAAATTTGGGCAGATGGGATGAAGTGGCAACTGAAGTTTAACATTTAAAAATGCAAAGTACAGTAAACCCCCGCGAATAGCGGGGGTCATGTTCCTGAGAAATGCCGCGAATACTGAGTTATGGCTCCCATAGTAATAGAGGGGTTCCGTTCCAAAGTATGAAATATATAAGAAAAACTAGTCTAAAATTTTTTCTATGTATGTATTATATGTACCTTCATAATATGACTATGTACATAGACAGTACATAGTGAAATGCAAGCATATGGCATCAAAATGAAAATAAGAAACAATTTAATAATAAATGTAATATTTATTAGAAATTTCAAATAAATCTTTCAAATCAGCGCCTTTGCTAGCAAAAAAAACTTATCCCGCCAGTGCTATCACCAGTTTCGCTAAAGTGTTGATAAAGGAGTCTTGCTTTTTCACGAATGATGAGTGAACTTAACGGAATTTTATTTTGAGTTCGGTCTTCTATCCACAGATTTAAAGCTTTTTCCATTTTTTCTAATTTAACATCAAGAGTTACAGAGCAAATTTTTGAAACAATTAGCGTGTTTTCACGGACACTACGGCGGATTTTTTCTTGATTGATCGTACCACTGACTTATTGATTTTATAATGTTTTGCCACCGAGAAGCCACTTTCACCATTAGAAATTTTATTCTCTAATGTCATCACCTTCTTTGATCTTTTCACATTTCCCTTGTTATTCGTAGCCATATTTTTGTACGGTTTAGAAAGAACTTGTCCACAGTAAAGTCATTTTCTTCCATTAACACACTGCAAAACGGTAGATTTATCACTTTTGTAAGCATATCAATTTATAAATTGATAAATTTATTCAATTTATGAGCATATAAATTAAAAGCAAACGACAAAACCTTCCATGACAAGCGCATAACAGATACTGAACAAGGATTAGCAAGAAACATCCACGCTCGTGATTTTGCCACCCCTCTCCCCCCACCCACTAAGCGCTGTTTTGACTGGGAAAGATAATTTTAGCCACGCCCATGTTTTTTTATGCCGGAAAATGTTCACGGTGCTTTAAAATTCATATTTTTAGGTTTCATTTTATATTAAATCAGCGACCGCAAATACGCAAAACAGCAAATAGAGATACTGTGAATAGCGGGGGTTTACTGTACTGCATCTGGGTAGAAATAACCCCAGAGAAAGGTACCAACTGTGTGGTATAACACTTAGGGTGGTAGAAAATGAAAAATATCTGGGAGTAATTGTGCAGTCAGATATGAAGTTTTCTGAGCAATGCAGATAGGCTGCCTAGCAGGTCATGGGGTACTGTCAATGCTTTTGCTAGTAGGGAAAAGGATGCGATCATCCCTTTGTATAAGGCAATGGTCAAGCCATGCCTTGAGTACTGCATACAGGTGTGGGAACCTCATTTTAGGAAGAATGTAGAATTGCTTGAGAATATATAGAGAGAAGGGCAACAAGTTTGGTGAGGGGAACAAAGGGATCCTCTTTTACCAAGAAAGGTTTAAGTTCTGTAAAATTTAGTGGTTGGAGACTAGGCACCTGCGAAGTGTATAAAGCCTTGAATGGGTTGAGTACGTTGAATTCTGATGGGGATCTGCTGCTTGTTCAGATTATGAACCTGAGGGGGAATAAATTCAAATTGAGGAAAGACAGTTATAGAATAGATGTGCAGAAATTTGCCTTTAGCCAGCAGTTAGTTGATTGCTAGAACAAACGTCCATCTGTCATCGTGGAAGCTGATAGCTTAAATAAATTCAAGGTGGAACTGGACATACTTTTAGAGGGAATGGTGTGAAATTGTTTTTTTGTTTTGGCTGATGATACATAAGCTCATATGCTTTCTTTCTTGCATCACATGCCTCCATTACTACTACTACTATTCGAGAATCCACTGTCAAATGTAGCCCAATATCAGGACAACTTGTTGTGAAGACATTCACAATATAAAATATAACAAAAACGCTGCCATTTCACAACACATTTCACCTAGATGCAATATGTTGACATATCCATAATTGGATATGTCAACCGTATTACATTCTGATGACTGTGAACAGTTCTGAATTAGTGGATTGTTGCTGTCTTATTGTAACTGTGGCATGTTGAAATTCCAAAGGAGCTCATTCTTCCAACTTGGTATTGAGTTTAATGAACAATATGTTAAGCAATTAAAAATCCTCAGCTTAAAAATGTTTCTCATAGGCAGAGTAAAATATTTATAAATTCTTAAATAGTACATAAAAATGATCTTTAACTTATATGTATATCTTTTCATTTTTATTTGTGTAGTTAACATTTCATACCCTTAAGGTTATTTTCTCTTCTAAGAAGTTTTCCCTCGTAAGAAGTTCACTCCCTTGGAAAATTTTTTATTCGGGTTCTACAATATTTAAATTTTAAAAAATATTTTAAAATAAAAATTATTTATTATTACTAATGCCATTGGCAGCATGATTTTCTAAATATTTTCCTGGGGAGGACCCCCCCCCCCCATTCCTAGGGGCACTTCATCAGCTTTCCAAAAGTTTATATTTTATATAAAAAAAAAAAAAAAAAAAAGCTCTGCTCTTCAGACTGGATTAACATTAGAAGTGAGCTGTAAAGATCAGTACTGGGACTACTTTTGTTTTTGTTTTTCTTAAATGGCATGGTTGAAGGGATGGAGCTAGTTATGTTGAAATTTGCAGGTGTATGAGGATTGAGAAAGTGGTTGGTGATCAGCCAAACAGGCACTCCTTCATCACAACTCAAGGTTCAAGGATGATCAGAAAAGTGGCACCAATGTTTTAATGAAGCAGAATGCAAAGTCATACACTTGGAAAGTGTATGACTTTGCATTCATACACTTTGCAACACCAAAATAATTTATTCACTTGGAGGTGTGAATTAAAAAGCAGTACAGGAAAAGAGGGATTTGGGGCAGAAGAGGTTGTGATATGGGCAGATATGAAGTTCTCCATGCAGTGTAAACAGGTGGCAAGTAGAAGCCAACGAATCCTACTGATAATTTATTGAACATTTGTTTGTAGAGATAGGAAGGTCATGCTCCCATTGCTTTAAGGAAATTGTAAAACCATGCTTGCTTGAAGTCTCCATGCCTGAACAAATTATTCCATATGTTCAGGCATGAAAACTGCACCTAAAAAAAGATGTCAAACTTCTTGAAAGGGTACAAAGATAGGCAACATGCCTTGAGACAGGTTAAAGAGTGCCAATATGAAGAAAGGCTGAATATGTCCACTACAGAGTTTAGTAACCAGGCCCCATTGAGGAGGCCTGATTGAGGTCCATAAGGCTCTGAGAGAAAATGTAAAATGAACGAAAGAGAAATTAAGATTATAAATGATTCTAGAAGTAAGGGCCATAAATTCAAATTACAATGAAAGAGATTTATACCAGCCCATAGGAATTTTTATTTTAGCCAGTAGGTTGCTAATTATTAGAATAAATTATATCCATGGTCAGCTGTTAGGAGGGAAACATAGAGGTAATTTACTCATTTTATTTTTTAGCTGATCCAGAAAAAGCCTTGGGCTTCTCAGCACCATATGGTTAATACTATTGTATTTCAGTTTCAAATATGTTTTCAAAACCTGTGCTCCTGAATTTATTCCTTAAATTTTTTCACTTTCTTATTCCAAAGGTGTTTCACATTCTGTTTGGAAATTTGCTAATATCCAGCCAGTTCCTAAAAAGGGCAACAAATCCTTTCCACCCAATTATCATCCCATTGCAATTACTTCTACCCTTTCTAAAGTAATATAGAAATCAATTAACCACCATTCTTAAACTATCTAGAAACTTTCTATCTAATCAGTGATCACCCGTATGAATTCCATCAGTGTTGATCCAATGGTGATATTCTGGCTTATGTTACCAATCTATGCACAAATTCAATGGAAAAATACGGTGACACTCAAGCAGTTGCTCTTCACATTTCAAAGGCTCCTGATAATGTTTTGCATAAAGGTCTTCTAAATAAGCTTCCATCTTATGGTTTGCCAACTGTTTATTGTAATTGGGTATCCAGTTTTCTCTCTGACCGCTCACTGCAGTTAAGTGATGGTAAATGGCTCTCTGTCTTCTAACTTCTCCACTAATGCTGGTGAAACCCAAGGTTCAGTTCTTTCTCCCACTCTTTTCCTCTTGTATATTAACAATCTCCTTCCATTAACTGGAAATCCTATCCACAGTTTTGCTGATGACAGCACATTGCATTCCTTCTTCCAGTTTGAGAAACCTTGCCCTGCACAACAGCTTCAGCTTCTTAAATATCCACTACCAATTCCTTAAAAATAACTTAGTTGATTTCAATCCTTCTAAAACTCAGTCCTCATCTCTCTCAAAAAGGATTCTTCTGCTTGTATGCTTATCTTCGATGACACTCCCATTTCTAGACAAGATCATACATTTTTATTGGGGATTACCCTGACTTCTAATCTCTCTTGGCATAAACACATTACAAATATTGCTTCCTCTGCATCTAGAAAAACTGGGTTTTCTCTTTTGCTATCAGTATTACTTTTCTTCCAAACAGATGTTCACTCTGTACAAATCGCAAATCCGCAATACCATGACATATTGTTCCCACATCTAGGGTGGTGACCCCCAAAACCTCTCTCAGGCTTCTAGATTCCATTCAAAAGAGGGCAATTAGGTTAATTAATGACTCATGTCTAAGAGAGTTGCTCCACTCTCAGTGTCATTGACGTTCTGTTTCTGCTGCATGCCTTTTCTATAAATACTTCCATAGGCACTGTTCTGAATTGGCTTTTATAATTCCTGCTCTTTCAAAGCAGTCCGAACACGTGCCACAACCAGTCAACATCCTTTTACTGTCCAACTTCAAACTCACAGAACCAACTTTTGTTCTTCCTCATTTATTCATTCAACTTCTATTTTCTGGAACTACCTTAATAAGTATTTCCTGAAAATTAGAATTTACAGAACTCCAAGTATAATGTCAACAAATATCTTCTTTCATCTTCTCAACCCTGAACCCATGCATGGTACTAAGTACTATAGGTTCTAATACCTCTTGTGTTTGGTTTTCATAAAAAAATAAATATATATATGCTGAGTTAACCAAAGCCATGAAACTTCAGTATAGTGTCTGCATTCTATGGTCAGCCTGTTTTGAAAAATGAAAATCCCAAATTGATTGGAGAAACTCTCCCCACTTCCTGATATTAACTAAGCAAACACTTGAAAAACCCTTTTCCACACATCACTAATCAAAATAAATTACTCTGGATACAGAATGCAGGAGGCAAGGTGATGAAACAGTACACTGCCACAGAGGGCTTGTCTTCTTATTGGGATCCCCTCTACAGAAGGTATAGAGTATACAGTATACTCTGAAATTATCAACTCTAAACTAATTCTCACAACACTTACTGAAAACATGTTCAACAATTAATTATACATGATAAAAGATCTTAAACTACTCAGTCAGCTGATTTAAAAAGCAACTGTATGATTATCTATAATGATTCTTACCCCTCCCTTATTAACTTCATGTGTTATATATATATATATATATATATATATATATAGATATCTGTGTGGGGTTCTTGTGGGCTCCTCTTTTCTCTACTTGTAATCCTTTAATTTCCTGCATTCTCAGTTATCAGGTTTATCATTTTTCTCAATGTGCTGTTAGTATGGATAAATTGACATTAAGAGTCAATTCAATGAGTGATTAAATTTTACTGACCAAATGAGTCACCATAACTCAAATGTTTTATCTCACATTTTTTTTTTCTCAAATAAATATCCAGTTTCATGTATGAACAAGAAACTTATGATTATTACTTTGATTTGTGTTTCTAAAGGTACGCCTTGCCGCTTTGTTACTGTTGTACACGCAGATATGGAAATTAAGTACACGTACGCCTCAACTGTCAAGTTTGAGCAAAATGGTAAAGGCATGGGGGTGGGGGGCTCCATTGCTTAAATGCAAAATCTCCAGAGTGCCACACCCTTTCAAGAGATTTAGTACCTTTTATGCATAATAACCTCATATAATAAGAATAATTTAAAGATACAAATTATTACACATTATGGAGCGCTATCAAACTACCTTTCCTCATATAAAATAACATTCAGTTTAATACGGCAAAGCGACATTGTACTGAAGATATAAAACTAAAACTACATAAAATACGTTAGCATCTTCATCGATCTTCAGAAATATAAAATTTATATTAAAGGTAAACACTTACCACTTTTCTGCATCTCGTGCGAAAACCGCCGCCACTGACAATCTGTTTCGCGCATGCCCTCCAACGGCTATTATACTCTCGCTCCTTATCTGGTCCATTTGTTGTTTTGGAGGTTTGTAAACAAGAGGTATTTCGGAGTGTTTGGTTTTGTATGTAGATTTATTTGTCACTAGGTTTTAAAATTGGTTTCCTCATTTTATCCCTTGCTATCTTCAGAATATTACCTGCTAAATATGAAGAATAGCAATGTGCAAGAATGTGCTTTATGCACGAAGAATCCGTATCCTTGATAAAGTAATGGGATCAAAATTAAGTACTGTAGTTATAAAATCTCTCTGGAAAGTAAGCTTGCTGGAAAATTTGACTTTCATGTGGAATCATGTCTGTGAAGGATAGTTTTTATCCATACCATCTTTTTATTTATTTGCATCAAATGCCATAAACTTTTGCTTTACAATTAAAATTAAGATGTAAACAAATACATTTCGATATAAATCAGAAATAATTGACCGAAATGGAAAAGTACAAAGTAATTAAAAAATTAGGTGAGGGATCATTTGGTACAGCTCTTTTAGTTAAAACTAAAGAAACAGGAACATTATATGTTCTTAAAGAAATTAATATTTCACGCATGTTATCCAAAGAACGAGAAGAGGCAAGAAATGAAGTAGAAGTACTTTCCAAAATGCAACATCCAAATATCGTGACATACAAAGATTCCTTTGAGGAAAATGGAAACTTGTATATAGTTATGGATTATTGTGATGGTGGAGATCTTTATTCACATATCAATTCCCAAAGAGGAGTTCCTTTTTCAGAAGAAAAAATTATAGACTGGTTTGTTCAGATATGTCTTGCTGTCAAGCATGTACATGATCGTAAAATATTACATCGAGATTTAAAATCACAAAATATATTTTTAACGAAGTGTGGTATTGCAAAACTTGGAGATTTTGGAATAGCCAGAGTATTAAACAGTACTTCAGAACTTGCAAAAACTTGTATAGGAACGCCATATTATTTATCCCCAGAAATATGTGAAAATAAACCTTATAATAACAAAAGTGATATCTGGTCATTAGGTTGTGTACTTTATGAACTTGTCACTTTAAAACATGCATTTGAAGCAAAAAATATGAAAAATTTAGTGCTTAAAATAATTCGGGGTTCATATCCGCCAGTGCCACAACATTACAGTTTTGAACTCAGGAATTTAATAAACCACTTATTTAAAAGAAATCCTAGAGATCGCCCATCAATTAATGCTATCCTAAAGAAACCATTCATTGTCAAAAGGATCAAAAAATTTTTAAGTGAAACGCTAATCAAAGAGGAGTTTAGTCATACAGTTCTTCATAAAAATGCTGTACATCCTTCACTTCCTGTTCTATTAAATGGTTGCAATTTGCCCTTGAAAAAAGATCTTAATCGGGGTAAAATTTCAAATCCATCAGCTAAGTATGGCCCATCAGTTGCTGTTAAAAAATCAAAAGTGGTTCAGAAACCTTATGAAAAATGCAAACGGTCTGAAAGTGTACCTTGTGAAAAACAGAAGGCAAAAGATGACCAGAGAAGGAAATCAGAAAATTCTAATAATATGCACCAGAAACTTGTGGAAAAGCAGCGAAATGATAGATTAGAGAAAGCAAAAGAAGACTGGAAGAATGCTATTGGTACATCTCTACAAAATAACTTACCTTCCCTTGATCATTTGCTACCAGAATCAAATAAATTTTCTAAAAATGAAAATATAAAAAATTGTTCTGAAAATAAAGTGGAACAAGATTATAAAATACCCAATTTACCACAGGAAATAAATTTTCCATTCCTTCAACACCAATCACATTCATCAGCAGATTGTTTATCACTTAAGGATGATTGTTATTCTTTCCAATTTATGAATAATTTTATACCTTTTCTTCCAGTACAGAGAGAAAAAAATGAGGACATTGTCAAACTGGAAAACAATAAAGAAAACATAGGTCATCTCCCTCGACCACAATCCTGTGATTCAAGGAACAGATTAAATTTGGATAAAAACACCTCGCCAGCTCAGAGAAAGCGATTACAAAATTATAATGAAAGAAAAGCTGTATTAGAAAGAATGAAGTCAAAATTACCAACAAAATTAAAATTAAATTTCAACAAAGAAAATATCCACATTGGACAACATTTAGAAAAGCATGCTCAGAAACTTAGAAATAAATTAAAAGAAAAATGTAAAGAGGCTTATGAATTAGAAATGAAAAAACTTGAAAACAGTATGCAGAAACAATCTTTAAATTTCAATATTGCCTTACCAGTGCATATTGAAAAGGAATGTCAATCATTACAGTCTCAGCACAGTAATATAAGTAGTATTCCTTCCCGATCAAAATGGAAAGCAGAATCATATGTTACAGCTCTTAAAAATTTACCTTTAGAAGAAACAGCATCAAATATGGAAGCTACAACTCTTGAAGATAAAGTTGTTGTATACAATAAGAGACCATATTCAGCACCTGCTTCTCAACAAGATAACCGGAGGTTAAGAAAACTTGTGATAACTTCATTTAATGCTACAAGCCAATGTAATTGTAATCCAATAAATGATGAGTGTTGTGAAGGAAAATGTAGTCAGAATGCCTTTGTGAATCCAGATGATAAGGTCCCTGCCAAAAATATGGAAGTAAATATTTTTGATATGAAAAAGGTGTTAACAATTTCTGAAAACATACCAAATCAAGATATATCAAATAATAGCAATAATCATGGTCAGACAAATAAAAATGCTGGTAATTCTACCACTGAATCCCTTAAGACTCATTCCAGTCATTTAAATTCTGATTGCAGTTTTCCCAGGTTAAATTGTGGAAATCAGCCTGAAAGTGAAATAAATGGTGATTTAACTATAGATTCTGCTTTTCTTGATACTGATGACCAGAAAGATTATGATAGTTCATCTGCTACAGAAGAAAAAGTAACTAAAGAAAAACTCAACCATGGTGATAGTGATTTGGATAAAGGAATGCATCAAACAGTAATTCGTGTTTGTAAAAGTCCAGATTCCATATCATCTGATGGTGTCATTAATGACAATAAAGACTGTTCATTTGATCGGGATTCTTCATTTCCTCTGTTAAAACCTAACCATATTTCTAAAGATTCAACACTGAAACATAATTCTCTCTCACCAGAAAAAGACAAGATATCTAATTCTGCATCCTTGCCTTCACTTTGGTCTCTGAATGCAGAACATAATGCAGTTAAATCAAACAGCAGAGTAACTGACCCACTCTCAAATGTGATTTGTTGTTCAGAAAGTTCTTTTCCAGCAAAAAACAGCAGAAATAACAATAGCTGTAATTTTTTTCCTGTTCTAGGTAGCATAAATGACCCAGAGAAAAAGTGCCAACACCATGTTCCTGCCCAGACATCTGTTCTAGCCAAGGTTGTAGTAAATGATATACTTAGTAAGGCAGAAACAGTAATAAACTCACATTCATCAGGTAAAATCATCCACAGAACTGCACAAGAAACAACATTGCCAGTAGTTACCCAAGATTTGCTGGCCAATGAGATGTATGTAAATAGCAGTGAAGTTAGAAACTTTCCAGACATATGCCCTGTGATAACGAAAGCTGATAAATGTGTGCAGTGTGAACCTTCTGATTTTAATTTATGTGACACAGAAGAATATTTACATTTTAAAACTCCTAAATTTAATCCATCATCTGGAGGAGTATTTAGCACTTCGAGTAACCAGATTAGTTCTCTATATGTTAATGAAAAAGTAAAGTCATTTACTGTCTCACATGGAAATACAGAAGACCATGCTGTAAATCAAATATCTTTAACATGCACATATCTCCAAAATTATAAGGAAACAACCTTAAAATCCAACTTATCAGAAAAAATGAAGGAGATTATGAGTTCGGATGACATAAAAGTTTTCAGTTCAACTCAAGAAGCTGTGAGAGGAGGATTATCAGGATTTGGTATCACCAGAACACTAGTCCCAGCATCATTTCATAACAGTTTATTATTGAAAATAAAAAGTCATTCAGAAGAGAACTTAAACATGAGAATGCCTGATAACAGTACAAAAACACTTCATTTCCGTACACTTTCATTACCAGAAATTCAAAAAACATCTCTGTATATGCCATTATATTTGCAAGATATTAATATTTCTATAAAAAAAGGAGAAACAGTAGAAATAAACTCTTGTAATAAAAGTGAAACTGGTACATCAGAGCTGGAAACTGATGAAGTAAGTTTAATTTTTATATGAATATAATGTGCTTTAAGAGTAAGTTATATGAGTTTGCTTCTCTTCAAAAAGACCTGAACTAAATATTTGGAAATAATTTTGATGTAGTTGACAATTTCAAAACAAGTATTAATAACCAGATTCTCTCAATGTTGTGCAGATTTCTTGCAAGAAATTTGCAATTCAACATAGTTGGTTGAAGAGCAGATTGCATATGTTTATTCTCAACATCTGATGCATTTTGATTTTTTTCAGGGTGTTTAGTGTTAATATCCATTAAAATTGTGTAATATTTTAGGGAACCTAACAGGTTACCCAAACATTTCACTTATTTTTTTTTTCCATTTAACAAATGCAAATGATCAGATTATAATGGTCTTATAAATCTTAATTTCCATAAGGGAAATTAATACCTAAGATCATTACAATTTTCCTTCTGAAAATTAAAAAAATATATCCCAAAAAGTATTAGTATTATTAGTGACAAATAATGCAGGAAAGCAAGCTTATACATCAGAAACTTGCTACTTTCTAGCCTTTCCCTAAGCTGCATAGCCTAGGTTATTTTGTTTTATTGAATGTAGTCTTAACCCAGCCAAATGGAGAGGTTTAAAATTATTGAAAATGTTGTCCTTTTGTTTGTTGTGACTGGTCCATAATAGGATAGGCCCCAACAAGCAAGCAAAATTCTGCCATACTTTTGTGAATTTTGTGTTTAGTTTATTCCCCTACCCTACACCACTTTTACATATAGTATTAAATATTTTACACCTTATCATGTGTTCTCTAAGTAACTGGGAAAAGTGAGAAAAATCTGAACAGGTTTATGGATATTATGTTAGTGTGTTCAGCCTATTTTAAAAATTACCCACACTTTGAATTTTCATAACTAACAGAAGAAACAAGATAGCCTAAGTTTACAAATAGTGACTTTTCATTGGTGTTTTCTAAAATTTTTCAAAATTGAAAAAATTCAACGTATTGTAAAATTTTGCAAACTATAAATGAGTAGATTATGATTACTCCTAGGGAACCTCAGTTTTGGAACTGCTGACAGCATTTGCACAGCTAAAACAATGAGTCACAAATATATTGTCTGCAAAGTGTACACTTGTCTGTTTTTTTAGGGGGGGGGGGAAACCAACGTTTCTGAGACTGAAAAATCATGCAGCCCTAGTGATACAATTTATAACTTGATAGAGTAATTATTAAGTATACCCTTTCTTTAGTAATTTTAAAATGGAGCATAAGTATCATTCTGATACAGAAAAGAGCTCAAAAAAAAAAGAAAGGATTGTATAGCACTTCAAAAATTTGTTTCAGTGTATTAACGTAAGAAACTGGGATGTCTTCAAAAATTTGTTTCAGTGTATTAACGTAAGAAACTGGGATATCTGATTGAGGTGTATAAGGCCTTGAATGGGTTAAACACACTGAATTCTGATGGGATTGGATTCTTCCGCTTGCTCAGATTATGAACCTAAGGGGGCACAGTTTCAAATTGAGGAAAGACAGTTGTAGAATAGATGTGCAGAAATTTGCCTTTAGCCAGCAGGTGGTTAATTGCTGGAACAAACTTCCATTTGTCGTTGTGGAAGTTGATAGCTTAAATAAATTCAAGGAGAAACTGAATTTTTATTTTATTTATTTATTTTTTTGGCTGATGTTACATAAGCTCATATGCTTGCTTTCTTGCATCACATGCCTCTATTACTATTATCTCGGTCAGGACGGAAGTTTCAGTTATAGTAGTTTCATCACTAATAACTTGTGTGGTGAGGTCCAGATTTGAATCCTGCTGGAGACAAGAGGAATTCTTATAGGGTTCCTCAATCAGGGTTGTACTTGATCTTGAGCAGTGGTGTAGAGGGTATCAACCAATTTAACATGTAAATCTGCCATTAGACATACACGTACAGGCATAATAAATGACAAAAACATATGAATTAGATTGACACAAGATCTGGCATACTGTCCTGTGTGGTTGATGCGCTAAAAAATTCTAAGTATCGAGCCAAAGGCTTTAGTATGATACTAAAATAGGTAATTATCCTGTTGTTTTTATACATAGCCAGGTATACTCTGCCTTTTATTAAAGACAACCTGGGGGTAATTGTGCAATCAGATATGAAGTTCTCTGAGTAGTGCAGACAGGCTGCCAGGATAGCTTATGGAGTTTTGTCAATGATATACAGGAATTCTACTAGCAGGGATAAGAAAGAAGGTGATTATCCAATTGTATAAGGCAGTGGTCAGCCCACATCTTGAGTACGGCATACAGAAAGGATGTAGAACTGCTGGAACAAGTACAGAGAAGGGCAACGAGATTTGTGATGGGGAACAAAGGGGTGCTTTTACCAAGAAAGGCTTCCATTCTGCAGATTGCCGTGTCTAGAGACTATACACCTGCTAGTTTATCTGATTGAGGTGGGCAAGGCTTTGAATGGATTGAGCAAGCTTCTTTGGATTCTTCCTCTTGCTCAGAATATGCACATGAGGGGACATAAATTCAAATTGAGGAAGGATGGTTGCTGGGGGTAGATGTGCAGAAGTTTACCTTTAGCCAGCTGAGTGGATGATTGCTGAACAAACTTCCATCTGCTGTTGTGGAAGTTGATATCTTAAATAAATTCATGGAAGAACTAGACAAAAACTATTGGAGGGAATAGATGGTGAAGTCGGAAGTGTTGTGTTTTTTTTTGGCTGATGCTGTATAAGTTTTCTTTGCCACTATTAATGCTAAAGGATGTAGTGCAAAACATTTTTGTATTGGGGTGTCGTTTGTTCATTGGTAGTTTAAGCATAAGCAACTGGTTAGATGTGCCAACATTATAATATCTAAAACATTATAAATGAATACAAAAAAATATAATAAATAAATATAATAAGAGTAGTGTGCAAAAATCTTAATGACAGTGATGAGTATACCAAACAACTATACAGAGAAACAGATGGGCCAGTAAATCAGATTGTCTTATAATGGGAAATTTTAACTTTTCAGGTGTTGAGTGGAATTTGTGGGTTGTAACTCACATACTAGCAAGGCTTTTGTGGATTACTTGGATGACTTTTCTATAGAAACATGTTAGAGAGGCAACAAGAGGAAGCATACTCTTGATCTGATTATCAGCAGCGATTATCAGGTGATACAGAACCCTGTGGTAGATATAAAGTGGTCTGTAATTAAGTCACAAAGGAGGTTAGACAAACTAAGGCAGATTACAAGAAGACTCAGACAAAGAATATAAAGGACAGCAGCAAAGACTTCCTTGCTTATACTAACAGTAGAAGGGATGGGTTGAATCACATTGTGCTACTTGATGTCAATGTTATAACTCTTGATGACCATGCTCATGTTGCTGACAAACCAAATATGTAATTTGCATCTGTATTTCCACATGGAGAATTCTTTAGGGAATGGGATGTCAGAAGTTTAACAAACTCTAACAGAGAGCTAAATGATTTTATGATATCTGAAAGGAAAACAGAAGAGATTGTTGAACCTAAATGTAAAAAAGGCACCTGTTGTCAATGGGATATATCCAATTATATTAAGGGAGGCAGCAAAGGAGGTAAGCAAACCCTTAGCCATAATTATGAGGGCATCCTTGGATTCAAAGGAGGTCCCTATGGACTGGAGATGTGCAAATGTATCCCCAATTCACAAAGGGGATCTAAAGGTGACACAGATAATTACAGACCCATTAGCTTTAACGTGTGTTTCCCGAGAAAATAAGAGTCGCTGGGTTAAAGAATTAATGCAGGATCATCTAGACAGGAATGCAGTATACTGTAATCACAATGGATTTATTAGGGGGCATAATTATGACGGCATCCTGGGATCAGGAAAGGTCCCTATGGACTGCAGATGTATTCCCAATTTACAGAGGGGAATCAGAAGATGACAGTGTAATTCTGTGTCTTTGGTATCAAAGGTAATAATTCTACAGCTGCATTCAAAGCATGCATTAGAGAACAGTAAATGAAAAAAAGTAAAGTTCCTTGCTCAGTTCAGTTCCTGAAGGCATTGATATCTATTTCGAAAAGGCTGTCCCTGATATGGGTAGAAACTGTTGCTAAGATTAGCCAAACTTCACCCATAGAAGAGAGGTGTCGAGACATTTACATATACCAAAGACAACTATACTCAGCAGCAAACATCCTGAATCCTGAAACTGCACCCTTATAAGTTCAGAACAGTTCAAGAATTGTTGCCATTCAGTTCAAAAGTCCTGAATTTCTTACATATATCGCCAACTTGATTGTAACTAAAAATGACTAATTGCATTTTGTGGTTTGATGAACCCCTATTTTATTTTCTTGAATAACTTTGCATAACTGTTAATGCAATAAACTGGTCAATTATGACTACTGTTTCTTTATCATGAGAAAGGAACAGTATGGTGCAGGTTCACATCTGCTTTCATAATTTCTCCTGAAAACTGCACCAGTTTTCAGGAGGTATAGGAAATTAGACCAGTTATCTATATTTCATATTTTTATGTGTATATCTTATCATTGTTTCTGAAAATATCTAATGGCTATTGGGGTTTATTTTATTTTATTTTTTTGTTTTTGAGACATTAGTTTCTTGAAGAAAAAAGTGTTATAGAAGTAGGGTTCAAGAGAAATTTATTTAATCATCAGTTAACCTGATAGTATCAGAAAGAGTTTCATTATACTTGTAATTTGACAATCATAATGAGTTTCATTATACTTGTAATTTGACAATCGTAATGAGGTTTATTTGTACTTGGTACCTCTTCCCCTCCCCAGCCAAAAATCATAGGTTTAACTTTTGATGTAAAGATTTTTCTTGACTAATTTTATATATGTGAAGTTCTGAGTAATGTAATAAAAAATTTAAATAGTTAACATAATAATATAATCATTAATGGGAATTAGATTTTATAAATTTTTAAATTACGTCAGTGTGTGTGCATATTGAATGATGACTGTTTTTATATGTAGGATTTAGATTCAACTCTTACTGAAGATTGGAATAACAGTGAAGCAGAGGAAGAACTGGAAGAAATAACCAATTCTGAAGGAGTTGAAGAAATAATTAATTCTGAGGGAGATGATGAATTTGATGATGATGATTTAAATAATGTTCGTGCCTCCATGGAACTTATTCTCAATCAGCCCAGTGACTATTCTAGTGCTGATAGCATATCTGTATGTAGCTCTGTTATGTGGCCATTAGGTAACTAACCCTGTTTTTATTTTTATATATATATATCTATAAATATGATAACAGATATTTTAATATAATTTGAGTAGCTAATTAGGAAACTTGTGTTTGAAAAAAAAATGAAAAAAGTTTGTAAACTCAGAATTTTTCATATTGTCCCATGGGTGTCCACTTTCTCACCAGTGAGGTGCCAGTAAGTAAAAAACAGCTGTCTGGAGAGGATAGGAGCATCTGATTACAATAAATAACATCATTATACTTCTCTTTGGGAAAGTTTCATTTATTTGTATGTAGCATTCAGGCAAATTGTGATTTTCTTAACAATGCTTTGATTTTTCATATATCTACCATCATCTGTCAAAAATATGTGATGACATATGTCTATCCATTTTTATTTATTAATTTTAAAAAGTCAGATCAAGTGATCTACTACAAATCTACTACCATTACACAGATTGGACCACAGATGCAATAGATTTGAATAATGGTAGCCCTTATACAGTGAAAAATTATAATAGAACAAATCCTAGCACTTATGTGGCAACACCATACCACTGACAAAGTCACTGTTAAATTAGAATATATACAAAAAACTAGGCTATAGATTACAGTATTAGCATATCATCTTAGTACTAACCATATTATAGATTAAAAATGAATAAATATAAACCAGAAAAAAAAAATTAAAAGAAAATTAATACCGCAAACATCGGTGGCAGCAGTGAAAAATTATAAGTCAGTCTTTGTCTCTAGTAATTTCACATAATTTAGAACTAGTGCTATCTAAATTTTAATTAATTAACTTATTCTAAAATTTTAATTATTTGATATCATGTTTTTGGCTTTTCCAAATTATTTAGGAGCGTTTCTTCTGTAGTACCCTGTATCTTGATCCCTCATCTCCCTTTTTCTGTTTTATTATTTTTTGATCTACTGATTCAGCATATTACTGGTAAACGTTTTATTTTTCCATTAATTAAACTATTTTTAGCAGTACATGGTGGGTTGTGCATATTAAATGTTGCCATTCATGTTTGCTTTCTGGTTTATATTTATTCATAGTTTCTAATCCCTGTTACTTGGTTAATACTGAGAGGATAAGCTAATGCTGCACTCATACTGTCATCTATAGCCTAATTTTTTCCTTATATATTCTAAATTAACAGTGAATTTATTTTCCTATTAATTATTTTTGCTGCCACTGATGTTTGCAGTATTAATTTTCTTTTTATTTTTTTATTTTTTTGGTTTATATTTATTCATAGTTGTTAATCTATTATATGGTTAGTATTGAGACTGCTAATGCTGCCTAATACTGCCATCTATAGCTTAGTTTTTTGTATATACATATTTTAATTTAACTGTGACTTTTTGAGTGGTATGGCGTTTCCATGTGAGTGCTACAATCTGTTCCGTTATAATTTTTCACAGCATAAGGACCACCATTATTCAAATCCATTAAATCTTCATTCCGATGTGAATCGGTTCGATGATACATGGATTTGTCTAATGTTTGAAAGGCAGACCTTGTGTCCTCTGTCAAGATGAGACAATGGTCAATCTATTTTATTTATTTATTCTTATTTTGTTGGTCAAGTTTAGTAGTCACTCTCCATTTCTAGTGATATTTCACATAATTTGGAACTGCTTCTATCATCAGGGGCTCTGCTAAATTTTAATTAATTGGCATATTCTGTTTATTTTGTATCGTATTTTTGGCTTTTCTAAATTATTTTAGGAGTGTTCCTTTTTCCCTACCCTGTGTCTTGATCCCCCTTTTTTTCTGTTTTATTTTGTATGGTTTTATTTTTATTATTTTTTGCTTCATGGGTTTGCCATATTACTGGTAAATGTTTTATTTATCTTCCTATTAATTAAGCTATTTTAGCAGCATGTGTTGGATAGTGCATATTAAATACTGCCACTGATGTTTGCTTTCTGGTTTTTATTTATTCGTAGTTTCTAATATATATACAGTCAGTCCTCGTATAGCACGATAGTTGTGTTCCTAGAAACCCTCGTGCAATATAAACAACAGGCCCTATGGGAAAAATAGGGGTTAGGTGCCGACCACCCAAGATTGAACACACATTTGTAACCAAAACATTACCAACCACAATAAATTATCGTAAGAAATATTGCTAATGCTTTTGCTTCTATCATAAGCAAACTTGTTTTTTTGTTTGATTTTCTATCGAAACAGAAAACAGATGTCTTAATCTAGTGGATTTTAATTACACTTTGAGTTGTTCCTGCTATGAAAGTTTTTATTTTCTCTGCATTCTTTGTAATCTTGGCGTTGCCTCATTTAGGGCTGTAGCACATGCAATATCACATGGTCTTTCATTTCGCCCAAAGCGTTTCACAATTTCATATTTTTTCTCTATCGACAGAGGCGGACTGGCCATAAGCCTTACCGCACCAGTAATCACACCGGCCTCTGGCCCACCAGGGTTTCCCCGGTGGGCCAGAGGCCGGTGTGATTTTGGCCATAAACGCTAGTATGAGGCCACTACAAATTTTCCCGGGTAAGAATTTTTGACCCAGTCCACCTCTGTTTATCAATATTGCTTTTCTTTTCCTCTCTGAATCTGTAGTGTCTTCACCAGGACGCTTCCTTTTCACACTTTTTAAGAATTTTACTCATTTTTAGGTTATATCTCATATTGTGAATACCTTCACAACGAGTTGCCGTGATATTGCACTACTTCAAATAAGTAATGCTTCACCTAAGGAGAAGACTAATGTTACTTATTCTCAGATAGGTACCACCACCCAGACGGCACCGTTTCAGGGCTATTTGGCCCTTCTTCAGTGAGTGGGTAGGTACCCAAGTGATGCAATGATGGCAAAAACAGTTATGAAGTATAACTCCACAATATGAGAGATGCCTGATGGTGTATGATGTATTTAGACTAAGGTGCATTTAGGGCTAGAGCCTCAAGCTGCGAACAAATTTGGACTATGTATATATAAAGTGCTTTAGCATCATAATACACAGCCATTTCTGAATAAACAGAAAATTTTTAAGGCGGCATCATTTTAGGTTATATCTCATATTGTGAATACCTTCACAACGAGTTGCCATGATATTGCACTACTTCGAATAAGTAACGCTTCACCTAAGGAGAAGACTAATGTTACTTATTCTCAGATAGGTACCACCACCCAGACGGCACCATTTCAGGGCTATTTTGTATATGTGTGGGATAATAACTCAACTATCCACTTGTCCCTATTAGACTTAGAAAAGCAAAAAGGTAGAGGGAAAGTAATAGGAGTGGAAGAGGAAAAGAAACAGTGTAGAAGAATGAAAGGGACAGTAACTCCTTCAACTCACACCACTCTAAAAATCATAAACTCCTCAAATAGGCAACGCTTCCCCAGTGGAGAAGGCTGTTGTTACCTATTCTTGGAAACTCCGGACATCATCAGGCTCCTCCTGGTGCCATTTCAGGGCTATTTGGCCCTTCTTTGGTGAGTGGGTAGGTACCCAAGTGATGCAATGATGGCAAAAACAGTTATGAAGTATAACTCCACAAAATGAGAGATGCCTGATGGTGTATGATGTATTTAGACTAAGGCGCATTTAGAGCTAGAGCCTCAAGCTGCGAACAAATTTGGACTATGTATATATAAAGTGCTTTAGCATCATAATACACAGCCATTTCTGAATAAACAGAAAATTTTTAAGGTGGCATCATTTTAGGTTATATCTTATATTGTGAATACCTTCACAATGAGCTGCCGTGATATTGCACCACTTCGAATAAGTAACGCTTCACCTAAGGAGAAGACTAATGTTACTTATTCTCAGATAGGTACCACCACCCAGATGGCACCGTTTCAGGGCTATTTGGCCCTTCTTCGGTGAGTGGGTAGGTACCCAAGTGATGCAATGATGGCAAACAATTATGAAGTATAACTCCACAATATGAGAGATGCCTGATGGTGTATGATGTATTTAGACTAAGGCGCATTTAGGGCTAGAGCCTCAAGCTGCGAAGAAATTTGGACTATGTATATATAAACTCGTTGTGAAGGTGTTCTCAATATGAGATATAACCTAAAATGATGCCGCCTTAAAAATTTTCTTTTTATTCAGAAATGGCTGTATATTATGATGCTAAAGCACTTTATATATACATAGTCCAAATTTGTTTGCAGCTTGAGGCTCTAGCCCTAAATGCGCCTTAGTCATTTTTAGGGAATAAAGCACAATTACAAAATGAGGAGGCACGCTTGATACACATAAACAAAGCTGCGCACATGTAGCAACTGAATAAACAACACCGTAAAGGCAGAGACACACTATGCTCACTAGCTCACATTTTACTAAAGCATATTTCTGGGGGTTACTACCATAAAACAATTTCCAGTTGCATTCCTGCTAGTGGAATCTGTAATAAACTGGTAGTAAACTTGATCTAATTGCATTTGCGATAATACCGATAGCTAGAATTGTGTGGATTTTTACGTTATGGTGAAATGTGTTTCCCCTTCACTGATATAAAAAACAAATACATTTTCAGAATCTTCTCTTCATTCCTATCGTGTTGCATTCAGTTGGGGTGATTCCGCGTTCGACTGCCATTTCTTGTAAACACAAAGGCGAATCGTGCATAAGCGAATTCGGTTCGTGTTATATACGATATCGTTCCCCTATTTATAAATCGTGTACGATCGAATTTGTGTAGTGTAAACACGTGTTATACGAGGATTGGCTGTATATATATATATATATATATATATATATATATATATATATATATATACACAGTCGATTCCGGTTAATTGGGACACATCGGGACTAGTGTATTTTGGCCTGATTAAGTGGCTGCCCCGATTATCTGAAGTTTCACGTAAATAGTTAAAAATACAATGCACCCCTCTTTACAATTGGTTCACTCTACAATCAAATCACGCTATGATGGACTCACCACAGTAAAGTACCATTCACTATAGGATGTGTAGTAAGCGCCAGTCATTGTGATCACGTTTGTGAATTGAATTTTAATTCTATTAAACAGCGATTCTAATTAGCAAAAATAGGAGGAATATTATCCACAGGCTATAAAAGTAAAGTTATATTAAGCACATATTTACCCTTTATTACATTACCAATTAAAAAATTAAATGATACGTGAAAATCAGAATATACGTGATAATCGGCATAATTAATACATACATACTATCTAGTTGACATTTCTGTTCACTGGCATTTGTGGGTGGGGTTAAAATTTAAAACAGTAAAAAGATAAGCAAACAATAACAAAGAACACGGCACACACAAATTGCAAGTAATACGATACGTGCAAGTGAGAACGGAGTAACAAGTTACGAAGCTTTAAAAATAGGAATAAAGAGAAGATTCTGAAAATTAATTTTTTTATATGATTGAAGATTTCATGGAAGTGTAAACGCATTTCACCATAATAACCCACAGAATTCCAGCTGTCGGTACTATCGCAAATTCAATCAGATCGAGTTTACTATCCGTTTATGATAGATTGCACTAACACAATCTATCAATAAACAGACAGAAAAGCCCAATAAACAGGTGACTGCTAATTGTTTTTATTGTTTTATGGTTTTGACCTCCAGAAACCCGACCGAACCACGTGGTACAGTTAGAGACAATCATAGGGTAATCTCCAGTGTTGTGGTTTCCTGCCCTGATTAAACGGCATGTTGTCCCAATTAAGCGAAGTAAATCCTGGCTGTGTTCTCGATTGGGTTCTTTTTTTTTTAAGATTTGCTCCAAATAAACTGCTGCCCCGATTAACCGGTGGCACAAATAACCGGAATCCACTGTATATATATATATAAGTTAGTGGTCGTGAAGGGCAATGTGCTAATGCTACGGTAATAGTAACACACGCTAATTATGGAGAACAAAGGGTGAACGGAACAGAAATTGCTATCAAAGTGAACAAAGAAGGGAGCCAAGATAAAGGAGAAGTAATAAGGAATAATAATTTCCGATTTCTTACACCAGGGGTTGCCAGCTTATACCATAGCCCACATTCAGTCTAAACATTTTATTTCTCTACAGCAGTACAGATCGCTACGACCCCAGTAAGTTATCCCATTTCTTGCTTTTTATTCTTTACTTCCAGCCTCTGTCGGGTCAGCCATGAAATATACGCACGCCTCATAATTAAAATTAAATTTAAAAAAAACTATTTTAACTGACTTTACCTACTTTTCACGTATACCACGTGCGGCATGTATTTTATGTCAGAAACAGAGACTATACCCACTTATTGCCGTTTCCTCCTTTGATTTCGGTGGCTGGCCCTTGAAAAAGGCACTGAGGTCACAGGATGAATAGCACTAAGTTATTCTTATTATTCTTTTTTACTTCTCCTTTATCTTAGCTCTCTGCTTCGTTCACCGTGATAGCGATTTCTGTTCCATTCACCCTTTGTTCTCCATAATTAGGCGTTACTAGTACCGTAGCGTTAGCACGTTGCCCTTCACGACTACTAACTTATATAGCAATTATGGTCATTGGGTACTTTCTGCATATAGCAGTGTCCCAGGTCCATAATCCATTATTATTATTATTAATAATATCTTAAACTGTTGCTTCCTTTAAAACATATATATATATATATATACAGTGGATTCCGGTTATTTGGGCCACCGGTTAATCGGGGCAGCCGTTTATTTGGGGCAAATCTTAAAAAACAGAAACCAATCGAGAAAATAGCCAGGGTTTACTTCGCTTAATTGGGACAGCATGCCGTTTAACTGGGGCAGGAGACCGCAGCACTGGAGATTACCCTACGATTGTCTCCGACGGTACCACGTGGTTCGGTCGAAATTCTGGAGGTCACAACCATAAAACAATTAGCATTCACCTGTTTATTGGGCTTTTCTGTTAGTGAATCTATCATAAACGGACAGTAAACTTGATCTTACTGAATTTGCGATAATACCGACAGCTGGAATTCTGTGGGTTATTATGGTAGAATGTGTTTACACTTCCATGTAATCCTCAATCATATAAAAAAATTAATTTTCAGAATCTTCTCTTCATTCCTATTTTTAAAGCTTTGTAACTCGTTACTCCATTCTCACTTGCGCGTATCATGTTACTTACAATTTGTGTGTGTCGTGTTCTTTGTTATTGATTGCTTATCTTTTTTCTGTTTTAAATTTTAACGCCCACCCACAAATGTCAGTGACAGAAATGTCAACTAGTTAGTATGTAAATATTACAGTATGTATTAATTATTCCGATTATCAAGTATATTCTTCCGATTTTCACTTATCATTTAATTTTTTAATTGGTAATGTAATAAAGGATAAATTTCTGCTTAATATATCTTTGTTTTTATAGCCTGTGGATAATATTCCTCCTATTTTCGCTAATTAGAATCGCTGTTTAATAGAATTAAAATTCAATTCACAAACGTGATCACAATGACCGGCGCTTACTACACATTGTATAGTGAATCGTACTTTACTATGGTGAGTTTGTCGTAACATGATTTGATTGTACAGTGAACCAATTGAAAAGAGGGGGGTACATTGTATTTTTAACTATTTATGTGAAACTTCGGATAATTGGGGCAGCTGCTTAATCGGGCCAAAATGCACTAGTCCCGATGTGTTCCAAATAACCGGAATGGACTGTATATACAGTCCATTACGGTTATTTAATTGGCTGCCCCGATTATCCGAAGTTTCACGTGAATAGTTAAAAATACAATGTACCCCTCCCCCCTTTACAATTAGTTCACTGTACAATCAAACACGTTACGACGAATTCACCATAGTAAAGTACTGTTCACTATACGATGTGTAGTAAGCGCCGGTCATTGTGATCACGTTTGAGAATTGAATTTTAATTCCATTAAACAGCAATTCTAATTAGAGAAAATAGGAGGAATATTATCCACAGGCTATAAAAGTAAAGATAAAAGTTAAGCACTGTACAATCAAACACGTTACGACGTTAAGTACTGTTCACTATACGATGTATAGTAGGCGCCTCCGTAGCCAGGTGGGAAGGAGCAGCAGTGCGTAGCACACGCTTCTTGATTAGACCGGGGTTCGAGCCTGTCACCACCAAATACGGAGGATGCGGAAAGGTCAGGGAATGACCACCGCATATCCCGGAGCAATATGGCCTTAGTTGCTAATGCTCCTAAAAAAAAACCAAAAAAAAAAAAAAAAAAAAAAAACGATGTATAGTAAGCGCCTGTCATTGTGATCACGTTTGTGAATTGAATTTTAATTCTTTTAAACTGCGATTCTAATTAGCGAAAATAGGAGGAATATTATCCACAGGCTATAAAAACAAAGATATATTAAGCAGAAATTTATCCTTTATTACATTACCAATTAAAAAATTAAATGATATTTGATAATCGGAATAATTAATGCGTACTGTAATATGTACATACTAACTAGTTGACATTTCTGTCACTGACATTTGTGGGTGTGCGTTAAAATTTAAAACAGAAAAAAGATAAGCAAACAATAACAAAGAACACGGCACACACAAATTGTAAGTAGCATGATACGCGCAAGTGAGAATGGAGTAACGAGTTACAAAGCTTTAAAAATAGGAATGAAGAGAAGATTCTGAAAATTAATTTTTTTATATGATTGAGGATTACATGGAAGTGCAAACACATTTTACCATAATAACCCACAGAATTCCATCTGTCGGTATTATCGCAAATTCAGTAAGATCGAGTTTACTGTCCGTTTATGATAGATTCACTAACAGAAAAGCTCAATAAACAGGTGACTGCTAATTGTTTTATGGTTGTGACCTCCAGAATTTCGACTGAACCACGTGGTTCCGTCGGAGACAATCGTAGGGTAATCTCCAGTGCTGCGGTCTCCTGCCCCAATTAAACGGCATACTGTCCCAATTAAGTGAAGTAAATCCTGGCTATTTTCTCGATTGGTTTCTATTTTTTTAAGATTTGCCCCAAATAAACGGCTGCCCCAATTAACCGGTGGCCCAAATAACCGGAATCCACTGTATATATTATTTATTAACTTGAACAAGCCACTTTAGTCTTATATGATATAAGAAGCTAATGGTGAAAAAATAATGTATCAGTTTATTAATTGTCCCAAAAATCAAAAAATAAATCACATTGAAAATATGTACATTTTACTAATTTTTGTTCTCTGAAGCTTGTCAGACACTGGTTCCAAATATGACAGCTGGAGCTGCTACTAGGAGTCTATAAAAGTAATGGAACTGATAAAATTAGTCCCACTTTTGAATCAAGTGAACCAAATTTCAGCAAAGTCTGGTCATTTCATGACAATGAAATCCTCCATGTCTGCCTTAATGGCAAGGTCCAGTATTCCCTATATTTTGAGGGTATGGCTTTAAAACAGTTTTCAAAGGCTAGCTGCTAGATAGTCCACTGGACTGAACCTGTTGCTGAATCTCTAGGAGGCATCAAATCAAAATATAGTGGACCCCTGCTTTACAATTGGTTCACTGTACAATCAAATCACTTTACAATGGACTCTCCATAATAAAATACCATTTGCTGTACGATATGCGGTAAGTGCCAGTTACCGTGATCATGTTTGCGAATTGAATTTTAATTCTTAATTATTAAATGGCAATTCTAATAAGCGAAAATAGGAGGAATATTATCCACAGGCTATAGAAGTAAAAATCACAAAGACAAACACTTTATTACATTAGCAATTAACAAAATTAAATGATACATGAAAATTGAAAGAATATTTTCCACAGGTTAGCAAAATAAAAATAAATTTATGCTTATGTACATAGCCTAATTAGTACTGTAATATGTACATACTAATTGATATTTCTGCTCACTGACTCTTTTTTGGGGGGAGTTTGTAAAATTTAAAACAGTAAAAAGGATAAGCAATCAATAACAAAGAACACAGCATGCACAAATTTCAACTTACACAATAGCACAAGTGAGATATGGAATAACAAGTTTACAAAGCTTAAAAGGTAAGAATGAAGAGAAGATTCCAAAAATTTATGCTTTTAATATGATTGAAGAGGAAACACATTTCACCATAATAATGTAAAAACCCACAGAATTCCAGCTATCGGTATTGTCACAAATGCAATAGATCAAGCTTACCACCCATTTATAATAGATAGCACTGACAGAAAAGCCCAGTAAATGAAAAACTGCAAATTGTTTTTGTTTTATGGTTGTGACCTCTAGAAATGTGCTTTAGAAAAATATTACAAAAGCATTCGAAATTGATTCTTAAAACCAAACATATGATAATGATGGAAGTGTAGTGCATTTTAATGATTTAAATTGGTTTTTTGAAATTAAAGCAGCTGATTCCACTAACCAGTGATCATGTTAACCAGCACCTACTTATTTCACTTTACGATGGGTTAGGATTGTTTTGGACCAGACCACATGGTCCTTCCTCTCAGTCAACAACAGTGTTTGTAAAATGTGTTTGCCACGTGTTTTGTTTTTGCATCCTTTAGTTGAAGTAATTTTTTGTGTTGTGCTTTAATCAATATATTAGTTTTAATCAATTTTTTTAATCAACATGTACAATTTCCATTATAAAAATCACCTTTTAGAGAGAAAAATAGCTTAGTTATATAGCAAAAATTTCAACTTCCAAGGTCTTGGAGTGAATTGCCAAAAAACAGTGTTATTGGGTTGACATTACAATATTTTCACGATACAATAGTGTCTCCAGAACGGATTAATATCGTAAAGCTGGGGTCCACTGTAGTGTGTCATTTTGCTACCTCTATACTCTTCCTTTGCCAGCTGTTGACCAGGAGTCCAGGTAGTGGGTATGGGTGGCACTGTTATCCTTGTTATGTCAAGGAGTTGGCTATATTCTTGCTGCATGTATGCTACATCCATAAATTTCATTAATTCATACATATCCCCTCCATCCCACTTTTATCTTATCAACTCAGTGCACCATGAATAGAAAAACAAATAGAAACAGTTTATCTACATAAAGATTTTTGGAAAATATCATTTTGTATGTCTCGGTTCCAATTTCTATTTCCACCTACAGTTTGCCAAGCCCTTTGTGCTTCTTTTTTATTTTAGAATCTCAACTGTCAGTTAATCAACCACCACTCATCCTCATCTCAGTTGTTCTAATTATTTGCTCTGTGATTCCTTTCACTTTCATGGTGGTGGTATTTGTGCATATGTCTGCTCTGATATTCCTTTTCAGAGATTTCCTAATCTGGACACTTCTCTTTTTTATGCCCCCACCCCCAAAGTATTAGACAGGATGGAAACATGGTGTGTGTGTGTGCATTTTTGACTGACTATATAAGCCTGCTTCATTGCATCATTTTTCCCACTACTAATACTCAATATACTCCACCCATTGCCCCCATGATCTGATGGATGTCAAAAGAAAACAATGAAAAGTTCTGAACAATCTTATTGCTAAGAAAGCTCCAGGTCCTGATGGCATTTGTCCGCCTCTTCCTAAAACCTGTGCTGCTGAGCTTGTTCTTGTTCTCTCTCCCTTTTTTACACTTTCTTATTTCACTGTTGTTATTCTGTCTACATGGAAATTTACTCATATCCAGCTAGTTCTTAAAATGCATGACAGATCCCTCCCTTCTAGTTACCATTCCATTGCACTTACCAATACTCTTTCCAAAGTAATAGAGAAGTCTGTCAGCTGCTAACTCTTAAATTAATGGATTTCTGTCTGCTTATACAATTGAATAGCCAGTTTTCTCTCTGAACAGTCCCTACAGATGATGGTAGATTGCTCTGTTTCATAACTAATCAGCTTCTTGATTAGACAGGGGTTAGAGCCCGTCACCACCAAATATGGAGGATGCGGAAAGGTCAGGGAATGACCACCGCATATCCCGGAGCAATATGGCCTTAGTTGCTAATGCTCCTAAAAACCAAAAAAAAAAAAAAAAAAAACTAATCAAGTGTCCCCTAGCTTTCATTTCTTATTTCTCGCAAAAAAGAAGTCTACTGCTCCCATGTTCATCTTCAATGACATTACGATTTCTGGACAAGATCATATATTTGAAGTGGGATTATCCTGGCCCCTAATCTTTCTTGGCATAAGCATATCACAGATATTGCTGCTTCTTTTTTTTTTTTTTTTATGAAAACCCCAAACACGAAAGGTATCAAAACCTATAGTACTTAGTACCGTGCATGGGTTGAAGGAAAAGTATGGAGGGAGGGGGATGCCGGAAACTTTGCTAGAAACTAAACATGGGTTTCACCACTTCAAGCCTCCAATAAGCAAAGTGGTGGTATTTCACTGGTTGATGAAAGTCATCTACCACAGGTGGTAGATGACTTTCATCAATCGGTGTGAAAAATTGTGAGGGGGAGGTGGGTTTTGATACTATTAATAATGTTGGTACAGTAGAGCATCAGTTATCCAGAATAATTGATGTCAGACCTCTTCTGAATAGTCAAATTTTCTGGATAAGCGAACGGAAGATTTTCCGTTCATAAGGTAATAAGTTAATCATAAGGTAAGATTAAATAAATTTAATCTTACCTTATGATTAAATTAAATTTAAAAAAAATTATAAACCAATCTCGGAAAACCATCCAGGCATTTTTATGATTTTTATGCAAAACAGGAAATTTAGAAAGATTTTTAAATCTCTGTTTCTTTGACTTACCGATAACAAGTGCAGACAATCTGTACGTCCCAGTGGCATTTGCACATGTAGCAATTGTAACTCGCTCTTTTCTCATTTTAAAACTTGCCGCAGGCATTTCTCTTTTAGTGGTTAGGATTTTTCTCAGTAATGCTTTCCATAATAAGCTCGTCTCATCAACATTATAAATGTTTTCTTTCTCATAATTTACTATAACTGAAGCAAACTTACTTTTAAAAGAACACGCTGCCGATTCGTCTGCAGAAAGTCTCTCGCATTGAATATTTAGTTTGTGTATACCTTGTCTCAGATTAAAGTTTTTCAGCCAACCTGTGCTTGCCTTAAAATCTTCATTACCTCTTATTTTCGATTAAAATCCAATGCTTTTTTCACACACCTAAACTTCTCCCTGAAGAAAACAAAAAAATAAAAGTGCACTGTCTAAAGTGGCATTTTGAGGTTTCAGCATTTTTTTCCCACTAGATCCTCCTCCACTATCCATAATCGAAACAAATTCTGTTATAGCATTGGAATTTTTCTTGATGTTGTAAATCGTTGAAGTCCCCACATTAAATTCTTTGGAGAGATATCCTAAATTTTCACCCCTTTTCTAATTCTATTAATAATTTCCATTTTTTGTTTCAGTGTTAAAACTACATGTTTTATTATCATTCACATTTTACCGTAAAATATTTAAAAAAATAATAAATTGCACAGTTTCGGGCCAATATTATTCTTACCAAATCTGGAGATAAACTAATTTGAATCACTCATGGTTTCATGGTTTCCGAGAAAACTCAGTACTCTCTGTGACAGCACATTTCTGAAGGAAAATTCTAGAGGTCATAACCATAAAACAATAAAAACAATTTGTAGTATTCGGTTTATTGGGCTTTTTGTTTGTACAATATGTTATAAACAGGTAGTAAAAGCGATCTTTTTTATTATAATTAAAATTAATTTGCAAATGTGACCACTCTAACCAGAGTTTACTGTACTACCATTAATTTAAAAAATAATAAAATAAAATATCAGCCTTTCATATTATTCTGGATAACCAACGTTCTAGTGTATAAAAATTTTATAGCATCTTTTAAAAACCATAAATTTTTATATTAACCATTAATAACTAGTGAGCTGTTGTGTCAGCAAGGTATACTACACTGTAACGGTTAGAATTTTTTTTTATTATACCTTTTCTGGAGTGAGTTCAATGAAAGCTGGGCTCTGGACTAAATGTTTTCTACTAGCAGCTGGCTCTATAGATCCAGTTTCTTCACGAAAAATGAAAGCTTTGTACATAAATGCTTCTAAATATTAACCTGTTCTTATTTTAACATGTTTGTCCAAAATAATAGGCAAATTATTGTGAAAAATCAAAATCGCATCAGAATTTTTAAAAAATTCCAACTAGTTATTACACTTATTTTTTATGCACTAATATCTTCTGTGTCTATTTATACAGACGTAGAAGATATTACAAATGCTGGCAAGAAACCCACACGTCCGTGTACCAACAGTGAACACCAATCTAGTATATAAATGCTCAATCACACGGCCATGTATGCACCAGAGCATGCACAACTCTTGTATCTGTTAAATTTTTATCTCTAAAGTCCATATTCTGTTAGAATCTGTATACGTTATAATGCTGAAGAAAGGGTCTGTTTACCCTGAAAGCTCCATTTTTAGTCATTAAAATTTGTCACTGGATGTATACTGCTATTTTCTTTTAGTCATGGAATCCAGTACCACAAGCCCTTTTTCACTTATACGTTCATTTTATGGCCACAACGTATACTTGTGCTGAACTTCAGAAGACCTTCATTTTGCTAGCTCTGAACAGACAGAATTTATAGATGCAAATCCATCTGCATCATTCCCAAGGGCTTCCATTATAAGGCTCCCTTAACAATGCTCGCATGGACCGTGCCTGCTTCAACTTCAGCCTGCAAATGTTGAAAGTGTGGATTAGTCACCTTCACACCAAAATTCAGAGAGCAAGCTTCAACAAATCAAGACTCTTGCAGGAACTAAGAGATAGGATCTCACCAACGATATTTTCTAACCTTATTCATACTCTTTGTCGCCAAGCTAACTGTGTTTCTGACGCTTACAATTCCTGACAACAACAGAAGTTTATCAATTTAACCAGAGAAGCCCACTCTTCGAGAGCAAACACTTGTCCCACTATTAATGCTACTTTCATTTTGAATTTGAGCAGAAAGCAATTAACCACTGAACAGCTTAACATTCTTACCTCTGGGATGAAGTTTGCTGTCCTACCATCGAGACCACCGATCACACAAATCGCCATGGGAATAGAGGTAAGCATAACCAACCAACCTGAAGAAGCTAATGACATCCACTTCAAAATGGCCTCCATTCTCCGGCACACACGACCTGTCCACTCCAACTTCAACTGTCGAAAGCATGCTGCTCTTTCCTCCATCAGAAGAGACACCATTGTCGTGCTTTCCGCTGACAAGGGACGTTGCACTGTCATTTTAGACCAGTTGGAGTATCTGGAGAAAGCCCTCGTTCTCCTACAGGACTCTGATGTTTACGAACCTGTGACAGTGGGGTCGTTTATAGCATTAAGTGCCCGGATTGTGGGGGAAACAAAGCTGCGTCTCAAGGATCATCTGGGGGAGCACACAAAGGCAATAAGGAATGCGGACTACGGAAAATCTGCCGTGGCCGAACACTTTTGGGAGAAGCAGCACCATATCTCCTCGGACGAAGCAGTTATCATTGACCGGGCGCATAGGTTTTGGGACCACAAGTGGCTCGAGAGCTTGCGGATTAGTTCCATTGAGAACAATATTAATAGAGATGGGTATGCATATCCATCTCCTCTTTGAGGCAGTGATCCTTAGAGGGGATGAACGTTTCCACTTGACGCACTTCCGGTTCTGAACAGTGCACATGCCATCAAATCATGTGACATGTGCCGTGAACCTGCGGGTATTTAAAGTTGCACTGTAAAGTAAAAAGCGTACTGTTGAGAAAGAAGGCTGAGCCTTTGAAAGCTTCAAATATTTTATCGCTTTTAACCTGGTATATTTTAGTGTATTTTATGATATTTTAATTGTTTGTTTTATATAAACTGTAAATAGTAATTTATTGTAAGCTTAATTATAAAGTTATCAAAATTTTGGCTTTCGTTTTATTTCAACATACGGTTGGTGAAAAATACTTAAAATTATACTGTGACTGATCCGCCTATCGAGGTCTTGGGATGCCTTGAGTCAAACGTCAACAAATTAGTCTATGCATGGTTCAAATCTGGGAAGATTCCTGCATTGACTCAGTGGCTATTTCATGCCACAAGCTGTCAACTTCTGCAGTTTTATGGCCTACCTAAGGTTCACAAGCCAGGCATTCCTCTCGGCCTATTGGGTCCTGCTGCAACACACCCGCATATGAGCTGTCTAAGTACATCGCACCAACAGCGAGGCATTTATTTACCTAATTAAAGAATTTACAATCCCTAACAACGAGATTATGGTGTCGTTCAATGTTGTCTCTGTTTACATCGATTCCAGTCCAACAGGCAGTTCACTGCACCAAGCGACTTCTGGAGAATGGCTCAAACCTACCAAGTAGAACATCGCTATCCACAGAGGACATCTGTACTGCCCTTAACCTATGCTTGTCAGGCAGCGTCATATCCTTCGGCAGTTCTCTGTACAAGCAGGTACATGGTACAACTATGGGTGCCCCTGTTGGTTCCATCGTTACCAACATCGCTATGGAAGAATTAGAGGAACAGATATTCCTGAGCCCACCTGTACCTCTTACAGTGTGGTACAAATACGTCGATGACATCTTCACCGTCATCCCAAGTGGTTCAGTGACAGCACTGCTTGAGTACCTCATTTCTCTATCACTATTCATCGAGTTCATTTTAGAACTAGAAGTGAACAAGTCTCTTCCATTTTTAGATGTTCTAGAAAAGTGGGTGGGCCCACGCCTGGAAACCTCAGTATACCATAAACCAATGTGGTGTGGGCAGTTTACTAACTACAGAATGGGCCACGCCCCTTGTCATATAAACAGCACTGCCTGTGCTCTATTCTCCCGAGCTTGGAGCCATTCCAGCTCAGAGGAAGCTAGACACACCAAGATTTCCAGATTAAAAACTGACCTGGTCAATTGCGGTTCCCCCAACCCATATATTAGACAAGTGTTTGCTACAAGTGCAACAGCTTACGACCTGCCTGAGACCATTGTCCTCACATGACAATATGCCTACTACCTATATTCCCTACTATCCGGGCATGTCGGACCGGATTTTGAAAATCCTCCTGAAATACCACATAAAATATGTACAACTACCTGGTAAGAACTTATGTTCTCTGATTTCTAATGTGAAAACTCCAGTCGCCCCTCTTTTGAGTAGCAGAGTGATATACCACATAACTTGCAAAGATTGTGACAGTTGCTATATAGGGGAGAGCTCAAGACATCTTCAAGACCGCCTTGCAGAGCATGACAGATCGATTCACCTTGGTGACACTGACCACTCCGCAATCACAGAACATTGCTGGTCGACCCACCTTGACCTTAACCCTAAACGCGATTAAGAAGTGATTGACCAATCCCGACACTTCCACCACCGCCATTGGCTAGAATCGTTAAACATATCATGCAATTCAAGAACCTTGAATTGCTGCAAGGGCACGAGACTACACCCTATCTTGGAATCAACTGTCTTGAAGCTCAACAAACACTGACAGCAAACCCACACACATGCATGTACCAACAATGAATGCCAATCTTGTATATAACTGCTCAATCACGCGGCCATGTACACACCAGAGCATGCACAACTCTTGTATCTGTTAAATTTTTATCTCTAATGTCCATATTCTGTTAGAATCTGTATATATACATTATAATGCTGAAGAAAGGGTCCATTTACCCTGAAAGCTCCATTTTTAGTCATTAAAATTTGTCACTGGATGTATACTGTATTGTTATTTTCTTTTATTTATACATGTAATCGATTTAATACATCAACTAAAAGTCCTGAATTCCAGGGAATTTCAGCTTTTGTAATTGTAAACCAGACAAAACAGTCTGACAGGTGCAATCCCCCTACTCCTCTGATTTTAAAAACTATTTTCCTGTTGCCATCTATTACAGCTGACTTCAATTATTTTGAAATACACGTAAGAGATGACAGCACACTTACTCGATTATTTCATGACAATTCATACATAAAAGGAACATTATTTAAAACATACTTGAAATAACCTTGAAAAATAATGACCTTAAAAAAATGACCTTGATTGATAGATAATTGGAGACTATAAGTGCAAAGTTGTAGACTTTCTGAGCTCCTGCAAATGCATAAGGATTTTAGAAATTTTTACCATATTCTTGATTAATTAGCATATTCAATTGTATTTTACAAATATATTAAATAGGCTTAGTAGCGTTCTATAACATATTTTTTAAATTTAGCTAATGATTTTATAAGTTACGAATCTCTACTCTTACTGCTATAACAGCATTATATCGGTGTTTTCGTGCAAATTTTGTACGTAACCAGTAGTGCAGAAGAATAGGGTTTTAATTGTGATTAATGAGTAGTTTGAAGGTTTTAATCACTTGTTGGGCATATAGCTTTTGTATTTAGCTACGGATATAACTAATTTAACATTGTTATCATTACAGTATAACTTGATAGCATATATCTCAAACTTGATAAAGTAAAGTATAGCATAAAACAAGACAGCGTAATACATATCACTGCATTACCTTAGCGTAGTATTGTCAGTTAATCAATTAAATTTATTAACCATATTAATTTTCATTTTTAATTAATTTAATTGTATTTAAATGGAAATCATGACCCAGACTAGAGCAGCAAAGCAACACTCACAAAGGAGCAGGAGTGCTGTGGCTCAGGGGAGAACAGAGGAGGGCAATTCTCCAACACATCACAGCCCAAAAAAATGTGCAACTTGTGAAATGTTTGCGGAACTTTCTGGAACAGGACACAATCTAGCCAAGGAGGATGTCTTTGTATGCACTAGGTGCAGAGAGCGTCAAGGAATTAGGCACCAGGTCAGCTTTCTAATGGGCATCTATGAGAGGTTTGAAGAGTAAGGTAGATGACCTCAAAGGAATTAAAATGGGGAGCCCATCAAACTTTGAGCTGCCCAAGTTAATGTCAGAACTCTCTCTTGTGCACCAAGCAACACAGTGGCAATATTCAAAGCAGAATGCACTAGTCCCACAGGAGCTAGTTACTGCCATTGACTCAATTGTTAGGAAGACAAGAAATATATTGTGCAAAAAGGATCGGTGGAATAGGACCAGGATATGTCTGCCAAGGACAAAAGTTGATGACGTTGTAGAGCAGAAATAATCTTTTAAGGGCACAAAGAGTGATATTGTTGTACATGTTGACACTAATGACATTAAGAGTAGGAAATCTGAGGATTTGCTTAGCAAGTACTGGTCAATATTGAAAAAAATTCATGCTTTATGGGTAAATTTGAAAGTGTCTGCAATTTTGCCTGGATGCTTTTGTCAATCAATTTGGCCCTAGAGAGATTGTGCAATGCTCATGGGGTAGAATTTTTTTCAGTGTGGTCTGTGCTTGTTAACAGGAAAGATTGCTTCTACAGGGATTGGATACACTTAAATGGAAAAGGTGTAAGAATATTTTCTGATGCTATCCAGGTAGTGTAAGCCTAATAGGACTGGAGTTTCTGGGTTGGTCACTCACACACTAGCAAGACTTGTGCATTTATTAGATGATTGTTTTCTACAGCAGCATGTTTGAGAGGCAACCAGAGTAATACTCTTGATCAGATTATCATCGGCGATTACAGGAACTCCCTGATTTACATAAGAGTTGTGTTCCACGGAAAGCTACGCAAGTCAGATTTTATTTAAGTCGCAGTTTCCACTATGCTTGTGCAGCACTTGCAACTGTGCTCGCTGAATTGATTGAATCAAAAAGGAAATGTTCGAAGAACATGTAAATAGAATTATTTATTGTATTTATTCAATTTTTTATTTCATGCGCAGGAAAAATTAGAAAAGCACGCAATTTAAAAAAAATTCAAAATTATAAAATTACAAAAAAGAGAGGAGACAGGCATAACGTCAGTAAGTTTTACCTCTCGGGCATCGTTGCCAGAATCGACGTCTTCAGCTGATAAGTATGGCGCTGCGGAGTTTGAGGGCTGTGGAGATTTAGAAGGGTCGGCTGCTCAACCTTACCAAAGAACATGGCGCCTCCGTAGCCAGGTGGGAAGGGGCAGCAGTGCGTAGCACACGCTTCTTGATTAGACCAGGGTTCGAGCCCATCACCACCAAATACGGAGGATGCGGAAAGATCAGGGAATGACCACCGCATATCCCCGGAGCAATATAGCCTTAGTTGCTAATGCTCCTAAAAACCAAATAACAACAACAACCAAAGAACATATTAATGGATGACTGGACGGTGGCATTTTTCTTTTCATCCTAGATTTCTTTGTAGCAGGCAAGCATATCATTGACCCCTCTGTTAACTTTTAAGAATCATTCACTGTCAGGATCCATCTCAAACCTTGCCATTGCCGTCTCTCTGGTGATGAAGCGCCTCGGCTCCTCATTTGGTTCATCTTGAGCTTCGTCAGCAGTTTCTTCTTTCACTATCGCTGCCTGCAAGTCAATAAGTTCCTCATTAGATAATTCCTTCTCTTCTTTTTCTATTAACTCCTCTTTGGCATTAACCTCCAACTGAAGTAGCTCTGCAATCTTTACAATCTTATCTGTAACCTCTTCATATGATTCATCTTTTTCAAATCCTTCAAAGCCTTTTATGTGCCATGGGCATATTTTCTTCCATGCGCCATTTAAACAACATTTAGTAATTTCCGCCCAGGCCTTATTATTGTTTAAGATGGCTTGGTAAATATTGTAAGATTTCCAAAAGTTTCTTAACGTAAAATTTTTCTCATCATCTACTGCAGACAATGCCTGAGCAAATGTTGTGCATAAATAGTATGTCTTTTAAATTCGAAATAACACCCTGATCCATAGGTTGGATGAGTGAAATCATGTTTGGCAGTACAAATATGACTCTCACGTTCAAATTCAAATCATCTAGATGTGTAGGATGTCTGGGAGCATTATCTAATAGAAGCAAAACCTTGAAATGAACTTTGTTGTCTTTACAATATTTTTCAGCCTCAGGAATGAAGCCATTTAAACCAATCTTCAAAGAGAGATATTGTTATCCATGCTCTCTGATTCGATCGGAAATGCACGGGTAGGGTGGGTTTATTGATGGCTTGGTAAATATTGTAAGAATATTTACAATATTCTTACAATATTAAATGCATGAGGATTTCCAGAATCGTACACAAGCAGTGATTTTAATCTGTAATCTCCTGCTGCATTAGCCCCAAGCAAGAACATGGCCCTATCTTTTGACGCGTTGAAACCTGGCATAGTATTTTTCTCTTTGGCAATATATGTTCGATCCGGCATTTTTTTTCCAATACAGAGCAGTCGTGTCAACAATAAAAATTTGCTGCGTCAAATAGCCACCTTCATCAATAATTTTTTCCAACACATCACAAAATTTTTCTGCAGCTGCAGAATTGGCACTGGCAACTTCACCACATACTTGAACGTTGTGGAAACCAGGGCAGTGCTGGAACCTATTAAACCACCCGTTGCTTGCCACGAACTTGGGTTGGGGTTTGCCGTACTTATCCTTAATATCTTTATAAATACTTGTTGCTTTTGCTTGAATGGTCATTAGACTCAGGGGCACTCGCTTCTGAATTTGATTTTACATCTGTGTTATTAACAGCTGTTCCATCTTCAATATAGCACCTGAACGCTGTTGTGTGATCAGTGTTGATCTGAAGTGCGTCGATCCTTTGACATGTTCTTTTATGCACGCACTGTCCTTTAAAATAGTATTCACTGTTGAAGCAGCGAGACTCAATTTCCTTGCAATAGATGACAAACTTTGTCCTGCTTCGTACTTCTTAATCATTTTCATCTTCATTTCTAAATCAATTTTGTTTCATTTCCTGGCACTGCCAGCACTTGCACTTTTCATTGGTCGCTTTCCCTTCATCATTGTAATGCATAAATAGGAATGAAAAGAAGTTTCTGAATATTTGTTTTTTTTTACATGATTGAAGATTTCAGTGAAGGGGAACACATTTCACCATAATAGTGTAAAATCCCACACAATTGCAGTTATAGGTATTATCGCAAATGCAATAAGATCAAGTTTACTACCCATTTGTAATTAGATACACTAACAGAACAGCTCAATAAACTGGAAATTGCAAATTGTTTTTATTGTTTTTTTGGTCGCGACCTCCAGAAACGTGCTTTAGAAAAATATCACAAAGGTGTTCAAAATTGATTCTTATAAATAGGAACATATGATAACTATGAAAGGGTAGTACATTTTCCATTATAAATGAGACCTTTTAGAAATTAAATAGCTTAGTAATATAGCGAAATTTTCAGCATCCAAGGACTTGGAATGAATTACTGAAAAAAAAAAAAAAAAAAAGTGTTATTGGGTTCACATTACTATATTTTCACGATATCTCCATTTATTCCTATGGGATGCAAAATACGTTTCCACGATTTTTTTAATTTTGCACCGGCCAACAAAAACTTACGTAAAGTCGAATTTCCATAAGTCAGGGAGTTCCTGTATTCATGCATAACAAACTGCAGAGAAAGGAACCACTAGGTGGTAGTGATCAGAGATGTGGGATTTACTCAAAGATGTAACTACCATCTGGGAAAAAGGGAAGGGTTTTTCCTTTTGTAAAAGTGACTTCAGTGGTCTCAGACAGTTTTTAAATTCTATACAGTGGGACCAACCAATGATGTTACAAACAGCAAATTCTAAATGAGAAGTATTCAAGGAATTAACATTGGAAGCTACTAGGCTTTTCGTACCAACCAAGAAATACTGTTCAAGGTTTGGACCTAAGTGGATGTCAGATGAACTAATTAGACTTGTGGCAGAGAAGAAAAATGCATGGAATGTATATAAATTATCACGTGACACAGAAGCCTATGATAGTTATAAGCTAGTCTGTAATTAAGTCACAAAGGAAGTTAGGCAAGTGAAGGCAGTTTACGAGAAATCTTTGGAAAAGGATGCAAAGACTTCTTTCCTTCTCTAGAAGGAAGGGATGAATCAGTTTGATCCACATGATATCAATCATTCGACTGTTGATGATCCTGCTCAGATAGCTGATAATCTAAATGAGTATTTTGCATCTACATTCACACATCAGGAATTATTAAGAGAGGAAAATGCTGAAAGTTTATCAAACTGTAACTGGGTGCTTAATGATTTTGTAATAACTGAGAGCAAAGTGGAGGAGAAATTGTTGAAGTTAAACATAAAAAAAAACACCTGGGACAGATGGAATCTATCCAGTTATATTGAAGGAGGCAGCGGGGGGAAGTAAGCAAACCCATAGCCATAATTATGAGAGCATCCTTAGATTCAGGGGAAGTCCCCGTGGACTGGAGATGTGCAAATGTATCCCCAATTCACAAAGGGAGTTCAAAGGGAGATGCAAATAATATAGCCCTGTTAGTTTAACTTCTGTTCCAGGGAAAATATTGGCATCACTGGTTAAAGAAGTTATGCGGGATCACTGCAGTAATAGTTTAGACACAGTATGGGTTTGTTAAGGGGAAGCCTTGACTGACCAATTTGATTGGATACTACAATGTGGTCACAAAGGAACTGGATGCAAAAAATAATTTTGATATCATATACTTGGATTTCAGGAAATCTTTTGATACTTTTGCACATGGAAGACTTGTATAAGCTGAAGCAGTATGGCATTAAGGGCAAGTTGCTACAATGGATAAAAGGATAGTTGAGTGGGAGAAGACAGAGAGTGGTAATCAATGGATGCTGCTCTTCCTAAACAAATGTTATTAGTGGAGTCCCCTAAGGTTTGGTATTGTGCCCATTGTTGTTTTCTATATTTATCAATGATATTGATGAAAGTATATCAGGCTTAATTTCCAAGTTTGCCAATGATACGAAGGTTTTCAGGGTTGTTATTGACAGTAATGACAGTACACTTTTGCAACAGGACCTGGAAAAGTTGAGCAGTGGGCTGAGAGGTGGCAACTAAAATTTAACATTGACAAATGTAAAGTATTGCATATGGGTAGAAGTAACCCCAAAGTAACATACCACCTCTACAGTACTACACTCGGGGAATAGGAGAATGAAAATGACCTGAGGGTAATTGTGCAGTCAGATATGAAGTTTTCTGAGCAGCATACAGGCTGCAAGAGTAGCTCATGGTGTCTTGTCAATCATATACAGGAATTTTGCTAGCAGGAGGTGATTATCCCCTCATATGAGGCAATGGTCAGGCCACATCTTCGGTACTGTATACAGGTCTGGGGACCTCATTTTTGGAAGGATGTTGAGCTGCTGGAATGAGTACAGAGGAGGGCAATGCGATTGGTGAGTGGAACAAAGGGTTTCTCTTATGAAGAAAGGCTTAAGTTCTGTAAATTTCAGTGTCTGGAGACACTTGCGAGATGATCTGATTGAGATGTAAAAGGTCTTCAATGTTTTTAGCATGCTGAAGGCTGATTGGTTTCTTTCTCTTTCTCAGATTACGCACCTGAGGGGGCATAAAATCGAGGAAAGACAGTTGTAGAATAGCTGTGCGAAAATTTGCCTTTAGCCACCGGGTGGTTGCTTGCTGGAAGAAGCTTCCGTCTGTTGTGGAAGTTGACAGCTCTAATAAATTCAAGGCAGAACTAGACACTTTTAGATTGAATGGGTGGATGAAATGGGAAAGGGTTTTTTTTTTTTTTTTTTTTTTTGGCTGATACTGTATAAGCTTGTTTTCTTGTATCATATGCCTAACTAATGCTAACTAAAAAAATGTATGCGTGTGTGTGTGTGTGCGCACATCTCAGGATTCACATGATAAACCAATATATACATATATACTTATTGCTTCTCCAGCATCTAAAAAGCTGGGTTTCTCTTTTGCTCTTGGCATTAATTTTTTTCCAAACAGCTGCTCACTCTGTACAAATAGCAAATCTACCCTACCGTGATATATTGTTCCCACAACTGGGGTGATGCTCCCAAAACTTCTTTCAGGCTTCAAGATTCTATTCAAAAGAAGGCAGTTAGTCTAATTAATAACTCATCTCTAAGAGTCCCTTCACACTCTGTCTCATAGATGTTCTCTTTCTGCTGCATGCTTTTTCTATAGATACATCCATTGGCACTGTTCTTTTGAATTGGCTTCTATAATTCCTGCTCTCTTTTCCAAAGCAGTCTGAATACAAGCCACAATCAGTCAACATCCTTTTTCTGTCCAACTTCAAATCCACAGAACCAACTTTTGTTCTTCCTCATTTATTCATTCAACTTAAGTTTTCTGGAACAACCTTCCCTCATATGTGTTTCCTGAAAATTATGATTTACAGAAGTTTAAGTCTAATGTCAACAAATATCTTCTTTCACTTTCTCAACTTCCAACCCATGCACGATAACTTAAGTGCTGTAGGATCTGATACCTCTCATGTTTGGGATTTTCATAAAAAAAACGTTCTCAAAAAAGTTTAAAAATTTTTGCTAGTTTAGTTCATTTATTCTTAAGTACACCAACATTTAACCACTAATATAAGAGTTAAGAGATACTACTTTAACTTACAGGTATGCATTACCTAAAATGATAGCACTGCTCTGCATGAATACAAATTTGATTAAAAGAGTTAATTTAAAAAAAAAAAATAGCCATACCTTTTGGTTTGGTCTTTTGGTCTTTCAATGGAGCAAGCTTGGGGGAAATACTTGTTCTGTCTTCTTCTTCTTATCCATGTTAGGTTCCAACAGGCCTGCTTGTGTATGACATCACTCATCTCTAAGAGTCCCTTCACACTGTCTCATAGATGTTCTCTTTAGATGTCCTAAGAGAGAGAAACTGGGTTGCTCTGCTGAGATTTTATTTAGTTGTTGTTAGCCATAGTTCCTGCTGCAATCCTTGCCAATCTCTGGACCCTTGCTTTTGCTCGTTTCATGATATTGTTATTCATTGATGTACGGCTATAGTTTTAGAGTTTTGTTGAAAAACTGGATGTTATTGAAAAGAGTGAGCTTGCAGGTCGGGGGATTATGATTCTGTTGTGGTTAATGTTGGTTCTTCAGCTATCTTGTCCCAGATTATCCAGGCTTCTTTAAAATTCCTTCTTTCAGAGTAAACCTTGGGGTTCCATAGTTTGAATGCATCATTTTTAATAAATACTATAGCAATCCATGTTCTCCCATGTAAAAAATCTTGTCATTACTTTTTTTTTTTTTTTTTTTGTATGTAATGCTATCTTCTTTGTCTGTTTATGTATCACTTTATTCAGTGTCATCAACTGCTTGATATGAATTCCAGAGAATTTCAACATTTGAGCCAAAATCAGGCGACAGTGGCTAACAGGCACAACTCTTCCAATTTTCATTAGCATTAGCATTAGTTGAGGCATATGATGCAAGAAAGAAAGCTTATAGAGCATCAGCCAAAATAAAAAACTAATAATAATAATAATAATAATAATAAACCTTCCTATTTCACCCAACTGGTCACTCCAAATTTTTGTCTAGTTCAGCCTTAAATTTATTTAAGCTATCAACTTCCACAACAACAGATGAAAGTCTGTTCCAACAATCAACTACCTGCTGGCTAAAGGCAAACTTGTGCATATCTATTCTACAACTGTCTTTCCTAAGAATCTGCAGATAAACGAACCACTAGGTGGCAGTGATCACAGTGTGCTGAAGTGGGATTTACTCAAAGAGGTAATTACCATTAGGGGTAAAGGGAAGGGTTATTGCTTCCGTAAAGGCGACTACGATGGACTGAGACAGTATTTAAATTCTATACAGTGGGACCAACTGATGATGTTACCAACAGCAAATTCAAAATGGGAAGCATTCAAAGAACTTATCTTGGAAGCTACTAGGCTTTACATACCAACTAAGAAATATTGTTCAAGGTTTAGGCCAAAATGGATGTCAGATGAACTAATGAGGCATATGGCAGAGAAGAAAAATGCATGGGATACTTACAAATTAACACATGACACAGAAGCCTATGATAGATACAAGTTGATATGCAACCAAATTACAAAGGAGGTTAGGCAGGCGAAGGCAGATTACGAGAAATCCTTGGCAAGGGATGCAAAGAAAAACAGCAAAGAGTTCTTTACTTATGTAAACTCTAGAAGGAAGGGGATGAATCAGATTGGTCCACTTGATATTGATGGGTCAACTGTTGATGATCCTGCTCAGGTAGCTAACAAACTAAATGAATATTTTGCATCGACATTCACACATGAGGAGTTATTCAGCAAGGGGAATGCCAGAGGTGTATTCAACTCTAGCAGTAAGCTACAGAATCTTGAAATAACTGGGAGTAAAGTGGAGGAGAAACTGTTGAAGATAAACACAAGAAAGGCACCCGGGGTGGATGGGATCTATCCAGTTATATTAAAGGAGGCAGCAAAGGAAGTAAGCAAACCCTTAGCCATAATTATGAGAGCTTCCTTGGACTCAGGGGAGGTACCCATAGACTGGAAATGTGCAAATGCGACCCCAATTCACAAAGGAGGATCAAAGGCTGGCACAAGTAATTATAGACCTGTGAGCTTAACTTCTGTTCCAGGAAAATTAATGGAGGCACTGGTTAAAGAAGGACTGCAGGATCATTTAGACAAGACTTCAGTTATAGCTCAGACACAGCATGGTTTTGTTAAGGGGAAGTCTTGCCTGCCCAACTTGATTGGATATTATGATGCAGTCACAAAAGAACTGGATGCAGGGAATAACTTTGATATTATATACTTGGATCTTAGAAAGGCTTTTGATACTGTTGCACATGGAAGACTGCTACACAAATTGGAGCAGTGTGACATTGGAGGCAAATTGCTGCTATGGATAAAGGGGTGGTTGAGGGGGAGAAGACAGAGAGTGGTAATGAATGGACACTGCTCATCGTGGACTAATGTTATTAGTGGAGTCCCTCAGGGCTCAGTGTTGGGTTCATTATTGTTTTCTGTATTTATAAATGATATTGATGATGGTATATCAAGCTTAATGTCCAAGTTTGCAGATGATACAAAGGTTGGCAGGGTTGTCAAGGACACTACTGACACTATGCTGCTGCAACAGGATCTGGAAAGGTTGAGCAGATGGGCTGAGAGGTGGCAAATGAAGTTTAACATTGACAAATGTAAAGTACTACATATGGGAAACAGTAACCCCAGAGCAACGTATCAACTCTGCGGTACTACACTGACAGTGGTGGAGAATGAAAAGGACCTGGGGGTAATTGTGCAGGCAGATATGAAGTTCTCTGAGCAGTGCAGACGGGCTGCAAGAGTAGCTCATGGAGTATTGTCAATGATATACAGGAATTTTTCCAGCAGGGATAAGGAGGTGATTATTCCATTGTATAAGGCAATGGTCAGGCCACACCTAGAGTACTGTATACAGGTCTGGAGGCCTCATTTCAAGAAGGATGTAGAGCTGCTGGAACTAGTACAGAGAAGGGCAACAAGATTAGTGAATGGAACAAAGGGGTGCTCTTATGAAGAAAGGCTTAAGTTTTGCAAATTACAGTGTCTGGAGACTAGGCACCAGCGAGGTGATCTGCTAGAGGTGTATAAAGCCTTGAATGGTTTGAGCATGCTCAATGCTGATGGGATTCTTCCTTTAGCTCAGAATAATCACCTGAGAGGGCATAAATTCAAATTGAGGAAGGACAGATGTAGGATAGACGTGCGGAAATTTGCCTTTAGCCAGCGGGTGGTAGGTTGGTGGAACAGACTTCCATTCCTTGTAGTGGAGGTTGATAGCCTAAATAAGTTTAAGGCTCAGCTGGACAGGTATTTTGAACGAACAGAGGTGTGAAGTGGAAGTGGGTTTTTTTTTTTTTTTTTTTGGCTGATGCTGCATAAGCTTGCTTTCTTGCATCAAATGCCTCTACTAATGCTAATGCTAATGCTAAATTTGAATCTATGGCCCCTCAGGTTCTTAATCTAAGCAAGTGGAAGTATCCATCAGCATTGAGCCTAATCAAACCATTCAAGGCCTTGTACATCTCAATCAGATCACCTCGCAGGTGCCTAGTCTCCAGATGCTGCAACTTGCAGAATTTAAGCCTCTCTTGGTAAGAGAACCCCCTTTTTTCCTCTCACCAATCTTGTTGCCCTTCTCTGTACTCATTCTAGCAACTCTACATCCTTCCTGAAATGAAGCCTCCAGGCCTGTACACAATACTCAAGTTGTGACCTGACAATTGCCTTACACAAAGGTGTAATCACCTCCTTGTCTCTGCTAGCAAAATTCCTATATATCATTGACAAAACTCCGTGACGTGCTCTAGCAGTCTGTCTGCACTGCTCAGAGAACTTCATATCTGACTGCACAATTACCCCCAGGTCCTTTTCATTCTCCACTACTCTGAGTGTACTACCACCCAGTTGATACTTTACTCTGGGGTTACTGCTACCTATATACATTACTTTGCATTTGTCAGTATTAAACTTCGGTTGCCACTGCTCAGCCCCATCTGCCTAACTTTTCTAGATCCTGTTGCAGTAGCATACTGTCTTTACTGACATTAACAAGCCTGATATACCTTCATCGATGTCATTAATAAATACACAACAACAATGAGCCCAGCACTGAACCCTGGGGGACTCCACTAATAACCTTTTTCCATGAAGAGCAGTGGCCATTTATTACCACTCTCTGCCGTCTCTAATTAGTTCATCTGACATCCACTTAGGCCCAAACCTTGAACAGTATTTCTTAGTTTGTATGAAAAGCCTAGTAGCTTCCAAGATTAATTCCTTGAAAATGTTTCCCATATAGAATTTACTTTTGGCATCATCATCAGTTGGTCCCACTGTATAGAATTTAAAAACTGTCTGAAACCACTCACCTTTACAAAAGCAAAGACCTTTCCCTTTAACCCTGATGGTAGTTAGTTACATCTTTGAGTTATTCTCACATCTGTGATCACTGCCACTTAGTGGTTCCTTTATCTGCAGAATCTTATATATGAAGAATCACTACTGATAATCAGATCAAGAGTATTATTCACTCTGGTTGCCTCTCAAATATGCTGCTGTTGAAAACAATCATCCAATAAATCCACAAAAGTCTTGCTAGTGTGTGAGTGACCAACCCAGAAACTCCAGTCCTATTAGTCTTACACTACCTCGATAGCATCAGCAAATATTCTTGCACCTTTTCTATTTAAGTGTGTCTTATCCCTGTAGAAGCAATCTCTCCTGTTAACAGGCACAGACCACACTGAGAAAAATTCTATCCTATGATCCTTGCACAATCTCTCCAGGGCCGAATTGATTGACAAGGGGTGTCTAGGCAAAATTGCAGACACTTTCAAATTTACCCATAACGCGTGAATTTTTTTCAACATTGACCTGTACTTGCTAAGTAAATCCTCAGATTTCCTACTCTTAATGTCATTAGTGCTAACATGTACAACAATATCACCCTTTGTGCCCTTAAAAGATTATATCTGCTCTACGTCATCAACTTTTTCTCCTGGCAGACATACCATGGTCTTGGTCCACCTATCCTTGGTCCAGCTTAAATAAATTTAAGGCTGAACTAGACAATAACTAGCTCCTCTGGGATTGATGCATTCTATCTTGGAGATTGCTGCTGTGTTGCGTGATGCACAGGAGTGAGCTCTGGCATTGAGTTGAGCAGCTGAGAGCGTGATGGGCCCCCCTCATATTAATTTACTCAAGGGCATCTATCCTACACCTCAAACTCCCATAGATGCCCATCAGAATGCTGGGTTGGCACCTAATTTCCTCACAGTCTCTGCACCTAGCACACACACACAAAGACATCCTCCTTGGCTAGACCACATCCTGTTCTAGACTGTGATGCATTGGAGAATCGCCCCTTCGGTTCTCCCCCGAGCCACAGCACTCTGGCTAATCTGTGAGTGTTGCTTTGCTGCTATAGTCTGAGTCATGATTCCGTTTAAGTACAATTTAATTAACAATGAAATTTAATAAGATTAATAAATTTTACTGATTAATTGATAATACTATACTAAGCTAACAAATTTCTAATACAGTGCTATGCATTTCACTATCTAGTTTTGTGTTAAATCTTACACTATGAAGGTCCAGATTTACGTTTCGCTATTCCATATTGTATAACAATGGCCGCAAGTTACAAAAGTAAAATCTACAGACACTTAAGTATTAACTTTCAAAATCGCTATCTAAATTCAAAATAAACCAAGGAGCTTGACTAGGACTATAAGCTACTTATAGAAAATAATTTAATATAATAATTAAGTGAATAAAACGACTAGATATAATTAAAAGCTTTGCATTTGCCAGAGCTGCAAAATCTTGTGCAACACGTGGATAACCTCGTACCCGGTCCAATATATATCATTATAATCATCAGTCCATTATAATATATTTTCATGCTGAAATCTGTTAAAAACATATTTTAGCAATAAATCAGCTCATACACCAACCATAAGAATAAGTATTTTACTGTAACTAAAATATTTACAAATTAAAAATAAAATAAATATTTACAAAAACTGCTATTATATTAAATTAAATTATGTACATGTGAAAAACATTAAAACTGTGATGAGATCCTTGTGATAAAATACACTAAAATAAACCGAGATAAAAACAATAAAAATCTGGAGCTTTCGGAAGCATTGGCTTCCTTCCTCAGCAGTAACAAAACTTCCTGCAGCACGTCCACATATAACAGGCTTACGGTACTTATACACGTGGTGCAGTAATTGTATGAGGTGAACTTTAGTATTATATTGCTTGAAAATCCTTGTTATGGTCTTCCCTGTTCCTGGGTGTTATAGAAAAGTAAATGCCAGTCCATTTTCTTTTTCCTATCGTCCAGGAGTTAAGTATTTGAATGAGACCATTCTCAGTGATATCAAAATTTAAATTGAATCAGCTTGTTTGCTCTTGATATGTTCACAGAATAAAATTTTACTGGAGACTCCATGCATCAGGTGCCAGCTTCCCTGATTTTATAGACTGCCCAACATTCATAAACTAGGCACTCTCCTTCCTACCACAATCTATTGTCACCTTTCACAATTTGTGAAACCCCAAATTGTGAGCTGTTCAGGTTTGTTTTCAAATTACCTCTTGTTGGTGAGACTTGTTATACCATTATTCTATACCATTAGTAATAACATTCATTTTATTCATATCATTAGGAAGTTTGATATCACAAGAGATGAAGTTGTCATATTTGTCATGGTTTCCTTGTTCTCATCAGTCCCATTACAGAAGACTGTTGTTTATGCTAAACAACTCTAAAAGAATGATTCTATGTTGAATAGGAAGACCTTACTTTCTGTAGAAAATATTTACTCTGCTTTGGTCCTGTGGCACAATCATTTTCAGCAGTTTTTTATACTGGTAGTTTTAGGGTACAGCTACGGGCACCCCTGTCAACTTCATCATAGTAACATCAATGTGATGGAGGCAGAATATGGAACTTTTTTGAACTTTCCTGTTATTCTAGCAACACTATATTCATGATGTTTTTGCAGTCAATTCCCCCCACCTCTGCAGAGGTCAGAAATGCTTTCCCTTTATCATGGACTTGGAGGCAAATAATACTCTTCCAATTTATGTTATGGTTCAGCAAATCTATCCATGCTTAGAGACCTCCATTTTTAGAAATCCATGTGAGTGTGTCTGTGGACCAATTTACCAACTGTAGGTTTGCACATGCCTTGGTCATTTGCAGCACACTGCTCGTGCTCTGCTCATTTAGAACTGGTCACTACTAGCTCAGATACACACAGAGAGAAAGAAAGACAGAAATTTTTAAGGTGAGGACAGATCTGGTGGTTTTTAAGGTGAGTACAGATCTGTGGGTACCCTCCTTATGTTCTTGTAACAGATTTTACAAGATTACAGGCATGATTATGCGTTTCAGTAAGTTTCTGTTGTTTGCAAACTGAATTTCTGTCAACTCACTGTCTAAACACCTTGCTGAGCATTCTGCATGATTACCATAATAGGTGTGTACAGCTCTCTGGAAAGAAGCTGCAAACTAACTATTATTACTATGCTAGAAACTGTTTATTATTATTATTATGCATATCAGCCCCATGCTACAGTGGTAAATCAGGTAGAAGATTTGAAGATTGTGTGTCTGAGCATGGAGGACATTACAGCTGCTAATTTTGTTCATTCCTTCCTCACTAAACATTTTGGTATGCGCAGCATGGCCAGCTTAACCCCAGTAACTTTAAAGGTGACTGTTCCTGTAATTATCATTTACACTTATGGCTGCACTCCTTATTTTTATATTGAGTCCCAATATCAATTACAATAAGGAGGCTGATATGCATCGTGTTATTATGGAGGCTACAATTTTATGGTGACTTGTAATGATCATTGGCCTCCTTTATATGCAGCTTTTGATACACATTGTTTTGGACTTCAGATCCTGATGGTCTTCATTCCTTTCCATTTTATTTATTTATTTATTTTTGCTCCTCTCCTTCATTCCTCCCTTTTGCTTTTTAATCATAATTGCATTCCATTTGTCCCATGTAAGTAACACAATGATTTATGTTAAGTTGTGACATGCTATGCACATTTAGTAAGTACCAGGCTTTGAAAGCTTTCTTGTGTATTTTTACCACTTGTAATATGTTAAAAATAGTCTTAATAATTTTACATTTTTCTTTTCTTAACTGACTTTATTCATTTTATTTAGCTACTTATTTTATTTCTAATTTTTTTCTTGTTTGTAAGCACTTAGAGCAATTTTTTAGGTAATAAAATTGCAGCCATTATCAACCCACTGCAGGATGGAAGCCTCCTCAACAATTCATGTTGAGGGAAATGGACCATAATCTGCTTGATATGCATCCCTATACCCAAAGCTTTTTTTTTTTTTTTTTGATAACTAAAAATTGCAGTAATTGAATTTTGTGTTTGTGAGGAGAAATTGTGTGAGCCATAGGCTGCTAAGACTGGATGACTCAGAATAGTAAAAGTGCTTTAGATAAATTTTAAATTAAGGCTTTGTTGGGAATTGAGAACATAACTTTGTACTGCATCTTGCTAAGTAAGAAAAATGAATAAATAATAATAATAAATTATTACATGTTGCACATTCCTCTGGCAGAGTCAATTTAAGAGGATAGCAATTCATTTGATCATCAAATGCAACGTTGACATTTTGTAAAGATGACAGAGTACATATTTGTGACTAGGGAAAATGTTCAGTGGGAGTGTGAAAGAGAGAAAACTGAAAAGAAAAAGAAGACAAATGGCTTATCATTAATTTCCACTCATGCATGCACAACAGTAAAATGACATTGCAGCCATATTTCTGCATACCGAATAGTGTCATGATTTTCAAGAACTACTTCAGTTTATGTGGTATAAGATTCGGTATAAATATTTTAAAAATTTATGAATTACTTAAAAATTTTAGCTAATTTATGTAATTTCTTCAATAAAAATTTAAATTCCAGTGTTTTAACATTGTATACTGATTAGGGCTTACAATACCAGTCAAAATCATAATACCAGTATTTCTGTATTTTTAATTTATGAAACTGATCTCGTGAAACCCATCGGTATTCCAAAAATAAAAGTTTTTCTCAATAAATTTTGATGACAGTTAGATGCAATAAAGTAAGGAAAAAAACAAGTACTGTAATTACTTGAATTCATGTTTTAAATAAACTTTTATTGCAATAATAAATATTCTGAAAAAATCATTAAAATACAGTTATTCTAAAAACAAAAAATATATATTGTTACTGCAAAGTTTAGTTATGTTTAAGCATCCACACTACCTGTCCGAATAAAATGAACTCTTAAGAAACATAAGCAATCAATAGTATGATCGTTTAAAATGGATCTAATTTTGGTACATATTTAATTAGCGGCAGAAAACACCCTTTCGGATTCTATTCTGGTACTATTGTACTGAGATAATCGTAGACGATCTCAGTCCATATTTTCTAGGCTTTGAACTTTTTTAGCAAAAAATAGTTAAAAGTATTTCATTAATTTCCGATTCAAGTTCATCTTTTAAAATCTCATTGGAGTCGGGCAGTTTCTTATTTTGGAAAGAATTTGCGGAACACTGATGTTCTGTTCCATGTTGGTCTTCCATGGTTGAATTATGTTCATCATTTTCTGAAGGAGAAAGACCTTTTATTCAGTGAAGTATAATTTTCACTATAGTATCTTTACTGAGTCTGGGAGAGAGCAAAGAGCACAATTAAGGAATTCTTCACATATATAAATGCAAAGAAGAGAAGGACAAATCAGATCGGACACATATGTAATTGCATGGGATAGTATACTCCAACCGATGTTGCAGGTGAACTCAACAGTTACTTTACAGAAGAAAAACCCTTCACATCAGTAAGAAATTATGGGAGTGAAGTTGAAAAAATGTAATTAATGGTGTTGAAATTTCACATGTTGATTTAATGAGAAACCTTTCGCACCCAAAGGCAAGTAAGGCTCCTGTGGTTGATGGCATATACCCTATAATCTTAAAGGAGGTGGCAAGTGAGTGCATTGAACCGTTAAGGCTAGTTATGAGAGCATCACTGGACTCAGGAGAGATTCCGTTGGATTGGTGTAAATTTGAACATAAAGGTGGTTCTAGGAGTGTAACGGGAAATTACCGACCAGCCAGTCTAACTTCAGTAGTAGGGAAAATCATGGAGACAATGATCAGGGGTGGAATTCAGGATCATTTAGATGGAAATGGAATTCTGTAGGATACACAGCATGGTATCCTACAGTAAAGGGAAAATAATGTTTAACAAATCTGGTTAGCCATTTTGACAGGTCACTCGTGAGCTGGATTTAGAGAATAATTACGACATTGTTTATTTAGATATTAGCAAAGCATTTGACTCAGTCCCACATGAGCAGTTACTTTATATTTGGAGCAGGCTGGAAACATAGGGAAAATCCTTAGATGGATAGCACAATGGCTTGAGGGTGCCAGGCAGGGGGTTGTGATAAAAGATTATTCCTCAGATTGGGTTAATGTAAGAAGTGGGGTTCCCCAAGGATTGGGACCACTGTTGTTTTTGATTATCTTAAATGACATCTATGAAGGAACATAAGGTGTGATGTCTAAACTTGCAGATGATGTAAAGATTAGCGGAGTAGTTAATGATCGTCGCCAAGCAGAGCTTCTTCAGAGTGACCTAGATAGACTTCCGGGATGGTCAGAAAAGTGGCAGCTATATGCTTTAATTCAGCAAAATGCAAGGTCTTACACCTGGGGAACAGCAATCTCAAAATAACTTATACACTTGGTGGAGTTGAACTAAAGTCAGTAGTGGAGGAACGGGACTTGGGAGTTATGATACGGTCAGACATGAAGTTGTCCAAGAATTGTGGACAGGTTGCAATGTTGCATGGTGTCCTATCGATGATTTATCGATTTGCTAGTAGAGATAAGGACATCATAATCACATAAAGGTGATTTTATAATCTTTATGTGATTAAATTATAAATTTTTCTTTAAAATTATTACCAAAAAACCCTAATACTGATACTAAAATGAATCTTCGTTATGCATTGAAACTTTTAATTTCATAACACGTAAATCTGGTAATTAATAACTTATAATAATTAGCCTGGAGCATATAAAGAGTTGCTGCTTAAATATGGTTCTTAGTATTCACTTACAATAAAAATCCTTTTTATTGTTAATCATTTTCAGATGATGGAACGCTAGTAGATGATACTAGTGTCTTTGCCTACTTGGAACAGATAAGAGAAGAATTAGAAAATCAGTTAGGATTAGATACATTTATCAGAGGTAAGAATTAGAAAGATATTAATCATCAAAAGTAACTATATGTGCAAAGCAAATTTTTACACATATAATTTTAATGTCACACACTATTTCTTATTATTGCACTTCCTAATAGGTTTCAATTTTTTTTTTTTTTTTTTTTTTTTAGATGTTATATACATATAATAAACTACAGCATACATATATGATTTAGGACTAACATGCCTCAGATTGCAAGAAATGTTTAATGTCATATAAGTTAGTGCAATAGCATCATTTCTAAACACAGTAAACCAACCAAAGTTGTGCAGTGGCATCATTACATAACATTTCATATTGTGGATTCCTTCGTGAATTGCCTATTTCATTATACCTCAAATAAGTAATGTTTCCCTGGTCAAGAAAACTATTGGTACTTATTCTCATTGGGTACCACCACCCAGACAGCCATTTCAGGGCTATTTGGCCTCTCATTGGTGAGTGGGTAGGTATCCCGATGATATAATAGCTGACAACCTCTCACAGATACTTGAGGCTGACAGTTTGAATAAATTCAGAGGTCAACTGGACAGTTACTGTGTGAGGAGGGAAGCATATAATTTGTATTTTCTTATCTACTTTCTCTTTTTTTTTGCCAGTGCAGCAAAATCCTGTGGCTTCCTTGCACTATAATGGTGAATGCTATTACTACTATAACCCAGTTGTGAATTTGTTCACAACTGGATTATGTGAGAGATACCAAGTAGAATGTAGTTTGATACACATGTAGGATAGTCTTGTACAACAAATTACAGCATTTAATATCAGGCTGAATTAATATCATAGAAAATATTTTAACTGGTATTTATTTATATTTTTAGTTCTCTGTTATAATAAAATACATGAATAAAGTGCCTATCATAATGTAATTGGGATGAATGCAAATTTTCTCTGCTGTATGGCAAAAATAAGGTAACAAAAAGGTTATTCCTTTTTTTTATTAACACAGAGTGTGTCTTAAATAATGGCCAGCTAAAAATTGTAATTTAAAATTTAAAAATGTCGTACTGTTCTCAAGAAGTGGATGAAGTGATTTGATACAAATAGTATGATAAAATGAATTGCCAATACCAGTGACGCTAAAATAATTGAATCAGTTGTGATGCCAATAAACCATACAAACAATGTCTCTGAATTTAAAGCTTCTACAATAATTAAAACAGTATTTTTTTGAACATCAACAGTTAAAACATTTTATTAAATGGTTTAGACACACATTATTGGCATTAAAGGAATGCTAATGATGTGCGTGTCACTATGAACAATATATGAATGAAATATTAAGTGTCTGCATTATTGTTTAAGTGGACTAGATCCACAGAACAATAATGCAGGCATTTAATTCATCCATATGTATAATTATATAGTGAGACACACTAAGCAGCTAGTAATACAGGCATTTAATTTTTGGTCTCTCTCTCTCTCTCTCTCTCTCTCTCTCTCTCTCTCTCTCTCTCTCTCTCTCTCTCTCTCTCTCTCATTAATGATACTTTATTTGGCAATCTGGTTTATAAATAATACACAGTCATGCAGTATAACAAAGTTCAAGAATTGATTACTCTTTGGCAAAGCACATTTCCACACACCTGTTCTGCAACCATCCTTTTTCCGATTTAAATTTATAACCCCTTGTGTGTTTCATCTCAGAAAGGATAAAGATGCCATCAGTTTTTAGTTTACAGTTGTTATTGTTGTTGCTATTTGGTTTTTAGAAGCATTAGCAACTAAGGCCATATTGCTCCGGGGATATGCAGTGGTCATTTCCTGACCTTTCCGCATCCTCCGTATTTGGTGGTCACGGGCGCGAACCCTGGTCTGATCAAGAAGCATGTGCTACTCACTGCTGCTCCTGCCCACCTGGCTACGGAGGCACCTTTAGTTTACATAACCCTTTTAAAGCCACATATGCTTCAATTAAGTCACCACATGGATACTCAGTTTTTTAAAGACTGCAATTTACAGAACTCCAGTCTTTCTCAATAAGAATATATAAGAATATCCTTTTGTGCCCCTAAATAATCTCATTGCTCTTCTCTGCACCATTTCCAAGAGATCTATGTCCTTCCTAAAATGAGGTTTTTTCAAACCTCATTTTAGGCAGTATTCCAGAGCCATTGCCTTATACAATGGGATGATCATCTCTTTGCTGTGTAACAGTGACAAAACTCCAAAGACCGTTCTAGCAGCTTCTCTGCACTGCTCAGAGAATTTAATGTTGCCATGTACTATTACCTCTAGATATTTTTTTCATGCTCCACTACTTCAGTTTGGTGTCACCCAGATGTATGTTCTGGGATTACTGCTACCCAAAAGGTTTTCATTTATCCCTCTTAAACTTCGTCATTTTTCGACCTTTCTGCTGAGTTTATCTAGTCCTCTTGAGGTACCAAGCAATCTTATACGTGTGGCACAGTATAAAAAGCTTTACAGAAATCTAAGTGTATGAGGTCAAAATTTTTCTTTGCATCCAGTTCCTTTATAAAAACCTCAAATGTTGAGGAATATTCTCCCTTTAGCAAATCCATGCTGTAGTTCCTTGTGGTCCCATTAAGATGATCCTATTAACCTGATCTTTTGCTACTTCTTTAACTATTGATAGCATTATTTTCCTTGACACAGAGGTTAAACTTACTGGTCTGCAGCATTTTTTTTTTTATGAAAACACCAAACAAGAAAGGTATTAGAACACACATAGTACTTAGTACTGTGCATGGATTGCAGGTTGAGAAGATGAAAGGACATACATGTTGACATTTAGACTTCATAGATTGTAATTTCCAAGAAATATGTACGAAGAGAGGTTGTTCCAGAAAATGGAAAACAAAGGAATAAATGAGAAAGAAGAAATATTGATTCTGTGATTTTGAAGTCAGACAGAAAAAAGATGCTCACTGGTTGCAACACGTGTTCAGACTGGCTTGGAAGAGAGATAGAGAGTGGGAATTATAGAAGCCAATTCAGAAGAACAGTGCCCATGGAAGTATCTATAGAAAAGGCATGCAGCAGAAACAGAACATCTGTGAGTGGAGAGACTTTGTTAGAGAAGGGTCATTAATTAACTGACTGCACTTAAATAGGGTCTAGAAGCCTGAGAGAGGTTTTGGGGACATCAATCCTGATATGGAAACAATGTTCCATGGTAGGGCAGATTTGTGGTTTGTGCAGAGTGAGCAGCTGTTTGAAAGAAAAGTAATGCTGAGAGTGAAAGAGTGAAAGAGAAAACCCAGTATTTAGATGCAGAAGAAGCAATATTTATGATGTGCTTAGGCCAAGAGAGATTAGAAGACAGGATAATCTAATAGAGATGTGCAATCTTATCTAGAAATCTGAGTATCGTCAAACATAAGCATAGGAGAAGAAAAATCCTTTTTGTGAAATATAAGACAAGTCTGAGTTTTAGAAAGGTTGAAATCAACTAAGTTATCTTTGCCCCACTGGAGAATTGCCTGGAGATCAGCATTTAGGGAATTGGTGGTTGATATTTGAGAAGTCGAAGCTGTTTGTGCAGGAAAGGTTTCTCAAACTGGAAGGTGGAATGTAATGTGCTATCATCAGCAAAACCATGGATTTCCCACACCAATTACTGACTTCAACCTCTGAACAACCCTTGTAAATAGCAGATATACTAGGTGGTAGACTAGGGCTGCCACCTCTCTAACCTTAAAAATGAGGACATTTAAGCAGAAAAATCGGGACTTGTGAGGACACCTTTCCCTATTGTACCAAAACACACCGTACATTTTCTTACAATATTTTCAAAAATGCCTATGCCTTTAATAACAGTTTATTATGATAATAGGGTAATAACACAGTCACTGGCAAAGTAATAACATGTTAAATATTTTAAATGAATATCTCAAATCCATTAAATTAACAGAATTCACATTTACCATTCTTATGCAGGTTGCTTAACTTGTAAAAAATGATACACGAAAAAAAACATGAATAAAAAAATAGTTTTATTTTCTCAGCATAATTTCTTTGCTGTTCTCTACATTACTTTTATATTTTTCCGCCGATGCAATTTTTCTCTATAAATCGGTGTTTTTGGATAAATATGAATGGAAATCTTTACATAGCATATCACTAAAATAGAATTTTGTAAGCATTAGTTCCTTAATATAATCCACACTAAACAAGTTTCTATCCTTAGACCACTGCATCTCCATCATTGAAAACAGTCTTTCAATAAATGCATTCTGTGGTGGTATGGAAAAGAAAAATTGAGCAATTATTAACAGCTCTGAGGAAAAACTCTTCATTGTTACAGTGGCTAAAATAATTAGCCCATCTTATATTACAAGGAACTGAAACATCAGAATCCTTAATTTCCGCTGCAATTTTTTTTTAAATTACAAAACTGATCAAAGCACTTCACATCATCCACACACACTCCTTTTGTATAAAGGTACCTAATTGTTGAAACCACACTATTCCTTGGTTCTTGAGGTTGTCACAGACATTCTCTAAGATATGCCAGACAAGCTGCACTTGCTACCTAGGAGTCTAAAACGCTGATGGAATGGTATTCAGGTGACATTCAAATTGGACCCAATTTCGGTGAAGTCTGGACGGTCCATGACAGCCAGATCCTCTGCTTGCACCTTCACGATGGTGGGACTGTTAGTAATCCTGGGTATAACACCTATGCACAAGCACACTGTGAGTAACCACCCAGGTGTGAACCAACATAAGCAGGGGTCGAGGTGTGGCACCCACCTCAGAGAGGACGCTGACTCTCTTCAACAAATTACAACTGGGAGTTACAGGCTCCGAAAAAATGATGTGTTTGCCTTTTTATTTACATAATTGTTATTTTATATTGTACTTAATACGTAGTCTTATAGTTATAGTTATGCTGGTTATTTTTATTTTAATTTATATAAAGAGTTTTTGTGGATTAATACTTAATATAGGTAAAACCGTTATTTCGTTTGAATCTTGCTGTCATTGTTTTTGTATATAGTGGTAGGGAATTCAAATTTTTAATTGAGGTAGCTAGGTAGCTCTAACGTATAATTATATAGAGTAATACGCTTCACTGTTGCTATTAGGTAGCGTAGTGTTGACATTTAATTAATTTAATTTATTGATCTTATTAATTTAAACTATCATGCCCCAAACTAGAGCAGCAAAGCAACTGGCACAGTGGCAGGAATGCTGTGACTCAGGGGAGAACTGAGGGGGGCGATTCTCCAATGCATCACAGCCTAAAAAAATGTGCGACTTGTGAAACGTTTGCCGAACTCTCTGGAATGGAACATGATATTGCCATGGGGGATGTCTTTGTGTGTGCGCGATGTAAGGAGTGTAAGGAAATCAGTTGACAACTCAGCGTTGTTATGGGCCTATATGAGAGTTTGAAGGACAGGGTGGATGCCCTCGAAAGATCTGAATTGAGGGGACCATCAAGCTTTTAGCTGCCCACATCAACGCCAGAGCTTGCACTTGATCATCGTGCAACACAGCAGCAACCCCCAAGGCAGAATGCGCTGGTCCCACAGGAACTAGTAGTTGTTGGTGACTCTATTGTCAGGGAAACGGGTAACATGCTTTGTAAAAAGGATAGGTGGAACAGGACCAGGGTATGTCTGCCAGGAGCAAAGGTTGATGACGTTGTAGAGCGGATATCTTTTAAGGGCACAAAAGGTGATATAGTTGTACACGTTGGCACTAATGATATTAAGAGTAGGAGACCGGCAGAATTACTTAACAAGTACAGGTCATTGTTGAACAAAAGCCGTGAATTAGGGTTGAATTTGAAAGTGTCTGCAATTCTGCCCAGACACGATAGAAGGGAGTATATGATGAGAGCCTTGTCGATCAATTCGGTCCTGGAAAGATTGTGCAAGACTCAATTCTTGAGTATTGCTTATTAACAGGAGAGACTGCTTCTACAGGGATGGGATACACTTAAATAGAAAGGGTGCAAGAATATTTGCTGATGCTATCGGGGCAGTGTTAGGTGGATCGGAAAACTGATAGCTTGGGGGGATACAAGGACTAATAGATTAACAGTAGCCATAGGCATAGGCAGAGGTGAAGTTGATTCTTGCACAACTTCTATTAGAATAAGTAGCGACCTGGAGCAAGGGGTGTTGGGGGTTTCAGGGACGGATGGCAGTCATCCAGAAATAGGTGAGTATATGGGATGTGTTAGGGTAACTAGGAATAGGAATAGGAGCATGTATACCAATGCTAGAAGAAGTATAGTAAATAAATTTGATGAATTTGAAGTGTTGGTCAAGACATCAAAGGCGGATATTGTTGGGATAGCACAGACATGGTTCACACAGATATAAGGAATGCTGAACTGGAATTTGGGGAGTACAATGTATACAGAAAGGATAGACAGGATATCAAGGGAGGAGGTGTTATGCTGTTAATTAAGAAAAACATAAAATCAAAAGAAGTGCATCTAGTTGATATAGATGAACAGTGCACTGTTGAGTCAGTTTGGTGGGACATAAGCACTGCGAAAGCAAAAATAAGAGTAGGAGTGTGTTATAGGCCTAATGACTTGAATGAGTACATTGAACAATTGTACAGAGAAATAGAGTGGGCTAGTAAATCGGAATGTCTTATAATGGGTGATCAGAGACTGCTGGGAGTCATTGCGGTACAAGTAAACACATGGGTTGTGTTAGGGTAGCTAAGAATAGAAACAGGTGCATGTATACCTGCGTGTACACCAATGCTAGGAGTTTGGTAAATAAATTTGATGAATTTGAGGTATTGCTCAAAACATCAAAGGCAGATATTGTTGGGATATCAGAGACGTGGTGTCACACAGATATAAGTAATGCGGAACTGGAATTTGGGGAATACAATGTGTATAGAAAGGATAGACAGGACAGGAGGGGAGGAGGGGTTATGCTATTAATTAAGAAACACATAAGGTCCAACGAAGTGAAGCCAGTCGACATCGATGGACAGGGCAGTGTCGAGTCAGTTTGGTGTGACATAAGCATAGGGAAATCAAAATTGAGAGTAGGAGTGTGCTATAGGCCTAATGACTCTGATGAGTATAATAAGATATTGTACAGGGAAATAGAGTGGGCCAGTAAATCAGAGAGTCTTATAATGGGGGATTTTAATTTCCCAGATATTGACTGGAATTTGTGGGTTGGTCACTCGCACACTAGCAAGGCTTTTGTGGATTTATTGGATGATTGTTTTCTACATCAGCATGTTCGTAAGGCAACAAGAGGGAGCAATACTCTTGATCTGATTATCAGTAGTGATTCTTCATGCATTAAGAATCTGCAGATAAATGAACCACTAGGTGGCAGTGATCACAGTGTGTTATAGTGGGATTTACTCAAGGAGGTAACTACCATCAGAGGTAAAGGGAAGGGTTTTTGTTTTCGTAAAGGCGACTATGATGGTCTGAGACAGTATTTAAATTCTATACAGTGGGACCAACTGATGATGTTACCAACAGCGAACTCAAAATGGGAAGCATTCAAGGAACTAATAATGGGAGGCTACCAGGCTTTACATACCAACTAAGAAATATTGTTCAAGGTTTAGGCCTAAATTGTTGTCAGATGAACTATTGAGGCATGTGGCAGAGAAGAAAAATGCATGGGATACATACAAATTAATGGGTGACATGGAAGCCTATCATAGATATAAGTTGGTCTGTAACCAAGTCACAAAGGAGATTAGGCAGGCAAAGGCAGACTACGAAAAATCCTTGGCAAAGGATGCAAAGAAAAACAGAAAAGAGTTCTTTACCTATTTAAACTCGAGAAGGAAAGGGATGAATCAGATTGGTCCACTGGATATTGATGGTTCAACAGTTGAGGATCCTGCTCAGGTGGCTAACAATCTAAACGAGTATTTTGCATCTACATTCACGCATGAGGAGTTATTCAGGAAGGAGAATGATGTAGGTAAAGTAAACATTGGCAGTGAGCTGGATGATTTTGTAATAACTGAGAGGAAAGTGGAGGAGAGATTGTTGAGGATAAACATAAAAAAGGCACCTGGGGTGGATGGGATCTATCCAGTTATATTAAAGGAGGCAGCAAAGGAAGTAAGCAAACCCCTAGCCATAATTATGAGAGCTTCTTTGGACTCAGGGGAGGTACCCATAGACTGGAGATGTGCAAATGCGACCCCAATTCACAAAGGAGGATCAAAGGCTGACACAAGTAATTATAGACCTGTTAGTTTAACTTCTGTTCCAGGTAAGTTAATGGAAGCACTGGTTAAAGAAGCACTGCAGGATCATCTAGACAAGAATTCAGTTATAGCTCAGACGCAGCATGGTTTTGTTAAGGGCAGGTCTTGCCTGACCAACTTGATTGGATACTATGATGTAGTCACAAAAGAACTGGATGCAGGGAATAACTTTGATATTATATATTTGGATCTTAGAAAGGCTTTTGATACTGTTGCACATGGAAGACTGCTGCACAAATTGGAGCAGTGTGGCATTGGAGGCAAATTGCTGCTATGGATAAGGGGATGGTTGAGTGGCAGAAGACAGAGAGTGGTAATCAATGGACACTGCTCAACGTGGACTAATGTTATTAGTTGAGTTCCTCAGGGTTCAGTGTTGGGTCCGTTGTTGTTTTCGGTGTTTATGAATGATATTGATGATGGGATATCAAGTTTAATGTCCAAGTTTGCAGATGATACAAAGGTTGGCAGGGTTGTTAAGGACACTACGGACGCTATGCTGCTGCAACAGGATCTGGAAAGGTTGAACAGATGGGCTGAGAGGTGGCAAATGAAGTTTAACATTGACAAATGTAAAGTACTACATATGGGAAACAGTAACCCCAGAGAAACGTATCAACTCTGTGGTACTACACTGACAGTGGTGGAGAATGAAAAGGACCTGGGGGTAATTGTGCAGGCAGATATGAAGTTCTCTGAGCAGTGCAGACGAGCTGTAAGAGTAGCTCATGGTGTCTTGTCAATGATATACAGGAATTTTTCTAGCAGGGATAAGGAGGTGATTATTCCCTTGTATAAGGCAATGGTCAGGCCACATCTTGAGTACTGTATACAGGTCTGGAGGCCTCATTTCAAGAAGGATGTAGAGCTGCTGGAACGGGTACAGAGAAGGGCAACAAGATTAGTGAATGGAACAAAGGGTTGCTCTTACGAAGAAAGGCTTAAGTTTTGCAAATTACAGAGTCTGGAGACTAGGCACCGGCGAGGTGATCTGATAGAGGTGTATAAGGCTTTGAATGATTTGAGCATGCTCAATGCCAATGGGATTCTTCATCTTGCTCAGAATAATCACCTCAGAGGGCATAAATTCAAATTGAGGAAGGACAGATGTCGGATAGATGTGCGGAAATTTGCCTTTGGCCAGCGGGTGGTTGGTTGGTGGAACCGACTTCCATCACTTGTTGTTGAAGTTGATAGCCTAAACAAATTTAAGGCTCAACTGGACAGGTATTTCGAACGAACGGAGGTGTGAAATGGGAGTGGGTTTTTTTTTTTTTTTTTTTGGCTGATGCTGAATAAGCTTGCTTTCTTGCATCATATGCCTCTACTAATGCTAATGCTAATTTTAACTTCCCAGATATTGACTGGAACTTGTGGTTGGTCACTCACACACTAGTCAGACTTTTGTGGATTTATTGGATGATTGTTTTCTGCAGCAGCATGTTCGAGAGGCGACCAGAGAAAGTAATACTCTTGATCTGGTTATCAGCAGTGATCATTCGTGTATTAAGAATTTGCTGATAAAGGAACCACTAGGTGGCAGTGATCACAGTGTATTGATGTGAGATTTACTTAAAGATTTAATTACCAATCAGGGGTAAAGGAAAGGGTTTTTGCTTCCGTAAAGGTGAGTACAGTGGTCTCCAACAGTTATTAAATTCTGTACAGTGGGATCAAATGACGATGTTACCAACAGTAAATTCTAAGTGGGAAGCATTCAAGGAATTAATCGTGGAAGCTACTAAAAGTATCATACCTATTAAGAAATATTGTTCAAGGTTTAGGCCTAAATGGTTATCTAATGAACTAAGGGGACTCGTAACAGAAGAAAAATGCATGGGATGCATATAAATTATCAAGTGACTCAGAAGCCTATGACAGATATAAGCTAGTCTGTAATCAGGTCACAAAAGAGGTTAGGCAGGCGAAGGCAGATTACGAGAAATCCTTGGCAAAAGATGCTAAGAAAAACAGCAACGATTTCTTTACTTATGTAACCTCTAAAAGGAAGGGGATGAATCTGATTGGTCCACTTGACATCGATGGTTCGACTGTTGATGATCCTGCTCATATAGCAAACAAACCGAATGAGTATTTCGCATCTACATTCACACATGAGGAATTATTAAGGTTTGAAAATGGCAGAAGGTTATCAAATTATAGCAGGTTGTTTAATGATTTTGTAATAACTGAGAGCAAAGTGGAGGAGAAATTGTTGAAGCTAAACATAAGAAAAGCACCTGGGGTGGATGGGATCTATCCAGTTATATTAAAGGAGACAGCAAAGCAACTAAGCAAACCCTTAGCCATGATGCCACGATTATGAAAGCATCGTTGGACTCAGGGGAGGTTCCCACGGACTGGAGATATGCAAATGTATCCCCAATTCACAAAGGGGGATCGAAGGGAGACACGGGTAATTACAGACCAGTTAGTTTAACTTCTGTTCTGGGTAAAATAATGGAGTCACTGGTTAAAAATGCATTGCAGGATCATCTAGACAAGACTGCAGCAATAATTCAGACACAGCATGGGTTTGTTAAGGGAAAGTCTTGTCTGACAAATTTGATAGGATATTATGATGTGGTTACAAAGGAACTGGATGCAAAAAATAATTTGGATATCATATATTTGGATTTCAGGAAAGCTTTTGACACTGTTGCGCATGGAAGACTATTGTACAAATTGGAGCAGAATGGTATTAAGGGTAAGCTGCTACAATGGATAAAAGGATGGTTGAGTGGGAGAAGACAGAGGGTGGTAATCAATGGGTGCTGCTCTTCGTGGACTAATGTTATTAGTGGAGTCTCACAGGGTTCGGTTTTGAGTCCACTGTTGTTTTGTGAATATTTATCAATGATATTGATGAAGGTATATCAGGCTTAATGTCAAAGTTTGCAGATGATACAAAGTTTGGCAGGGTTGTTAATGACAGTAATGGCAGTGTGCTGCAACAGGATCTAGATAATTTGGGCAGATGGTCTAAGAAGTGGCAACTGAAGTTTAACCTTGACAAATGCAAAGTACTGCATATGGGTAGAAGTAACCCCAGAGAAACGTACCAACTGTGTGGTACTACACTTAAGGTGGTAGAAAATGAAAAAGACCTGGGAGTAATTGTGCAGTTTTCTGAGCAATGCAGACAGGCTGCCAGGGCAAGTCATGGGGTTTTGTCAATGATATATAGGAATTTTGCTAGCAGGGAGAAGGAGGTGATTGTCCCACTGTATAAGGCAATGGTCAGGCCACGCCTTTAGTACTGTGTACGGTCTGGAGGCCTCATTTTAGGAAGGATGTAGATTTACTTCAGCGTGTACAGAGAAGGGCAACAAGATTGGTGAGGGGAATGAAGGGATCCTCTTACCAAGAGAGGCTTAAGTTCTGCAAATTGCAGTGGCTGGAGACTAGGCACCTGCGCGGTAATCTGATTGAGGTGTATAAGGCCTTGAATGGGTTGAGCACGCTGAATTCTGATGGGATCCTTCCACTTGTTCAGATTACGAACCTAAGGGGGCATAAATTCAAATTAAGAAAGGACAGAGTAGAATAGATGTGCGGAAATTTGCCTTTATCCAGCGGGTGGTTAATTGCTGGAACCAACTTCCATCTGTCGTTGTGGAAATTGATAGGTTGAATAAATTTAAGGAGGAACTGGACAGGCATTTGGAGGAAATGGTGTGATTTTTTTTTTTTTTTTTTTGGCTGATTCTGCATAAGCTCATACACTTGCTTTCTTGCATCACATGCCACTACTACTACTACACCCCTGTGTTACCAGGCAATACTAGATGGTAGATGACTCTCATCAACTGGTGCAATACCACCACTTTGCTTATTGGAGGCTTGAAATGGTGGAACCCATGTTTAGTTTCCAGAGCTGAGTTCCAGTCAACCATTCCCCATCTCTTCCATCATGCAGTATGACTGATGACTTTTGAGGTTATGACGGACATCATGGCAAGATCCAATCTTCCTTACATTTCGAGGGTATAGCTCTAAAACAGTGTTCGCAGGCCAGCTGCTAGTTAGTACACAGGACCGAACCTATTGGTAACTCTTCACGAGGCTTCCGGATCAACTAGTGTAGGGGTCCCCAACCTTTTTCATCCGAGGGCCACATAGAAAATTCATAACAAATGGCGGGCCGGAGTCGGTGCAATTTTGACGACCAAAAAAACGCAATTTTAGCGACTTCACCAGGTCAAATGGGGGTGTACGAGATAGGAAAACTATAAAAAATTATAAACAAGGGATATTTATTGTAAATAAAGACGTAGTCATATTAAAAATCACAATTTTTATTATTATAATCACATTTGATATTACAGAAATAGCAAATCAGTGAGATGTTTGTAGTTGTTTTGATTTAGCAATAATTGAAATGTTAGGTTTAAAAGTAGAAGTTCCCAATCTTAAAAAGTCTTGCAAATGTTCATGTGTCATTCTTGATCGATGTTTGGATTTTATATATTTCATTTTTGAATATGTTTGTTAACATAGGTAAGTGCTACCAAAAATAGAAATTATTCTTCTTGCTAATTTTTTTAATTCTGTAAATTCATTTTCTGTCAAAGTTTTATAAAAGTTAATTAATGTTTCATTTTTCAATAATGTTTTTAGGTTATCGTTACTTTGAAGATCTATGATTTCTAATTGTAGATCTTTATCTATTTGTGAAACATTTACATCAAATGGATTCTGAAATGATTAAATGATTTTCTATTGTTTTCGAAATCAGCAAATCGATCAACAAATGCTTCCATCAATAATTCAAGATTTCGGACAAAATTGTCTGTAGAAAAATCACAATTGGGCCTATTATTATATAAACTTTTAAAACACAAAAAATGGGAAAAATTATTTTGTTCAATTTGATTTGTAAATAATTCTAATTTTGCCTGAAATGCTTTAATATTGTAGAAGTCATTTACAAGTAGATCGCGACTTTGAAGTTTTTTATTCAATGTATTCAAATGTTCACAAATATCTGTTAAAAATGCAAGTTCCTATAACCATTTAAAGTCTGTTAATTCTGGGACTGGTTTTAATTTTTCGTTCATGAATATGTCTATTTCGGTTCTGAGTTGAAAAATTCTTTTTGACACATTACCGCGACTCAACCATCGCACTTCTGTATGATAAACAAATCACCATATTCGCTTTCGATTTCCTCCAAGAAAATTTTAAACTGACAATGGTTCAGGCAATTTTTGCGTATAAAATTCACAATGCTAATTATAGTCAATATGATTGAGTTCAAAGACAAAAATTTACCGCACAACGATTTCTGGTGAATAACACAATAAAATTGCATAGGTCTTTCAATGTTTTTGGAATCAAAATATTTATTAACATGGCCAATGAAACCAATATTTTTTCCAGCCATATTCTTTGCACCATCGGTCGTAATTGCTGTCAACAGTTCCCAATCAAGCTGCAGGTCTTCGAACACTTTTGATATGCTATAAAATATGTTTTCACCAGAGGTTCTATTCTTCAAGCTTTCAAGTGCAGCCAGTTCTTCTGTGACTTCAAAATTTTGATTTATACCGCATATGTAAATGAGTAACTGTGCTGTGTTGGTAATATCTTCACTTTCATCAATAGCAATCAAAAAATTTATAAAATCTGTAACTTTTTGTTTCAGCTGATCTTTAACATTAGCAGACAAGTCTTCGATTCTTCTTGCTAAAGTTGTGATGCTGATAAACTTATAGCAGCGAAGTGCTTAACTTGATCGATCAGGGCATATTTCTTCTGCAATTGATAGGCACACTCTTTTTACAAACTCGCCATCAGTAAAAGCCCTACCTTCTTCAGCAATGATTTGAGATGCTCACAAACTAGCTCTAATTAAATTTAAATTCTGATTAGTGAAACATGTCATCTGTTGTTGTTGTTGCCTCTTGAAATCAAAGCTCAGCTCCTGTAATTTCTTGTTTCGCAACTCTCCTTGAAGTTTATCGTAAGTTGAGGCATGTTTTGTCGTGTAATGCTCTTTCAAATTATATTCTTTCAACACAGAAACTGCTTCCTTACATATAAGGCAGGTACATCGGTTATTGTCCCTTATAAAAAAATAATTAATCGACCAAAGTTCATTGAAGACACGGCATTTGGAATCAATTTTTCTTTTGCTTGACATCTTGATTCGCTAAAATTAAAATTAACAATTCTAAGTTAAATAAAATTAAAAATAATATGCATTTATACAAATAGCACTAATAAATTGTTGTGCATGATAATCAGTGCAACGGCCCGACGACTACGGTCTGAATGAGAATAGCTGACCAGGAGAAAGATTAATACGCGTACTCGTCTTTGCATTGCAAACTGCAAAGAACGCATTGCATACAATTCTTTCACTAATACTTACTTGATTAATATTTACATTAGTGTTTAGCAATTGTTTTAACAGTCTTATTTTAACTTTACTATTTCACTTTTTGACAACTCGTGTTTGCTGGAAATACTCGAGGCTATAAACTTATAGCCTTGGGCACTCGCACTGTTGGGATTTCCGACATCGCAAGAAACACTGCTGCGAAGTGGAAGCACACAGAGTTTCAACAATGTTACAAAATTATATTTGGACGCATTTACATTATATTTTGATTAAAAATATCCTTATATACGATGTGTAGCAACCAAAAAAGATTTCTATAGAATAAATTTCATGAGGCGGATGAAAGAGTCTTTCGGGCCGGATGAAATCGTTATTTGTTATTTGGTTTTTTTTAGGAGCATTAGTAGCTAAGGCCATATTGCTCCGAAATATGCGGTGGTCATTCCATGACCTTTCAGCATCCTTCGTATTTGGTGGTGACGGGCTCAAACCCCGGTCTAATCAAGAGGCGTGTGCTACGCACTGCTGCTCCTTCCCACCTGGCTATGGAGGTGCCCAGATGAAATCGTATGGCAGGCCGTAGGTTGGGGATTCCTGAGCTAGTTGTATAATCTTGCTACCTCTACTCTGCCAGGTAGTGACTGGAGGGAGTCCTAGTAGTGTGTATGCGGGGAGGGGGGACATTGTCGAGGCCACGTTATGTCAAGGATCTGGGTGTATTCTTACCAAGTGTACGCCATATCCAAAAATTTCATTACTTCGTACGGCAGGGCCGTACAGCTTTTTCTTACTATTAAATACACCATTAATTATCAAACTAATAGAGTAAGCTTATCTGCAAAAAGATCTAAACCTCCCAAACACTTCCTAGTTCATTTCACCGATATACATGGTCTCAGTTCTAATCTCAACGATGTCCATTTCCACTTGCAGTCTGCCAAACCTCATGTACTTTTTCTGAGAGAATCTCAGTTATGGTTGATTCAACTACTGCTCATCTCACTTGCCCAAATTATTCGCTGTATGATTCCTTTTGCCTCAAAGGTGGTACTTGTGCATATTTCCTTTCCGATATTCCATGTCAGAGACTTGGTAATTTGGAATCTCCTCTTTTCAATCTTCTCTGGCTTAAAATCTCTCTACCTTATTCTGTCAAATTCATCTGTTGTCTCTACTGTTCTCCCAACTCCACTAATCACTTGGAGCTCTTTGACTTCCTCTCTTTGCAACTTGACTTTCTCCAGTCCCACTTTCCTAACAGTGAGATAATTTTACTTGGTGATTTTAACGTTCACAACTCCAGCTGGCTACCATTTTGTAATCACACCGACCCAGCAGGTCGAGATGCTGAGGCTTTTGCAATTACTAATGACCTTGCATAGATTGTTCATTTTACCTAAAAGAAAACCGGACAATCCTAACCATACAGCCAACACGCTTCATCTTTTTCTCACAAACAACCCTTCTAAGTACACGGTCAAAGTGAATGGTCCTTTAAGCACTTCAGATCACAACTTGGTGATTGTATCTTCTCCAATGGAGCCTTTATCTCATGACTATTCCCAACCTCTTGTTTGGCATTATAAGAATGCAAAATGTGATGACCTGTGAGATTTCTTTTCTTCTTTTCCTTGGTCGGATTACTGTTGCAAAACTTCTGATGTCAGCATTAGAAAATAGGTCTTGTGCATTGGGTTACATTATATCATCAAGTTTCTTGTGACGACCGACTAACTGGTTAAAATAAATTTATTAAAATAAAAATAAAAAATTATGTATACATAAGATAAAACAGAAATAAAATAAGTTAAAAGTATTAAAATACAATAAGATAAAACCATTATCTTACAATAAGATGAAGAGACACTTCGAAGCGAAGTGCTTCTTCGTCAGCTAGTCGGTGAATGGTGGTTGTTGTTGTTATTTGGTTTTTAGGAGCATTAGCAACTAAGGCCATATTGCTCCGGGGATATACGGTGGTCATTCCCTGACCTTTCCGCATCCTCCACATTTGGTGGCTCACGGGCTCGAACCCCAGTGTAATCAAGAAACATGTGCTACGCACTGCTGCTCCTGCCCACCTGGCTACAGAGACACCCAGTAAATGGTGTACTTCAGTATATATTGATGGTTACAATAGCACAAGTCAGCTGGGCATGATCATGTATCACGATTCTGGTGTCAGTAAAGGTCTGGTGTCAACACCTGACTTGTGATACATGATCATGCCCAGCTGACTTGTGCTATTGTAACCATCAATATATACTGAAGTACACCATTCACCAACTAGCTGATGAAGAGGCACTTCGCTTCAAAAGCTTCTATGTATTTTAACGCTTTTATCTTATTATATTTTAACGCTTTTATCTTATGTATATATAATTTTTTTTTTTTTTAATTTTTTTATCTTATGTATATATAATTTTTTTTTTTTTTTAATTTTTATTTTAATAAATTTATTTTAACCAGTTAGTCGGTTGTCGCAAGAAACTTGGATGATATTCTGATGTCAACGCTTGCTCAGACTGTGTCAGTGAAATTATTCTTGTAGGAATGAAATCCTTTATCCCAGACTCCACTTTAAAATCTCGTCCTTTATCTAAACCTTGGTTTTCCAATAAATATGCTAAGGCTGTCCAAGAGAAGAACATTGCATATCATAATTGGCTTGTTTCCAATTCTTCTGTTTCATTTTCTGCCTACACCAAAGCTCGTAATGATTGTAAAGCAGTTATAATATGCCTCCTGTGGTCTTCTGTCAAAAGGGTGTCAGAAGGATTTTGATGAATCTTGATGCTAAGAAAGCTCCAGGACCTGACGCTATTTCTCCACTTGTTCTCAAAACCTGTGGTCCTGAACTTACTCCTGTTCTTTGCTGCCGTTTTTCCTTCTGCTTGGAAATTTGCTCATATCCAGCCAGTTCCTAAAAAAGGGTGACAAATCCCTTCCATCCAGCCGACCGGGCTAGCCGAGTGGGTAAAGTACCTTCCCGGCAACCCAAAGGTCGCGGGTTCGATTCCCGCCTCGGGCTTGGATCAAAGTACTGCAAAAACCTTGGGAGGTGCAATATGGCCACAGAAGCCGATGCGCCAACAACTACCAAATCAAAAAAAAAAAAAAAAAAAACCTTCCATCCAATTATCGTCCCATTGCAATTACTTCTACTCTTTCTAAAGTAATGGGGAAATCAATTAACAGCAAACTCTTAAACTACCTAGAAACCTTCCGTAAGATCAATGATCACCAGTATGGATTCTGTCAGTGTCGATCCACTGGGATATCTGGCTTATGTTACCCATTTATGGAAAAATTCAATGGAAAACTTCGGTGAAACACAAGCAGTTGCTCTTGACATCTCAAAAAGGCTTTCGATCATGTTTGGCATAAAGGTCTTCTAAAAAAACTTCCATCTTATGGTTTGCCAACTGCTTTTTGTAATTGGTTATCCAGTTTTCTCTCTGATCGCTCACTAAGGGTGATAGCAGATGGCTCTCTGTCTTCTAACTTCTCCACTAATGCTGGTGTTCCCCAAGGTACAGTTCTTTCCTCCACTCTTTTCTCCTTGTATATTAATGTCCTTCTTCCATTAACTGGAAATCCTATCTATAGTTTTGCCGATGAAAGCACATTGCATGCCACTTTCCATTTTGAGAAACTTTGCCCTGCTCAACTTAGTTGATTTCAATCCTTCTAAAACCCAGTCTTGTCTTATATCTCACAAAAAGGATTCTTCTGCTCCTGTGCTTATCTTTGGTGACACTCTGATATCTAGACAAGATGATATATCTCTTTTGGGGATTACCCTGACTTCTAATCTCTCTTGGCACAAGCACATTACAAATATTGCTTCCTCTACATCTAAAACACTTGGTTTTCTCTTTCGCTTTCAGCGTTACTTTTCTTCCAAACAGTTGTTCACTCTGTACAAATCGCAAATCTGCCCTACCATGGAATATTGTTCCCACATCTGGGGCGATGCCTCCAAAACCTCTCTCAGGTTTTTAGATTCCATTCAGAAGAGAGCAGTTAGGTTATTTAATGACTTCTCTCTAACAGAGTCTCTCCACTCGCTGTCTCATGTACATACTGTTTCTGCTGCATGCCTTTTCTACAGATACTTCCATGGGCACTGTTCTTCTTTTGGCTTCTATAATTCCTGCTCTCTCTTTCAAAGCAATCCGAATACGTGTCGCCACTAGCCAACATCCATTTACTGTCCAACTTCAAACGCATAGAACCAAATTTTCATCTTCTTCGTTTATTCATTCAACTGCCGTTTTCTGGAACAACCTTCCTTCATATTAGATTCTTAGCAAAGCTTATTATCTTCCTTCCTTCCTTCATACGTATTTCCTGAAGATTACAGTCTACAGAAGTTCAAGTCTAATGTCAACAAATATCTTCCTTCGTCTTGTCAACCTCCAACCCAAGCAGGGTACTAAGTACTATAGGTTCTAATACTGCTCGTGTTTGGGGTTTTCATAAAAAAAAAATCCTATTCAATTGGCTCTCTTAAAGACATCCACCTGAATGAAAACTTCTTCCAGTGGTTTCAACCGCATTTCGAAATATTCAGTGTATGATGAATATAAATTCTGGATATTTCTTCTGAAAACTCTACATTTCTCTGTATATCCATCTTCTCCAACATTTCCTTCGCTTTGAGGGAAATGAACTGACATTTACTTCTTTCTGACAGAATATCCCTTACGAAAGCAAGAACTTCAATAACTTCTAACAAAGAATTGTCATTCCTTTCAATGCTGATTATATGTGAATTGAAGATTGACATTACAGTTTGGCAATGAACAAGATAAGTTTCACTAAACTCATCTTCAAAGAAATGTGTTAAAATCTTGGGGGATTTTCTTGATAGAAAAAGAAAGACCTTAGGGCTATATAAATACTTATAATCCTTTCAATTGCAGGTAATAGAGAAAGCCATCGTGTTCTGCTATGATACAGAAGTTTTTATAGGTAACCTCTGTAAATTTGCAGCATTTTTTTAGGTTTTCAACACGTATAGTGCAGACACTGAAATAATTAAAAATCTTAAGAACAATGGAGTCAGTATCTACATCAAGTGCATCTGCTGCATGCTGGATACAGTTATGCAGAATGTGGAGAGGGCAGCCCACTCCATTAGCAATTGACCAAATAATCTTTTTAAATTTGAAAATACATTATTCTCATTGTATCTCCGCACTCCTCCAAACATGGTGTTACAATTATCTCCACCAAATGCAATACATTTCTTATCCAGGCACTTTTACATAAGGTCTCATAAACAAAGCCAGAAATAGTAGCTGCGGTCTCATCTGACTTGTTATTTAATTCTATTAGCATAACCTTTGAGCCATCATTTTTCCAGTCAAAATAATGCACAAGAATAGGAAAAATTTTCAGAAATCAATGATTAGTGGCGTCAGTGGAAACTCCAAAAAAACTGTACATTCTGCAGGGACTTTACAACTTCTTCAACTGAATGGCCTGCTAAGACAGAGTTAATTATGGCTTCAGTCTTTGTTTTTGCACAAGATAACCTAGCAATATCTGAATCAGAGCATATCGACCTTAATAATTCTGCTGTACAAGACATTGATTTATAGCTGTGGTGATGTGCTACTTTATGAAAGGCAAGGGTTCCTTCAGCAACAAAAACTCTTGCATCACGCCTTTTAGAGGCATTTACTAAAAAGTCTTACCTTGCTGCAAGATTTTTCAAATCTGACATTCTTCTTATTTTTCTCTGAATTCATGTGGATGTCCAAATCACCTGAACCCTTGTTAGCAACCAAGACATAGCTTTCTGGACTGCAAACAATGCATTCCGCCTCCTCATCTACTCTTCCCTTTCGAAAACCTGGATATTTCATCCTCCAAAAATATTTCCAAAAAGGAAGTGTAAGTAAACTTGTACTTCCTTTTTGGCATAATGGGTATTCCTGAATTTATGTAAATTAAAGAATTATTTTAATTTAAATAGTAGAAATAAAAAAATTATTTGAAGAAGTGACTGATTACTTCATCAACTGATAATTAAGAAATACTGCATCCATAAGAAAGAATAAATTTGTGAAATTTTTAAAAATTTCATGAAACATTTAAAATTATAAAGCCATTTTGAAACGACTGTAGATTTTGTAAAAGCAGTATTTTTACAATTAGATATTACAAAAACTATGCTTACTCATAAATAAATACAATGAATTGAAGCTGGACGTATCAAATTATTGTTTATAAAAACTGCTGGAAGAAGAATAGAAAATGTTAGATCTCTTAAAAAAAAGTGGAATCGTGATTTTAATTTAGAATAAATTCACTTAATTAGAATGAATTTCAGGTAAAATAAATAACAAGAGAAAATTTATTTTAAATTGTCTATTCAACCAAGAATGTAAAAGAGAATGAAAAAAATGGAGTGAAAAAGTCAAACTGCACAAACGAAATGTCAATAACTCTGAACGCATGATAAACTCCTCAATGTCTGATCTGCATTGTTTACAGCCAGGAGTGGAGATTCTTGGGATTACTTCCTCAAAGCTGATTGGTGTACATCTTACAAATTTTATCATGCAAAATATGGCCTTAGCAGCCCTTGTACCATTAAACAACAAATTTTATCATTGATAAGGATCAGAAGATTTTCAAATTTTAAGAGCCAAAATTCTGATATTTTCAAAATTTTAGAAATTCCTCCTAGACAGTCCATGATACGTAAAAAAATTAGGGCATATCCAGGAAAATGAGGACCGATGGCAGCCCTATGGTAGACTCTCATCAACCAACGCAGTACTGCCCACTTTGCTTGTTGGATACTTGCAAGTGGTGAAATCTATGTTTACTCTCCAGAGCAAAGCTCTGGCAACCCCCATCTCTTCCATCATGGAGTATGATTGATGTCTTTAGAAGTTATGATGAGATCCTTACATTTCAAGGTTCTAGGAGGTATCTGGATTAGCTAGTGTATAATACCACTGCCTCTACTGTGACTAGCATACTGGCCTATAAGCATGTATATAATTCAATTATTATAAGATATATGAAATAAACTATGAACTGACACAATTTGGCTTATAAATACAATGAATTGAAGCTGGAAAATAAATACAACAACAACATCTACTGTGACTGGAAAAAGTCCAATGTGAGGGGGGGGTTGTCAAGACTTTGTGAAATTCCTCCTAGACAGTCCATGATACGTAAAAAAATTAGGGCATATCCAGGAAAATGAGGACCGATGGCAGCCCTATGGTAGACTCTCATCAACCAACGCAGTACTGCCCACTTTGCTTGTTGGATACTTGCAAGTGGTGAAATCTATGTTTACTCTCCAGAGCAAAGCTCTGGCAACCCCCATCTCTTCCATCATGGAGTATGATTGATGTCTTTTGAAGTTATGATGAGATCCTTACATTTCAAGGTTCTAGGAGGTATCTGGATTAGCTAGTGTATAATACCACTGCCTCTACTGTGACTAGCATACTGGCCTATAAGCATGTATATAATTCAATTATTATAAGATATATGAAATAAACTATGAACTGACACAATTTGGCTTATAAATACAATGAATTGAAGCTGGAAAATAAATACAACAACAACATCTACTGTGACTAGAAAGAGTCCAATGTGAGGGGGGGGGGTTGTCAAGACTTTGTCAATAAATTAGGTATATTCTTGCTGTGTTGTCATATCCAAAAATTTCATTATCTCATACACCACATTCCCCCTCTACTTTACTGTCTGCTGAATGCATCATGATAGTCAAACAATAGAATGAACTTATCTGCAAAAAGATCTAAACCTCCTAAAAACTTCCTCTTCATTTCAAAAATATATATAGCCCTATTCCAATTTCAGTGATGTCCATTTCCATTTATAGCCTGTCAACCCCTACTTACTTTTTCTGACAGAATCCCAATTATCAGTTGTCTCAAATCTGCTCACCTCAGTTGTCCAAATTATTTGCTGTATGATTCCTTTCATTCCAAGCTCATACTTGTGCTTAATGCTGCTCTGATATTTCCTGTCAGAGACAGTAATTTGGAATCTCCTCTTTGCAGTCGTCTCTGGTTTAAAATCTTCCTATCCCATTCTGTCAGAATCATCTGTTGCCTCTACTGTTAACCCAACTCCACTACTCACCTTGGACTGTTTGACTTCCTTTCTTTGAAACTAACTTTTCTCAGCCAAACTTTCTAAACAGTGATGTAATTTTCCTTGACAATTTTAAACTTTCAAAAACCTCCAGTGACAAGTTTTTCAGTCATATGAACCCAACTGGTCAATTTGCTGAGGCTTTTTAAATTTTTGAAATTACCAATGAAATCACACAGTTTGTTCATTTACATACCAGACAATTCTAACCACACACCTAGCACTCACAAACAACCCTTCGAAGTAAACAGTCAAGGTGATTTCTTCTCTAGGCACCTCAGATCACAACTTGTAGGTAGTCTCTTCAGTGGAGTCTTTCTCTCATAGCCAGTTTCAGCATTGCATTGTTTGGCATTAGAAACCAAATGATGATCCAAGTGATTTCTGTTATTCTTTTCCTTGGTTGGATTACTGTTTGAAATCTTCTGATGTCAACATTTGCTCAGATCATGTAAGTGAAATTATTCTTGAGGGATGAACTCCTTTATTCCACACTCCACCTTAAATCTTGTCCCTCATTTAAACCTTGGTTTTCTAATAAATGTGCTAATAAGAATGTTGCGTATTGCAATTCCCTTGCATCCAAATCTCCAGGTTTATTTTCTGCTTACACTAAAGCTCAAAACAATTGTAAAGTTATTAATCAATCCAAACTAGATTTTGAACAGACTAAAATCTAGTTTGGATTGATTAATAACTTCCTTGTCTAAAGCCAACCTACTAACATCCTACTTTTCTTCTAACTCTTGTATTGACAATCCTAGTAAAACTTCTATCATTTCCGATACACTCCACTCAATGCCTCCTGTTATCTTAAAGAAAAAAGAACTCAGAAGAATTTTGAACAATCTTGATGCCAAGAGAGCTCAGGTCCTGATGGAATTTCTCCTCTTGTTCTCAAAACTTGGGCACCTTATCTTGCCCCTGTTGGGTTGCCTTTTTTATACTTTCTTATTCCGCTAGTGCTTTTCCTTCTTAAAAATTTCAAATATTCAGCCAGTTACTAAATGGGTGACAAATCCCTCCCATCCAATTATTGTCCCGTTGCATTTCCCTTTACTCTTTCCAGAATAATTATGAAATCTATTGACTGCCAACTTCTAAACTGTCTCAAGACCTTCCATCTGATCGGTGGATCACCAATATGGTTTTCATTACTTTCCCACTAGTGATATACTGGTTTATGTTACCCCATCCATGGAAAAATTCAGTGGAAAGGTTTGTTGAGGCTCAAGCAGTTGCTCTTGACATTTCTAACACTTTTGATTGTGTTTGGCATTAAAGGTCTTCTAATCAAGCTTCCATAATTATGGATTACTGACTGAATTTTTTAACTGTTTATCAAGTTTCCTCTTTGATTGCCCTCAATGGGTTCAGTTCTTTCTTCCACTCTTCTCTCTTTTATATTAATGTTCTTCCAATGACTAGAAATCTTATCCATAGGTATGATAACACATTACATTTCACCTTCTAGTTTGAAAAACCTTGCCCTGCACAAACAATGTAAACTTCTCAAATATCTGCCACCAGTTCCTTCAGTACCAATCTCCAGGTAATTTTTCACTGGGACAAAGATAACTTAGTTAATTTCAATCCTTTAAAACTCAGTCCTGTCTTATACCTTGCAAAAGAGTCTACTGCTCCTATGATTATCTTCAATGACACTCAGATTTCAATGTAACATCTCTATTAGGACCCTAACTTCTAATCTTTCTTGGCATAAGCAAATCACAAATATTGCTTTCTCTTCATCTAAAAAAAACTGGTTTATTGTACAAATCTCAAATCCTCCCTTCATGGAATATTTTTCCTACATCTGTGATGTGCCCTCAAACTTATCTCAGTCTTCTAGACTCCATTCAGAAGTAGGAGTCAAGTTAATTAATGGCTTTCTGTTTCTACACTTTACATAGACTTTCTGTTTCTGTTGCATTCCTTTTCAATAAATACTTCCTTGGACACTGTTCTTCTGAATTGGCATCTGTAATTCCCCCACTTTCTTCCTAACCAGTCTGAACGTGTGCCACAACCAGTCAGCATCCGTTTCCTATTCAGCTTTGAACTCACAGAACCAACTGTTCTTCTTTCTCATTTATCCCTTCAACTTCTGTTTTTTTTTTTTTTTTTTTGGAACAACTTTCATATTTACTGAAAATTACAATCTGTAGAAATTCAAATCTTATATCAACAAGTATTTTCTCTTTTCTCAACCTTCATCCCATGCAAGGTACTAAGTCCCATAGGCTCTAATATCCTTAATGCTTAGGGTTTAAAAAAAAAAAAAAAGTGCATTTGGACATCTGCAGTCTACAAGCATTTCTTCTAAACCTAAAAATTCTCTTGTTATGATGGGTAAAGGTTTAACTATCTCCTTTGTAGCTTTAGTATAATTGGATAGATTCTATCAGCTTCAGGTTCTCTGTTTACATTTAGCTTCAGTAGCATCTCTTACACCTTACTTTCTGTTATTATAAAATAATTTAACTCCCAATCAGTATTAGATAGCCTTCTGCTAGTTTCCATTTCAAAAAACTTCATAAGTGAATACAGAATATTCAGTTTATCAGCTATCCATACAGTATCATCAGCAGTTATATCGTTAATATCCAGTGGACCAATGTGATTCATCCCTTTCCTTCCATTGTTAAGGAAAGATATAGAAAGAATTCTGTGCTGCTTTTCTTTGGATTCTTAGAGAAAGACTTCTAATAATCTGCCTTGGCCCGCCTAATGTATTGAGTAACTCGATTACACACTGGTTTGTATTTATTGTATGGCTGTATCCTCTGTCAATTTATAATCATATTTTATGTCTTAAGTTCCTTTCATGCATTTTTGGACCCATTTTAAAAGGGACTATTAAAAAGAAACCACCAACAAATGTATCAACTAAGCATGGAACAAATGAAAAACAGCATATAGGGTATGTTCTACGTACTAATTTGGCAGTAAATGTCACAGTGATGATTTATTTTTAATCAGCTTGGAGGGCTGTTATCAGATGCCACTATAAAATTGGTACAAATCATTATGTGCTCACTGTTTTGACCATTTGTAAGCATCCAAGGCACCACATAACGAGTGATTCAACACATGGTCAAATCATCACTTAAAATTCCACAGCTTCTAAGCGAAATGTTTAAAGCTTTTACAGGTTGATCAACAGCCACACAGTAGTCCTGATGTAAGTGTTGGCAAAATTTGTTGTTTCCATGATATTTAAAATTTGACATTTTTCAATGTGATAAAATAAATGCACATAGCAACAAAACATGTACTGAATGATTACCAAACTTCTACATGTGCAGATGTAATATAAAATTTGCAATATGACAACAATAAATCATGCTGAATTTATTGACCACAGTGTAATACAGCCAATTCGGGAACTTCTTAACAGTACTATGCATAACAAAAGTTTATTGCTATATTTTGTTATATATTATTATTAAATCATAATATATAATTTCAGAAAAAAAATTGAAAGAATTATATTTATCTTTCCAATAGTTTATAGAGAAATGCAAGCTTTCCATGAAGATGAAGAAGCCAGCATTTCAGATGGCATAGATCGTGTATATAATATACTTGGACATGAAAGAGAATATTTGACAACAAAGATATTGCAGCTAGTTATGGCAGAAGGTATATACACAGAAGGCAATGACTAGCTTGATACATCATGCACAATGTAATTTAAGAAAATATAATTGCATCAAATAAAAAAAAAAAAAAAACAGCCAGGTGATCACTAGATTATAATTATATATTCTACCAGTGCCGTGCATTTTTCCATTTTGTTATAATTTATATACAGTATATATGTGTGTGTACATAAAAATGGTATATTTTATCAAATATATTCTAAGATGGAATTTTATAGCACTGCTGTATTTTCTTTGTACTTTTTAAATTTATATTAAATTAAATGGGACCATAATTAATGATATGTTCAAAATATCAAAGTGTTGTTATAATTTAACCATGTGTAATATAATAAAATATTGTTTTATGTGCCATTAAGTGATACACAGTAAACATAAATTATCATGTCAATTATTCTGAAGAAATTAATTTTAAAGAAAATACATTTAATCCATTGCACCCCAGTCCATCCTTATAAGTATAACTGATTTTAAAATTAAAGCATTGTTCAGCATCAGTGCTGTTGTTATCTTGTGGTGAGCAGTCTTTTATATAAAATATTTAGCTCTTCAAAACTATTAGTAAATCACATTCAAAGTAATTCACTTGTAATGAATGCAGAGTTGCATCTGTGAAGTAAACACATTTTTGTATATAATTTTACTAGTTTATCCTTTCAAGTTTGAGCTGCAGTTTAATTATTGTATTCAGGGATTTATCTGTGATTTCATAAACATATTGTAAACATATTTTAATTAAATTATTCACAGTTGAATGGTCTACTTTGAAAATATTGACTTTTGGAGTAACAGGTTTTTCATTAAACAATAGGAAAACTATAGTAGCAACCACATAAATTGCATCACTTTAAATTTTCTCCAAAAACAAGCATCGGCATTATAATTTAAATAATTGTCCCTATAGCCACAAAAAGAGTTATGCATTTTATTGATAAGAAAATAAATTTAAAAAAAAACTATTTAGATATATTTATTTACAAATAATCACAGAAATACACTGCAGGCCGTATAAATGCCTTTTCGTTGTGACCAATGTTTGAAATTAACATTATGTAATAAGATGGGAAAAAAATATATCAACAACAAAAAAATGGTACCATTAGGTCTTCCATAATAGATATTAGTATTTTTTTGGCCCACCACAAGCTTTAATTACTGCCTTGCACCTGTCTGGCATGGAATGTAGCAGATATAATCACTGCTTAGTTCGTGGTACCAGACTTGAACAATGATTTCTTGCTTTGATGGCTTTTTAGTACAATGAAATAAGATAAGTGTAAATCCAGTAAATATCTTTAATTATGAATACTTTGGAGCTTTTGAGACAATCGTGTCTCTTCTTCAACAGAGTTTAAACTTAACGGATACAGTTATGCATGTATCCATGCCTCTTGCATGTATGCATGAGGCGTGTGAAGGCACGTTATTCAGTCATTAAACTGGCATTCATTGTTGCTGCAGGGACATGCGCAGTTCTTCTCCAGAGCTTGTCGAGGTATAAAACGGTTGTCTCCAAGATGGGGTGCAGTCTCGTGCCCTTGCAACAGTTCATGGCTCTCGAATTGCTCAATATATTGAGTGACTCCAACCATAGGCGGTGGCGGAAATGCTTGGAGTGGTCTATTATTTCGTAGTCTCGTTTGGGATTGAGGTCGTGGTGGGTAGCCCAGAAGTGCTGTGTGATTATGGACTGGTCGGTCTCAGCAAGGTGGATTGCTCTATTGTGTTCCACAAGGTGGCTTTTTAGTAGCAATTTTCTGTTCCATAACACTCCACCAGTTTTCAGTTGGGTCTGTTTCCTGGCCATGATAAGGATCAGATATTGTGGTATTGTATGAACTGCTTTGCCTAGATTTAAAAAAAAAAAAAAAAAAAAAAAATTGATAAACAGCAAGTATTTGAAACAAGTTAAAATTAGCATACTAGAAATTGTATTAAATGGTTATCTAATGTACAAGTTAGTGCATTTGAATCATTTCTGTACCTAACCAACTACATAAGTAGTTATAAATTGCCATTATTAAGTATATCTCATATTGTGAATGCTTTCACAATGAGTTGCCATGATATTGCACTACCTTGAATAGTGGGTTCTCATCATTCCAACACCAGGGTACCTGCCCACCCACTGTTAAGGAGCCAATAAGTTCTGAAACGGTGCTGTATGGGTGATGGTATCCTCCGAGAATAAGTAACAATAGTTTTCTCCTATGGTTGAAGCGTTACTTATTCAAGGTAGTGCAATACCATGGCAACTCGTTGTGAAGGTATTCACAATATGAGATATATACAAAGGGTACTAGGAAAGTTTTGCAATATGACGCAACAATGAATCACAGGAAGCTGCTTGTTGCTGCATGTTGAGACATGTTCATACGTGCATAGTAGCCGCCGCGCCAAGTCGATGGGCTTAGTTATTCATTAGTAGTGAGAGTGTAAAGTGCTTGCGATGGCATCGTGGTCACGAAATGAGATAAGGACAGTTTTGCGGTATAATTTCGTGCATGGTTTAACCATAGACCAGTGCTTAGAAGAAATGACTCTTGCACTAGATGATGATTGTCCACATCGTACAACGATATTCAGGTGGTATAGAGAATTCCAAAGGGGAAATTTCACTCTGGAGGATTTCTGAGAGGCCGGGAAGGCCACGAACGTCAGTTACGGAGGAAAACGTTACTGCTGTGAGGAAATGCTTGACGAAAACAGGCGAGTGACCTACCAACAGATAGAGGATACTTTGGGCCTAAATGCACCAGCAATTCATTCGATATCAACCTCATAAGAAGCCCTTATTTACAAAATCTGTGGGGAAAAATGGCTAATTTGGGCTGAAGAGCATGCTAATTGGACAACTGAGTAATGAAAATCTGTAATATTCTCTGATGAATCCAAATTTAATCTCTACAGATCATATGGTAAATGCTACATTCAGCATAGATCCAATGAAGCTTATCACCCCTGACTATATTCAATCCATCAACAGCAGTTTCCACTGGGCCAGGTGGTTTGAGGATGTATACCAAGCAAAGGAATGGGCAGAATACATTTTGACTACTACTACACAAAAATTTGTAAGGAGACCTCATTATCAGAGACCTCTTTCAAGGAACAGAAAATTGTTTTCCAACATCACTCTGTGCCTTGCCACACATGTAACGTTAATTAAATGGTTATGTAACGTTGTATTATGTACGGTATAGTTTAGGGCTAAAGCCTCAGGTTATGTAAATAGTTTAATTAATGTACAAGTTAGTGCATTTGCATCATTTCTGTACATAGCCAACTTATGTAGTTGCATCATCCATGTTGGAAAATCAATTTGTTTTAAATCAGAAAACCTTTCTTTTAAATCAGCGGACAGAATTTTCAGATGATCGACAATAACAAGTACAGCAGTATCAGTCACTTCACATTTTTTCAGCCAACGAAACTGTTCAAAATTTTGTTACAAATATATTTTTGACATAATTCAATAAATGTAATGAAACCAAATATCTTCGCTTTTGCATCGATAAGAGTTTTATTTGTTCCTTGAAGTTGTTTATTTAATATATTTAGTTTTTCAAAGATATCGGCTAAATAACTCACAAATGCTTTACCATTGACCGTTAACAGATGCTTCATTTCAGGTTTGTCACTTAAAAAGTCACTAATAGTATCAAATAGTTCCATAAATCTTTTCAAGCAGTTCCCTTTCGAGAGCCACCTTACTTCAGTGTGAAGTAAAAGTCTCACATGGTCTGCATTTTGTTCTTCACAAAAAAGCTTGAAGAGACGCTCACATTTGGCATTAGCTTTAACAGCATTGACACACTTTATAACTGATTTCAGTACTTCATTAAGAACAGGCAAAATATTTTTAGCTACCAAGTTTTCCCTATAAATAACACGATGCACAAGAAGCATTTCAGGATTCTCATCTTTCATCAATTTTAAGCAGCCATTTTTCTTGCCCATCATATTAGGAGCACCATCTGCAGCACAAGATGTTATATTTTTCATCGGTATATTATTGTCATCTAAGTAATTTTTTAGCTTATTATATATATCTTTGGAGGTAGTGGTGCTCTCTAATGATTTACAGAATAACGTTTCTTCAGCAAAATTACCTTTATCAATATATCTTACATAAGTTATCAGTACGGCTTCACTGTCTCTCAAAGTTGATTCATCCATTTGCACTGAGAATTTTCTTGTTTTCAGCTTTCCAACAAGTTGCATTTCAATATCTTCACTCATTTCATCTATTCTTCTGCTAACAGTATTGTTATTGAGTGGCATAGCTTTCACGTCTTTGTCATCTTTTTCCAGAACTATTTTAAGAAATGCTGATATTGATGGTTTGATTAAATTCTCTCCTATAGTATGATTTTTCCCAGATTTAGCAATGAGTAAAGAAATTTCATAACTAGCCTCAAGAGTACGATTGACAGTTGCAGTATGAGCAATAAACAGAGACTTTAATATTGCTCTTTTTTCAAAATTCTTCTTTAAAGTTTGAAAGTAATTTAAATCTGAATTTACATGAGCATTGTTTTGCTTTCAAATGCACCTCAGGACGACCTCGCTTCATTGATTCGTTGTTCAAGCATTGTTGGCATAAAAGACAAAAAGGTGACCTTTGATCATGGACAGCGGGTATGAAACCAAATTTTAAGTATTCCTCTGAATACTGACGAACTTTTTTTTTACTTGCACTACTCATTTTACTGTGCAACTGAAAGAAATAAATATAACATAAATCAAAAACTAAAAATAAACTATGCATTAAAGTTAATTTTATTTTATTTTAATATATCAAAATTAATTACTAGTACGCTTTTTGAATGAATAAATCACACAAATTACTGAATTTGGGCTATTAAATCTGTGGTCTCTGTGAACAAGCAGATAAGTCTAATTTGTCAAAAATGAGATAAGTGCATTATAATAAAATATTTATTATTTACTATTATGTGACATGCAGATATCTTTGTTATTGTAGTTTTAGCGTAATAAATATTTGTATATTCGAATATATGCATGTTTATATGAGAGTGAAGTTTATTTTTCCTCTCCTGCAAATTCGAGTTTTTGGACTTATTTGCTTATTTACTGAGACCACAGAAATATACATATATGACAAATACATACCATTGTGTATCAAGGTTCTTCATTAATAATAATTCTGTGTGCAGACCAAGTAATTTTTTATTTTAATCTGAGATCGCCAAACCTATCTAAATGTACAGTTACGACGCCCAAACGAGCGTTTGTATGAAAGGAATTACCTATTTCATATAACATACGGAGTTTGTGGTAGGCTACAGTAGACAACCGCTTTGCTTGCACATTGCGCATGCCATAAGCAATCGTCCAATACAGTACGTGCTATTCCTTCACTAGGCATAGTAAGCAATACTCTCCGAGCAAACTAGCTGATATTACTCCAAACTTTCAAGTGCAGCTCTATAGAAAGTACAACATTTAACGAATGCTTATTTCAAATTGAGATACCAACAATTCTTCTTTTGTACAAGTTAAATCATAGTAGGCGGTTGTTTTAAACTCTAGATGAGCAATTTTTGAATCCCCCCCCCCCCAACAATCAAATTTCCCCCATGTGGGGCGTGAGACCCACGTTGGGAAACACCAGCCTACACCTAAAAATAAGTGAAATATACTCGGTATACCACCTTTGGGGCTGACTGTAGTCCTGTAGTAACATGTTACTATTGCACAACATACAATGCCACAAAATAAAATATGCATAACCCATTGTAAACTGCATGCTATTTAATTAGCTGCCATAATAGTGAAGTTGTCAATTCTTTTCAGGCAAACAAAGAGTATAAAATATACTTTTATATTGCGTAATCTAACTATATTGATCACATATTTTGCAGTTTTTAAATAACCTGTCAGAAGTTGAGGTTTTACAAAAGAGGACAGTCATTATCCATTACCTGTGTTTTGCAGTTTGTTATGGCACAAATTTCAGCTTCTAAGTAGTGCATTACAGTGGGAGAAAATATTTGATTTATGGTCAAAACACAGGAAGATAAGAACCAGAAAGGGATAAAAAGCTAATAGCATGCATCTCATACTAATGTTTTTTTGGAATTTTTTATTTGCTCCATAAAAATGTGAAATTTATTTTGTATTGGCTGCCATAGTCTAGTGCTCAAACATGAAGGTACAGTAGTACATACAATTGAGTTGACCATAGTTCTAGTACACATGGCTTCTAAATACAGTGAGGTTCTTGAATTCTCTGACCCTATGTTGACCATCCCAAAATATAAACAGAACATTTATTTTTATTAATTTTGCATTTTTTATGAAAACTCCAAACACAAACAGTATTAGAACCTATAGTACCATGCATGGGTTGAGAAGACAGATGTTTGTTTACATTAGACTTGAATTTATTTTGATTGTAAGTTTCAGGAAATACATGAGAAGAACTGTTGTTCCATAAAACAGAAGTTGAAGGGATAAATGAGGAAGAAGAAAAGTTAAAACCAGTCCAAACATGCAGCACATGTTTGGACTGGTTTTGATTAGAGTGGAGGAATTACAGAAGCCATTCAGAAGAGACCAATGACAACTGCCATTTTTCAACAAGTTCAGTTATTGGTTATCTAAGAATTATTTTAGCTACATTGAAGAATGGACAAATTTAAAAAAAAAAAAAAAATTATGCTTCTGTCCTCAACATACCATAGGTTATTTCAGTTACTCTCTGATTTTGTCTAACTTAGTAGGTGCCTCCGTAGCCAGGTGGGAAGGAGCAGCAGTGTGTAGCACACGCTTCTTGATTAGACCGGGGTTCGAGCCCGTCACCACCAAATACGGAGGATGTGGAAAGGTCAGGGAATGACCACCGCATATCCCGGAACAATATGGCCTTAGTTGCTAATGCTCCTAAAAACCAAATAACAATAACAAGTCTAACTTAGTTATGTTTGAAAATGCCTCAATAAGTTTCTCACGTAATTCCAACTCAGACCATTCCAAACTAGTAGCAAGTGCCATAGCTACAATAGTTTCATGGAGGTTCCTGTTCTTAAGCATTTTAATTGAAAGAATTTACACCCAGGCCCATGCAAATAGGAGATGTGCTGGATGTAATTCATCCAGGCACCAATACAGAAGGAGGAGCCCACAATGTTTTTTAAATGGTTATATGACTATAGAAAAATAAGAGGGACACCCCAAAACTAATCGTGCACCTGGGTCACCCAAAAACCATTGCACAGTCCTGTTTACACCCAATCTTTATATATAGGACAAGGCAGGGGTTCTTAAATGGTGGGGTGTGCCTCTCCAGGGGAGGTGCAAAAGGGGTCTGTGGTGCCTCCTAGAAAATTTATTGCAATTGCTTTCTCACTGGATAAAATTCTAGTTTAGAATTCTTTATAATATGAAGAATTAATTAAATATATCTACAAGCACATCATGTGTTACATTCTTCCGATGTTACATCACTGAAAATTATAAAATTTTAAATTTCACACATCTCATTCTGTAGTATGAACCTAGATGGCTTCCTTTATGAGTTCCATGCTATACATTTTGCATAGTACACAATCAGTTTTTTTTGCTATTTTTTCCTTCTAAATGGCAAAATACAACTAGTGATAGTGTATATCTAAACAGATGCCTGTTATTCACTTATTACTGCAGCATCTTCACACATCCCATGCGTCAGTTATGCCTGGTTAAGGTCCGCATATGCTTCTTACAGTGCTGTTGTGTACTTTGCCTCCACATACTAGTTTAGTTAGTAGTTTTTCTTCACTGCAGAAGTTGTTTGTGTTTAACTCTACTACGATCGATAGTTTAGTTTAAATTACAGTTTTGTGTCCCCTCAAAAAGACAAAGAAAAGAAAATACAGTGAGGATTATGTGAAATTTGGATCCATCATGCTGTCTTGACTGATGGAACCAAAAAACTTCAGTGCTTTTAATGTGCAAAAATTCTCTGTAATGATGACATGAGGCATGCCAAACTCCAAGAACATTTCACAAAAGTGCACCCAGAAAATTCTAGAATTACTGAGGCATAAGAAAGCTTGATTCCAGTCATCAGGCACTTTATCCAAGTTGGGTTTTGTATCTACTGAAAAGCCACTCCTCGAGGCCTTCTACAAAGTGGCATAACATATTGCAAAGAACAAAATGTCTCACCCAATCATTGAGACTGATCACGCCTTGTGCCCTTGAAATGGTCAAAATTGTTCTAGAATAATATGGAGGAAGCAGATTGCTGAAACAACTTCAGGTTCTTACTTTTCCTCAGACTAAGAACCTGAGGGGGCATAGTTTCAAATTGAGGAAAGATAGTTGTAGATTAGATGTGCAGAAATTTGCCTTTAGCCAGCAGGTAGTTGATTGGTGGAACAGACTTCCATCTTTTGTGAAAACTGATAGCCTAATTAAATTTAAGGCTGAGTTAGACAGGCATTTGGAGTGAATGAAGGGGTGAAATGGAAGGGTTTTTTGTTTTTTTTGGCTGATGCTGCATAAGCTTGCTTTTTTGCATCGTATGCCTATACTAATGCTAATGCTAAATTTGTCAAACGATTTCATCATAAATCAAATTTTGGATATGTAATCTGATATGTATCTTGGATCAACTCATGGAGGGATTCAAGAAAATGACACTGCCCTTTGGACTTCAATTAGATGAAAGTACTGATGAGACTGAATGCAGTCAACTCTCTTGGCCTTAGTGAGATATGCCACTCAAACATGCATCAAAGAAGTTCTGGAGCAAATGAGAATACTGCTGCCTTCCAACAAAAACTGGCTCTTTGGAAGAGATGCATGGCAAAGAACAATTATACAAATTTCCCTACTCTGGAAAATATTTTTCTCTCTGGTGAGGGCTTATTAGAAACAGTCCAAATCGGATTCAAGGTGATATTTTAAGACATCTGGAAAATCTCATGGACTCTTTTGATAAATACTTTGCTCATGATGAACTGAAAATAACCATTGAATTCAAAATCCATTCACCTTTAATTTGGACAATGGATGATGCTGACATGCAGAAGGACCTCTAGATTTGCAGAGCAAGGCTTTGCTGAAGTAGAGATTTTTCAATTATTGATGCTCAACTTTTTCAATTATTGAGATTTTTGGTACTCACAAATAGATGCCTACCCAATTTTGGCAAAGAAAGCTTTTTTAGCCTTGATCCCATTTGCAAAACCTATCTGCAAATCTGCATTTTCAATGTTCGCCAGTGTGAAGACAAAGGCTAGAAATTGGTTGGATGCCCGGCATGGAATGTGCCTAGACTGTCCCTCAAATTTCTGTCCTTACTGACCAAAATTCAAGTTAGGGGGGGGGGGGAATGTTTAGATGGAATGCAGGAAGTTTTATTTTAGCCAGTGAGTTATAAATTACTGGAATAAGTTGCCTACATGGGTGGCAGAGACTGACAGTTTGGGGAAATTCAAAGGTCATCTGGATAGTACCTTCGGGTCAGGGAAGCACATAGGATGATAGGTTTAATTTCCTTTTCTATTATTATTATTTTTATCATTGTTTTATTTGGGGTTTTTTTTTTTTTTTTTTTGGCTGGTGCATAAGCCATGGGCTTTATTGCACCATCGGCTAATACTAACACTAAAAGCAGCAACAATCATCTCATTAAGTTGGTCTTGAAGAACTTTTTATTTACTTTTATATTTATGTATATATGAGGAATTGGCTAGAAATAAAATCTCTTTATCATCTTAATTGCTTAATTTGGGGAAGGATGGGGGTGCAAACATTAAGTTCACTTTCAGGGGAGGTGTGAGAGTAAAATGGTTAAGAATCCCTGGAATAGATATATTCCCTACCCTTAAGATATTGATCTCATCTTGCAGTTCTGTAATCACAAGATACCAGTAGAGCTTTTTCCTTTCCTTGACAGGATGGTATGAATTCTTTTAAAATAGAGTGTAGAAGAATGTTTTGGTAATTAGTTAATCTCAGAACAATGAAAAAAACCATAACCATGGCAACCAAAAATAATGAAGTTAAAACAGCAAAGAAAGATAATTTAGAAGCATGAGGTGAAAGCTTCGTACTTGCTAAATGAAGGATCTAAAGATATCATTAATTCAGCAACTGTGGTGCCACCAATTATAACAAAAAAATAGTGGTGAAAGAACCAAAATTTTCATTTTTATTTCCAAAAAAAAAAATTTTTTTGATTTGTTTGTAGGATATACAGTGGAATGCAATACTTGTATGTGGTTTTTTCCTGAAAAATCCAAATATTTTAAAGAATTGCTTTATACACCCATTTTCAACAAAATAAAACTAATTCCACTGAAAAAAATCATAAAACATAAATATAAAACTACTAGCTTTTTCCATTTTCAAGCTCATAGTGAAGATTAAGTACATGAAAATTCACCATTGCACATGTATTAGTATTAGCCATATAGTGCAAAGCAACCAGCTGAAAAATAATAAAATAAAAAAAATACCAACTATATTTAGAAAACTCAGAAAATAAACTATTTTATGTGTTTCAAACCAATTACAGGTAACTATCCAGCTGACTTTTGAATTTCAAGCTGTCGGCCTCAACTAACCCCTGAAGGCAACTTATTTCAACTTTCTGGCTAAAACAAAGCTTCCTACAATGCAGTTGAAACCTCTCCTCTTTTCATTTCTACATGAGTACAAATGCCTAGTTCTGGAATCAACTGAAAATTTCACCTTCATTTTATTGTCTCTCTGCCTTAGAAATCACAGTCAGGTCTCCCTCTAAGGTGCCTGGTTACCAAAATTCCTAGCTCACGTACTTGCAATCTTTACTGATAAGGGTACCCTTTTGCAGATCTCGCCAAAGTTGCTCATCATTGGAACCTTTCAAGAAACTCTACAACTTTTTTTTTTTAGAGTTGTGGTCTCCACATCATATGCATAGATGCATATGATGCAAGAAAGCAAGCTTATACAGCACCACTCAAAAAAAAAAAAAAAACCCTTCCAATTTCACCCATCCATTCATTCCAAATCTTTGTGTAGTTTTGCCTTGAATTCATTTAAGCTATCAACTTCCACAATGACAGAAGTTTGTTCCAGCTATCAACTACCCACTGGCTAAAGGAAAATTTTCTCACATGTATTCGACAACTGTCTTTCCTCAATTTCAGTTTATGCTCCCTCAGGTTTCTAATCTGAGCAAGAGGAAGAATCCCATCAGCATTCAGTCTCCAGATGCTGCAATTTGCAAAACTTAAGCCTTTCTTCGTAAGGGCACCCCTTTGTTCCCCTCACTAGTCTTGTTACTGCCCTTCTCTGTACTCGTTCTAGCAACTCTACATCCTTCCTAAAATGGGGCTACCAGACCTGTATGCAGTACTCAAGGTGTGGCCTAACCATTGCCTTATACAAGGGAATAATTACCCCCTTATCCCTGCTCACAAAATTCCTGTATATCATTGACATGACCTACTCTGGCAGCCTGTCTGCACTGCTCAAAAAACTTCATATCTGATGCACAATTACCCCCAAGTCTCTTTCATTCTCCACTACCCTGACTAACACCACCCAGTTGGTACATTTCTCTGGGATAACTACTACCCATATGCAGTACCTTGCATTTGTCAATGTTAAACTGAAGTTTCACATTGACAAATGCCACTTCTCAGCCTAACTTTAGCAGATCCTGTTTCAGCAGCATACTGTTATTACCATTATTAACAATCCTCCCAACCTTTGTATCATCTGCAAACTTTGACATTAAGCTTGATATAACTTCATCAATATTATTGATTAATACACAAAACAACAATAGGCCCAGCACCAAATGCTGGGTCACTCCACTAATAACATTAGTCCACGAAGTGGCGAAGCAGTGTTTATGATAACCCAAGTAGAGGAAAACGTATCTCAGCCACAGACTGCCATTGTGGCTAAAATGGAACAATTAGATCTTGAAGACCCCAGGGGCTCACATGTGGTGAGTATAAGCTTGGCAAACCCAGGGTCCTGAGCCGGATATCATCATACTTCTCTTTCTTAGTGATTCCTCTCTCTCTTGGTAACTAGGGAAATTTTTTTGGCTGGCGCAGCATAAGCCTCAGGCTTCCTTGCATCATATGGCTTATAATAATAATAATAATGACCATAAATTTTATAGCAAATGAAGCGAACATTACCCACCAGTTTGATTACACCATTATATGTCTAAGGTGGCAGCCTGATGGGTTCTGAGATTGGTGACACTTCTTCAAAAGCTCCACAAGAGTGTTCCAGCACAACTACTAGAGCTTCGTAGAGAGAATGCTAATGTTTTTTGTGACTGAATTTTGAAGATGGATGAATGCTAGATACATCACTATGACCCAGAAACAAAACTGATGAGCAAACAATGAAACATTCATCATCACCAAACTCCCCCCCCCCCCAAGTCATTGTTCAATTATCTGCCAACAAGGTTCTCTGGAACTCTAAAGGTATCATCCTTACAGATTACTTCTCAAAATGCAGCAGCATCACTGAGGAATACTACAGAAACACGTGGGAAAGTTGAGAGGTTATCAAGTCGAAGTGATGCAAGAAGCTATCCAAAGGTGTCCACCACCTAATCAACAGTGCTCCTGCTCTCAAAGTGAACTTTGCAATCATATGTGGCTTTGAAAATTTGCAGCAACTGCCTTATTCTCCCAACCTCTCATCTTCAGACTTATTCCTCTCCCCTAAAATAAAGCAACCATTTTAGGAGAAGAGCTACAAATTTCAGACTGACAAGGAAGTAATTAATGAGGTGGAGACCTGAGAGAAAGAGAGAAATTATCCAGAAATGGGAAAAATGTGTACTCTAGATACTTATTAACTACTCTGAATACTTATTAACCGCTCCATGTATGTAAAAACGTTTCATTTTAACTAATATCATTATAATGAAAATATCAGTTTAGCACGATAAAAATTAATACCACTATGAAAAAATATAATTATGACAAAATTTGTATAAAGAAAATCCTTAGACAATATGATATCACGATGCAGCATAAAAGTAATGAGACTGAATTCAAATAAAGCAAAATATGGATATGGAAAATACCTTCTTACTTGTCTCCCTCAAAATAGTCCCAAGGGATCAAATAATACAAATGTTACAGCATAGTCTTTGGGAAGATTTGGAAAGTTTGTCTGTTATGGTATTTAGTTCTGCTGTCACATTCTGAATGTGATAAACTATCAAATCAGCACCCTTCCAATCTCAATTTCAACTTCGGAAAACAGAAAGAAGTCTGTTGGAGGCAATAACCCCAGGGACTCACATCTTGTGAGTATGGGCTTGGCACGCCCAGGGTCCTGAGCTGGATATTATCATTCTTCTCTTTTTTTGGTGATTCCCTCCTACTTCTCTCTCTCTCAGGGTACACAAATTTCTTTTTTTGGCTGGTGCAGCATAAGCCTCAGGCTTCCTTGCACCATATGGCTAGTAGTAATAATAATAATAATAATAAAATCAGGAAGTGAGGAGGGTGATTCAGCACTGCAACCTGCTTGAGTCAAATGTCTGCATGATGATCACCACATGAGAAGGCACACTGTCATGAAACTGCCAACCAGCCTTATTACACAAATCTGGCCACATGTGCTTGATTCCCACCAGCAAACATTTCAGTACCTGTATTATTATTATTATTAGTAGCTATATGGTGCAAGGTAACCTGAGGCTTATGCTGCACCACCCAAAAAAAAATTTATGAATTACCCCGAGAGAGAGAGAGAGAGAAAATAGAAGGGAATCGCCAAGAAAGAGAAGAATGATGATATCCAGCTCAGGACCCTGGGTGTGCCAAGCCCATACTCACCACATGTGAGTTCCTGGGGTTAGTCGCTCTTAACAGTTTTTCCTTCTGGAACAAATTCTCTTTGTGATTGAAGAATGAAATCAGCATGATTTTGATATACAATTTCTGGAATTAAAACTTTTTTTTTATTTCTGGTCTTGGTAAGCCTTGTGATCACCATTCTGCACTTTGTCTTTTGGTCTCAGAATCATGCAATTAAGCACCAGCTTTTGTTGCCCATTAAAGTTGCTGTTCAGGAACCAGGTATTTTCCTAGACAGCATTACTACCATTATTTCATTATCAGCTGTTTGAACAAAATCTTTGCAAGCATTCGGTTATCCGATCTTTCATCACACAGTGTGGAACAAACTTTGTGTAATTATTTTTCATTTTGCCAAAGTGTGGTATTTATTAGACCTTAATGATTCCTTATTAATATTTAACTCACCTGCTACCATTCTCGACATTAATCAGCAGTCACATTCTAGTAAATTGAGCATTCTGTCCCCCAGTTTGGGGCTACAGGTCATTTGCAATCATCTACTTTGAGGATTGTCTGCTGCATCCTATCTTTAAAATACCTAAACCGTCGAAATTTGTACTCAGGACAGTGCCTCATCCCCATAAGCTGTTCGTAACATTTTGTTTCAGTGGGACTTTTCCCCAGCTTTACACAAAACTTGATATTGATGTTCCATTCTTCGGTTTCTGACCGTGACATTAGACATGATGCACAAAGAACATTTGTACAAAAAAAAAAAAAAAATTGTGTGCCAAGCACGCAAATTAAATCAAACTTCTTTAGGCAAACATTTATCACTTTACCCAGGATCCTGTATTGACTATGAATACCACAGGCAACCGAATCTGTATGAATGGGAGCCTCGGAGATATGAGATGTTCCATTACCAAATCTAGTTTCAGCAAGTGCTGTGGCATTGGATGATATTTAAAACCATTTGACTTCAATAGAGCCAGAATTACTTTGTTTTTGAGAGAGCCACAACAGCTGTTACAGGCCGACATTTGACTTACATCCTCATTTGGAAATGCTGTTTGAAGATCTCAAGTTGCTACAATCTTCACATTGTTCTTGAACCAAAGCCGATCACACGCAGAACAGACTGAACCTAAATTATTATCCAGGAACGTATGTTTAAACTGTGCGTGGTTGCTTCGGTGTTTCTTAAAATCCTATTGCTGCTCCTACTGTGTATTACGCCCGCATTGAACGATTTGATGGAGTACTTCTGGAAATCAGTTTTGGCTTTTTCACTTTTCATTTACGACTGAGCTTTGAGAACTCTTCATCATTTTCATTTGCAGTATCAACTTCCATGACTCCTTCCAAATTCACTTCTAACATTTCTGAGGAAATGTCAGGATCTGAAGATGTGGATGGACCTTATCTGGCTTCTTTGTTCAACTCGATCAAACACTATAGCTTAGATCTCTGCTTTGTACTCAATGAAGGTGGTTTCGGTGGTAGCACTGCAAGTATACACTCACTATTAGTCTTTGGCAGGTTGAATTATAAATTCTTTTGTAGAAATTTTTTATTAAATATGGTGGAGAATGATGAAAGAAATAGCACGATGCAATCAGTAGGGGCACTGATTGAGTCATGCATCGCTCATGCCTGGTACAGAGTGGTACAATGGTGGTGAATCATTTTGTGTCACATTTTCTCGGCAATATTTGTTAATCTCTGGATGCATTGCCTGTGTACGTGCACTATACGCCTTACAAAGCTCACGACAGTGGATCCTGCTTTACGATTGGTTCACTGTATAATCGATCACTTTACAATGGACACTCCATAACAAGTACGGAAAATGGCAACAAGATTAGTGAATAGAACAAAGGGTTGCTCTTACAAAGAAAGGCTTAAGTTTTGCAAATTACAGTGTTTGGAGACTAGGCACTGGCAAGGTGATCTGATAGAGGTGTATAAAGCCTTGAATGGTTTGAGCATGCTCAGTGCTGATGGGATTCTTCCTCTTGCTCAGAATAATCACCTGAGAGGGCATAAATTCAAATTGAGGAAAGACAGATGTGTGGAAATTTGCCTTTAGCCAGCAGGTAGTTGGTTGGTGGAACAGACTTTCATCCCTTGTTGTGGAAGTTGATAGCCTAAATAAATTTAAGGCTCAGCTGCACAGGTATTTCAAAAGAACGGAGGGGTGAAATGGGAGTGGTTTTTTTTTTTTTTTTGGCTGATGCTACATAAGCTTGCTTTCTTGCATCATATGCCTCTACTAATGCTAATGCTAAAAATATGGTTCACTATAAAGTATGCAGTAAGTGCCAGTCATTGTGATCATCTTTACAAATTGAATTTTAATTCTATTAAAGGGCGATTCTAATAAGCAAAAATAGGAAGAATATTATCCACAGGGTATAAAAGTAAAGATATAAAGCCCAGATTTACAATTTATTGCCTTACCAATTAACAAAATTAAGTGATACGTGAAAATCGAAAGAATATTTTCCACAGGTTAAAAAAAAAAAAGGAAAGGCAACTACACAAGGTATTCTCAGGTGGTCACTCTCCCAACCTAATTTTGCTTAACTTCAGTGATCGCATGAAAACCATGGCATTTAACCTTGTACAATAGTTGGCCGTAAATGCATTATGAGTGCCCATAATGCATTTACTTATGGCAGCAGTCGCATTTTCTGTCAATCCACAAATGTGTAACTCCCATCTGAAAGCTGCCTGGAGCATGCCTAAAGAAGTTTCACTTCAAAAAGCAAGTTAAGACCAATTGGTTTGGGACAGTGGGACTGACAAGGTCACTTTTATGCTTTTCTAGCACCCCTTCTTGGACTGATATTCAATTTTTTTTTTTAAATTCAGTCTACTTTTTTTTGCTGCACTATGTACACCTTTTCATCTTTGTTCTTTAGCACCTGGAAATGTTACGATGAATTGAGCAGTTAGTTATTTATGTAGTTACATATTTAATGAAACATGCTGGTAAATGTGGCACCAGAGGTAAAATTATGTTAGTTTAGATTGTATAATCTGATGGTTGCACTTATTGGGGTTTTATAAATTTGAAAATGAAAGACTGTAGTTTCATGGTAATAATGATTTTTTTTTGTCAAGTCAGAATTAAAATCTTTGTTTTATTAAAAATAACAAGCATAAAACACATCAAATATTGTTAATGAAAAATGTTGGATTTTTCATTTTCACTATCATGTATCTAATTAAGCATAGATACGTGATCCATCCATTCTGTTCATATACTGGACCTGGTAGAATATTCTTCTCTTTTAATACTATAACTTTATATATATATATATAGAGGCATATATATTAGACAAGGCTTTTGTTTTTATTTTATTTTATTATTGTTAGATATATGCACAAAAAAAATTATGCACATACAAGAATACGTATCCATTCTTGTAACCTATTATGCATGCATAAAACTAGGAAAATGTTAAGTTTCTTAGCACATGGAGATTTTAAAGTTATCGGCCTGTTACTCAAATATTTATGTTTTGCTTTCTGCACAAGTGGGATAGTCAAACAAAAAGTAAAAGTGTGACCAACAAGGAAGTCAACATCAGATTCAACGAACATTAAAAATGAACCTCTAGTGGATCAAAACAGCGTATGATTACCTCTTCTGCATATAAAGCTAGCTTTAATGAAGTGCTTCATCCAAGCCCTGAATAAAGAAGGACATTGTTTAAAGTATGTTTGCTCTAAATTCCCATCACTTACACACACACACACACACAAAAAAAATCAAAGGAATTCTTGCTGGACTTCAAATCTGCAGGCTGCTGCTAGATTCTGCATTTGAAGAATACATGAAATAAACCGAAAGAGATGTTTGAAGTGGCTTTAAAAACAGTTTTTTGAGAAACAGTAAACACCCACATTGTAAAGCAGTCATGAATTACATGCAGAAAACTTGGCTGCAGTATGAGTGTTAAGAAAGAACCTCTATACGAAGCTATTTTGAATTCTGTGTTACCAGAGCACCTTGTAATATCTCATCAGAAGCTGAAAAGACTTCTTGCAGAAGCTTTGAAGGACCTTGGAATTGAAGGACCTTGATGACTATATTAATTCTGTTATAATTGGTATGCAACTGAATGTGGACCCACGGAATCCTAGAAGTCATTCCCTGTTCTGAAGTAGAGGATAAGCCAATGAATAAAAGATGTCAATGAAAGAGGGAATACGTTAAGGTGCAGCAGATGTATTGTAAGAACCAGAAATGTTGCACCCATTTTATATTGGATTCAGCCAGGATTGCTAATGACGCGATTAATTCTACAGAATTCTTATCCTTTTGGGAAGATGTTTTCTGTAGTAATAAGGATGAATGTGAGTTAAATATTCCAGACGGCTATGAGAAAGATTCAGAGTTAGCTGTTCTGTATAGTCCCATTTCTAAAATGGAGATAAGATGAGCTTTTCCGGACATGACAAGTAGTCCTGGCCTTGCTAGTTTAACTGCTTGTCAATTAAGGAATACTCCAATTAAAGTGCTAGTGAATCTCTTCAATTTATTATTGTGGATGGATTCGCTCCTGGAAAAGGAGCGAATTTTCCTCCTGAAAAAGAAGACTTCAAGAGGACCAGGTGACTTTAGGCCGATAATGGTGTCATCGGTGATTCTGAGAACTTTCCATAAGGTGCTTGTGAATCGTTTGATGAAGATACTTTGGACTCCAGACAGGCTTTTTTGCCTGCGGATGGGGTGGCTGAAAATGTGACTTTACTACAATCTCTAATATGTTCTGCCAGGAATGATCTAAGACCTCTACATTTAGCATCTATTGATCTACAAAAGGTGCTTGATAGTGTTGGTCATTCTGCCATTTTGGAAGATGTCCCGATATTGTTTTTAAACTGTGTTTAGGATGCAGCAGAAATGTTCGTCCGAGTTAAGGTTCAAAGGTGAAGTGAAGGAGATGCAGCAAACAAATGGGGTGCAACAGGGGGACCTTTTGTCCCCACTTACTTTTAATCTTGCATTGGATTTGTTACTTTTAAAATGCCTTCCTGTTGTATTTGGCATAGGTGGTTTTAAAGTAAATGTAATTGCCTTCACTGATGACCTCCTCTTAGCAGCATCAACATCGGGGCTGCAGTGCCTTATTGATCAGCCTTATAATTTCTTCAAAGATAGAGGATTAGTTATAAATTTGAGTAAAAGTTGGACTCTGTCCTGGGTACCTTCAGGAAAGGAAAGGAAGGTAAAAGTTGAGGGTCACAATTTTATGGTTGGATGATTGGTGTTACTACCGAGAGACTTGTCTTTGAACTGGAAGTATCTTGGCATTCATTTTGATGCCTATGGAAAAGTTCTCCCTGATCTCACCTTGGATAATCTATTGGGGCAGCTTTATAGAGTGCCTCTAAAGCCGCAGCAAAGGTTATTTATCTTGAAAACATATCTATTCCAAGGTTTTACCACCAGTCGACCTTTGAAAGAATGACTACCGGCTAAATTGAATAAATAGACATTCAGGTGAGGAATGCAATAAGGTCATGGTTGAGATTACCAAAAGATATGGTTATAGCTTACCTCCATACTGATGTAATTGACAGACTACTTTTGGGATCCCCTCATTTAGGTGGATCCTTCTTTTAAAGAGAGAACGACTTGAGAAATTGCAACTCTCTTTTGAATTGATAAAATATTTGGTGACCAAGCATCAGTTAAGAATGAATTGAATGCAACAAACAAGTTGTTAAAGGATGGAAGAGAGATAATAGAAAACAAGGCGTCAATGAAGAGGAGATGGAGCTGTCTCTTGCATTCATCTTTTGATGGCAACTGTTTTAAGAATTCAGTTCAGGTGAAGTCACAGCAGCAGTCGGTGAGTGACAGAACCAAGTTGTAATCTTGTCATGCATTTGTTGATCTGGTTCGAACCAGGATCAATGCCCTTCCGACTCTCTCAAGGACATCAAGGGGGCGTGGTTAGGATAGCAATGTCAGGCTGGATGCAATGCAGTCGAGTCACTCGCCCACACTGCTCAAAGGTGCCATCGAACACGTACCATTCGTGTTAAACGGCAAGATGCAGTGGTGAATCTTGTGGCTAACAGTTGTCTCAAAAGGGATTGGGAGGTTCAGTACAAAAGATGGAGTGCATAAACCTGACCTCCTGTGTGCGAGCACTGACTCTGTCTTTCTCTCTCTCTCTCTCTCGGATGCTCAAGTTGTTGGTACAGGGATGGATGGAGCTTGAGAAAGTACATAGAATTAAAGGCTGATATTATGATCAGAATGGTGACTTAAAGCAGCAGGTAAAACACAAGTATGGAAAATTTCCATTAGTTCAATAATGGTCTCATACAGGGAAGTATGGTGCAGACCTACTCCTGAGTATGGGACTGAGTCATTCAGACTTATGAAGATAATTTCTGAGGGCACTGCAGGGAACTCTAACCTGCTGGGGAGTTGATCAGCGAATGACATAAGTTTTACGCTGATGGATAACCTAGCATGTAGCTAGTGTTGTCTAGTACTTTATGTTTGTATGGTTTATTCTTTTGATGCAACTAAAGAAGAAATTTGTAAAAAAAAAAAAAAAAAAAAAATTTTAATAAAATTTTTAAAAAATAATAAAATACATTTGTTGCAGTGTTATCTGAACTATTTTTCTCAGAATATTTAGGTACTTAAGTGAAGGGCATTGGGAAAGATCCATCAGAACATAAAAGAAATGGAAAAAAGGTACCAAGGGAGGTGGGGGAATTTAGTATGATGGCTGACTACTGCTGAATACTAAAAAGAGGCACAGCCACCAAAACTAGTTGCCTGAGGAAATCAAAAAGTTGCAAATTTAATCCAGGCTAGTATAAGAACTCCAGTTTACAGCCATCTGTGCTTGACAAAAGAACAAAAATATCAAAGGCTAACACCATCTGTACTAGCCTTTGATCTTTGTATTTTATATAGAAAATTAACCTATTTGTAAAACTAAAAATATGAAATAAACTAGAAGCACCTCCACCAATATTTTAGTATTTTTTTGTATTACTGCAATTATAGTATGATATACTCCCACATACCCAACCGACCAATTTCTAATTACATGTAAAGGTTCACCTGCAGTGTGTGATCTTGCATATGGACCTCAACTGCTAAACATTCATCACTTCTAAAGTTCAGAATTTATAGTTGTTTCAGCTAAGCATATTCAAATATACCTTGACTGATGTCAAGGTATATTTGAATGATGCTCTAATATCTTAAACAGATTTATTATGCTATTTCTTCAGGAACTTTTTAATTGTTCTAAGTACAGCCTGTTCTTTAACTTTCATCAAATTGTAATTGCTGTCTGTGCACAGTACAATCTTTATGCTTCCTTGTTTGTAAATGCTTAAATGTATCATCTCTCTTAATATACAATAAAGAGAAAAATACATACACATGACTGATGTAAAGAGTTTCAGAAGGGCAGTCAATTGCTCATCTGACTGTGTAAAACCCTTTAAAACACAACTCTTGAAAACAGTATTGTTTCTTTCCCACCTTCTTAAGGGATATAAAACTTCTTAACAGAACACCTCACAGCCAAAGCTAAAACACAGATACACAAACCACACATTAAACAATGACAAAGCCCCGACTGACTCATTACTTGATTAACTTAATGAATATTATTCATGGATTGGTCGCAATTTATTGATATATTTCCATGTGCTATAATTTCTTCGTTGTTATTAATAGTAATAATGAAATTATATCATATGGAAATACATCAATCAATAATGGCCAATCTCTGAAATGGAGACAACCAATATTCAAATGAAGTCTGTGCACTAAATGGAGAGAGTGAAAATGATTAAAAGGGGATGTTATGTGGTTAAGGGATATCTTATTAAGTGTTGGGGGTACTGTGCCCAAATAGCTGGGAGCCATATTTTCTTGCACTTGACTATACACAAGGCATAAATTCAGCAGGTATGTACTGTGACTGCATACAGTTGAACTAATAAAACTTTACAGATAAATGCTCTCATCTGTTGGCTTTCAAATAAATCATCAATTATAAATATCAGATGTTAGAAACAGAAGTTTTAGTTTCTAAACTGTAAATATATCACATAGTTCCAGTCTTTTTGTATAAACAATTAACAAAAACAATTTTGTTAATTGTATAAACAATTAACAAAAATGGATCAGGCAAACTGCTAAAATTTTTTATCATATGAAAGCATCAGAAATATATGAGAATCATGAATCTGATGTTGAATATTCTGAAAATGTTTCATCTGATGAAACAGAGGTTAGCAATGACAAGGAACTATATGTTGAGGAAGTTACAATTCTGTTAGTATTGTTTCTTTCCCATCTTCTTAAGGGATATGATAAAACTTCTTAAAGGAACACCTCACAGCCAAAGCTAAAACACAGATACACAAACCTCACATTAAACAGTCACAAAGCCCTGAATGACTCACTGATTCATTCACTGAAACAAATAAAATGAAATGGCATAGGTATGAATTCATTCCAAAAATATAACTTTGATGACAATAATTCAGAAAATAGTAAAGTGTTTCCTGATGACCATAGTGATCTCACAGAGGACTTTTTTGGAAAATGTTTACAGATGTTGCACTTAGCTGAATAGACAAACATTTAACACCATTAGCATATCTGAACACATGCACCAAAATTTCACACTCATTCAGACAATAAAAGGAACATTTTAGAAATTTATCATTTTATTGCTCCACTTACGCATACTGTGTATAATAAACTATTGCTAAAAGAACACTAACTTTGAAATTGCCAGCGCTCTCTGTGATTATGGCAAGAGACAGATTCCGCTCTTTACAATGCTACATTTTAGTCAAAATGGGGAACAAAAAAAAAAAAAAAAAAAAAAAAGACAATTATACGCACATGCTGAGATCTGTGTGGAATATTCTAAGAAAAGAAAATTTTCAGGCTGCATGCATTTTTATCTATTTGAAAATTTTTGCATCAATAAGAGCTTACATCTGTTCAAAGAATGACTTGGCATAAAACAATACATTCACACCAAACAACACAAATTTGGTGTAAATGAGTTTGTTTTATATGACATAAAGACCAAATACATCTGTTACCTAATAGTTTACACTGGACCCACAACCAAAGTACCAATAAGCTGAGTTATTTAATGCATTTACTTCAATTCCATACCTAAGCAAAGGTCACAGTCTGTACACACAACTTGTATAAAAGTCTGGTGCTTTCTGAGGAATTGCACGAAAAAAAAAAAAAAGTGCAATTTACTGATTCACTGAAAAAAAAACCAAGTGCAATTCACTGATTTTACATTTTATGTAAAAACACAAAATGTAAAATCAGTAAATTTCACTTGTTTTATGATTGATCTGCATGTTTTTTCAAACAGGCAAATCAACCGAGGGAAGCATGTTTTTTTCTGAGAAAAAAAATCCATGCTACTTTCAGAGACCAACTAACTCAACCAATAGTGTTAAAAAGGCCCAAAAATAATCCCCCATGTTACTGACAGGATTTAAACTCAGGCTTTTTCCACTTGGTGTGAGGAGGGCAGTGATATTTATCAACTGTGCTACCTGCAAGGGAAATACAAAAAATGTATTTGTATTTATCACATATCACACCTTACTGTGAAAGGTTTTTTTTTTTTTTCTCCCCCTTCCCCTTTCTTAACATACAATTCTACACAAAAATTAAGTTCTAAAAATATTGGTGTTCGCAATGATTTTAGTCCAATATGTACAGCATGGTTCTAAAAACTCCTTAACAAACCCTAGTAGTAGATCAATTTACAAATCTCCATTAATTTGAAATTCAGTATATAATTCAATGCATCCTAAGAATACAATCTGTGTATGTGCACAAAACACATCTGGAACTCACAACTAAAAAGATCCAAGTTAAAAAAAAAAAAAAAAAATTTAAGGAAAAGAATGGCCTTTACAATCATAATATAATTGTAATAAAGCCATCTTCTTTTCATCACTGAATTTGACTACTGGTATCTTAATCCTGTTAACATGAGTTACTCTTTTTTGTGCTTAAACAGTATTGAAAATGCTTAATTTTTTTTTTTTAATGGCCTCTATTGTATTTCATATCTTGCTATCCTTGGAATAAGAAATACTACTGTAAAGATCATACAAAAGAATGCCTTTATTAATCTACAATAATGCAGAATTGTTGCCAATTCAATGAACATCTTCAGTAGCAAGATTTATGTGAAAACACAAAAAATATATAAATTCATCATCAGATCACTGAATCAAGGTACAAGAATCATTCTGCTGTATTCACTCTGACATATAATATGGACATAATCAGTAAGTAACCTTAAGTGAGCATCAGGGATCACAAACAATAAATTAATGATAAACAGTTCAATTCTATATAATTTAGAGAAAATTTTAATTGATTAAATGAAAAGTCATATTCATATTTCACAGTGCTGAATATACACTGAGAAAATTTTCTATCACTACTATGATAATATAAATTGTAGTTAAATTTATAACTTTAGTTTTTTATTGCATTAAATAAGTTTTTTTCAGATTACTGAATAACATCAAAAAAAAGCATAATTTTGACTTTTTTTTTTGAAGGAACCCCTTTAAATTTGGGAACTCATTTGTTTCTAACATGATAAATATCAGTAATTATTTGAAACATTAAGTATGGATCATTGAATGGGCAGCAGTCTGTAGACCACAAACCCAGCAAAACTGAGGTGGAATGATTGATTTTTCCTCTATAAGTAAAGTGACCAGACATCCCGGATTGTGCAGGACAGTCCCAGATTTAAGTTGTTTGAATTATTAAGAAAATTGCACTCTGCGGAAAAATATATTAAATTTCTGTTGTTTTTATTGTCAAAAGAAGTATGTATTATTATTTCACAAAAATACCTATATAATATAGGTATTTCTGTGAAATAAAACGAATATATGTGAAAAGAAAACAATAATTGTAAAACTGATGTCCCGCATTGGAATACTAAGAACCTGGTCACTTTATCTATAAGGCAATATTTTGCCTTTATTTATGAAAAACTTTCATGTCTAAATTATACATACAGGTGAGGAACTACTGTAGAAAGAATGTTACAAAATTTTGTAAAGGCTTCTGACATCACATTCAACACTAATTTACAAATCATTAAGTGGCTTTATATCAAGCCATAAACACATCACAAGCTACACAAATGACTGGACAGCAGCACAAATTTTTTTTTCTTTTCTTCATTTTTTTATTTTTTTATTTTTTATTTTATTTTTATGGTATGTGTAAGTAGGTGGGAATATGTCAAATTGTCAATGCTGCTTTCAAGTTGCCTCAGTTTATTTTTAGATATACTGCTTTTTAACACACGTTTTCATTAAACAAAATTCAAATCCTACCACAGTAAGTGATGACTGTTCAGTACGTCCTGCAAATACAAACAGAACAATTATCATTTTCCAATGGGCTAGGTATACAAGTCGCAGTGCCTTTGTTATGGAAACTTTAAACTTGACCTGACTTTCCAGTTGTGAAAGTCAGGTCAAGATTAACACCAAAAGCACTAGTTGCATGTAAAAGCCAAAGTTCAGTGATGTGTATTAAGCAGGAAAGAAAAACTCCTGTTTACTAAACGTTGTGTATTATGTTACAATAAATATTCATTTAGTGTAAGAAATACATCAAACATTAAGCTTACACTATTAATATTTAATATAAGATTAACCATAACAAAGATCTTTCACTTTTACAAATAATAGCACTGGGAGAGGAACAGCATTTTCAGTATTAACCTGCAGGGCAAAGTTACCATAACAAAGACAGCAAAACACAATATTATCCCAGTAAAACTGAACAATAAGCTTTTTTTTTTTTTTCGAAAAATTTATCAGAACTTAATTTTTAGTATTAGAATGTAGACCAGTTAGTATCATGAGCAGTCTGAAATGGGAAATATTCAGCACATATTGTCTTAAAGGACATATTTTAGTTTTGTTTACTGAACAATGCCCAAATGGATAAATACCTTTTATATATATATCTTTAATATATGACAATACTTTAATATAACAATCCTAATATAGTGTTTACAAACATTTCTTTTTAAAAGAAAAATACTCAAATAACTGCTTTTGTTTTATCACATCTTGGCCTATCAAAAAAAAAAGCAATTAAAATAAAGCATTCAAATAAAACAAAAATGCACCCCTCCCTTCCCCTCCACTCTCTTCAGTATGATCATTTATATCCATTTGGACAAAGTACATCAACCACTGCTCAGTGGTTTCCCCAATCAGTGCTCAAAGGCAAATGAATTCATGTCATAGAATTACCATTTTTTTTTTTTCATGTAGGTTTATGTACGTGTGCACATATGTCTGTGTGTGTGTGTGTGTGTGTGTGTGTGTGTGTGTGTGTGTGTGTGTGTGTGTGTATATATATATATAAGCTAAAACGCTGATCCCTCAGGTGGCTGGCTGAGCCTCTGATTTTCTTTCAATGTCATTGCCCTACGAAGTTCTTGAAGAACTGTCTTGATAGAGTAGTTACGTTGCCAACGACTTAAAACTGGAAGGCTTCGCCTATCAACCTAGCAAGCAGAAATTAAGGAAATGTTAAAACTCTAGTTTCAATTTTGATTTTTTTCATATACAATCCAACACACAACAGAACAAGAATATGTGATCAGTTCACATAATCTTATGAAACAGACAAACCATATAAATAAAAATTCTGAAGTGTTTTTAATTAAAATGTTTGCCATCGGAATACATAAAGTAGTTTTATGCACACTTTCAAAGTTAATTCCTTTAAATAACTTAAAATATAAATTTATTAGTATATAAAACATTACACTGTGTGGTATCTAAGTGTTTACTGATGAACAAATGTAAAACTTAGTGCATAGAAGAACTTACTTTTATATTTATGATACAACTTCTGAAATTCAGTAACTGCCAAATAAATAAAACTGTTATTAAAATACAAATTAACACAAAACAAAATTCTGGAGCACTGTGGGCATGCCATATGACCAAATAAACTATTCCATACCATGCAGTGCAGTGTTTTCTATATTATTATTATTTTTTCAACTTTCAACAACTACATCAAAAATACTATTTTCAACTAAAATATTTCTCAATTTTTTATAAAAAAAAATGATAAAATCGGAAATTAATTACATCTATATCCAAATTTGTTTTAAACTTTCAATGCATAAATTATGTGCAAGATAAAACTATGGAGAGTGGATTTTTATGTAATTTTCATAAGCAACATACCATTAGTTTAATTCATATTGCCTCGTGCACACACAAGATACATATGGCTAATGCTACATGAGCTTTGCTCCTTTTGCATCAAAATTATGCCATTTTAATATTGACATATTTTACATGAAGGAATTTTAATGTAATAGCTTTCCAAATCTTTGTTTTAAAGTTGAATAATTCATTGCTGGCATTACAGTCAAGTCTTGAATCCTTTCTTGTCATAATACCAAACTACAGGAGCACATTCTATAGAAATGTAACACATAGCATAACAAAATCAGTGAAGGATTAGATCTTTAGCATTTATTTATTTATTCAAATTTTAAAAGACATTTTAGTTTTGTGTTACTGAACAATACCCAAATGGATAAATAAATTATTTTAACTTATGACCTATGAGCAGCTTTTAATATTTTTCATTTGAATTTTTTTCTCCAATCAAAAACAAATTAAAGTAACATGTTATGATACAGATTTCAAAAAATATTGACAACACAATTTGATATAACATCCCTGCAAGTCTCATGACAGTGACTAAAACCATTTTTATTTGGTACTTTTCACTTAATAGTAAAAAGTACTAAATAAAAAACAAAAAGAACACTTTTCACCAAAATTGTTCTTTTATGTTGAATCCTAATCTTTTTATTTAATTTGACGTCGAATTCATGTAAATAATCTTCAAAAAACACATAATCTGTGCTCACTTGTTGATTCTATACTGACATGGCAATGATTTCACAATTAAAATATTACAATTTTTGTGACTTTTTAGTAATGAGCACAAGTAATTTCTCTGTGCCATTTATGTGAACCTTGCTGTTGCATGGTTGCTCTACCTCTCTCCAAGAAGTTCACATTTGGTGAGGGTGTTGTTGCCCCAGTGGAATAAACTGTCTTCCTGGGCAGTTGAAGCTGACAGTCTGGTGAGGGACAACTCAATTAGTACTTTCTGGAGATAGGAAGAGTATGATAAAAGGAATACAGATTGTATAGATAAGATTTTTATTTGGTCATACAGCCTTATATCAAAGGTTCCCAAACTTTTATACCTGTGCCTCCCTTAAAATATTTCATAAATTTCATATGCAACCACCCCTCCCTGCCAGAAGAAGTGCAGATAAACAGATTTGACATAAAATTTAGCTGTGGTATACATACTTTTATAAATTAATATATACCTCAATACATCTAATCTCAAAGATTGAAATAAAATACTTTATACCTGGATTAGTGAGATGAATCCTGAACCCCCTTCCCAAAATGGAGTTCTCCCCAGGGATACCACCACTTTGGGGGGGGGGGTATCTAAAAATTACTTTCTAAAAATATTGTATACAACTACTTTACTGCTTTAACAACTAATCACATAACAAATATACATCACAACTAACCTTGAAGGGTAAAAAAAAAAATTTATTAAAATGCATAGTATAGTGAAAGCAGAATACCTCTTCAGATAACTACACTCACTGGTCAAAGAATTAGTAACTTTTATTCAATAACTAGTAGGGCCACTTCTTGCCCAAATTATGGTTCATGCACATTGTGGGGTGGCTTCCACTAAGTGTCTGGGGGAGTCTAACTCCAGATTTGACCATTCTTCCTTCAGGATATGTCAGCTGTCTGTACTGTACTGTACAGTACAGTTCAGTTCAGTACAGCTGTCTGTACTGTGCTTGGTAGTGAAATGTGGAACTGAACTGCCCTTTCGAACATATCCCAAACATTTTTAATTGGATTCAGATGTGGAAAATTAGGCAGCCAAAGTAGACGCTGGTAGTCTTGAAAAAATACACTGCAATTTGGATAAAAATGGAGCATGCAGGGTGAAGATGGCCAATACAGCAGAAAGATATTCACTGGAGGCAATGCAACCTTCAAGTGGTATGATATGGATTCATGAAGTTCATGCCACACTTTCACCCTACCACCAGTGCAAAGCAGTGTAAATTGAGTCTCATCAGATCATGACCTTTTTCCGCCATTCCCCAATCCAGTCTTGGTGTTTACAGCACCATTCCATTTGAATCTTTCAATTTTTTACAGAAAGTAACAGCTTTCATGACTACCAAATCCAAGATTCTTCAACTCCTGCTGTATAGTTTAGTTAGAAATGGGTCTTTCTTTGTCTAAATCCACTTTGTGTAAATCCACAAAGACAGGCAACATGCCTGCTAAAATCAATAATAGGGAATCCATATCAGGAAAGACTGAGTATGTGGGCCACAGAGCTCTAGACAAGGCTGCAGCAATAATTCAGACACAGCATGGGTTTGTTAAGGGAAAGTCTTGTCTGACAAATTTGACAGGATACTATGATGTGGTTACAAAGGAACTGGATGCAAAAAATAATTTTGATATCATATATTTGGATTTCAGGAAAGCTTTTGACACTGTTGCGCATGGAAGACTATTGTACAAATTGGAGCAGAATGGTATTAAGGGTAAGTTGCTACAATGGATAAAAGGGTGGTTGAGTGGGAGAAGACAGAGTGGTAATCAATGGAGGCTGCTCTTCATGGACTAATGTTATGAGTGGAGTCCCACAGGGTTTGGTGTTGGGCCCATTGTTGTTTTGCATATTTATCAATGATATTGATGAAGGTATATCAGGCTTAGTGTCAAAGTTTGCAGGGTTGTTAATGACAGTAATGACAGTGTGCTACTGCAACAGGATCTAGAAAATTTGAGCAGATGGGCTGAGAGGTGGCAACTGAAGTTTAACATTGACAAATGCAAAGTACTGCATATGGGTAGAAGTAACCCCAGAGTAAAGAACCAACTGTGTGGTACTACACTTAGGGTGGTAGAAAATAAAAGACCTGGGAGTAATTGTGCAGTCAGATATGAAGTTTTCTGGAGCAATATAGACAACTGCCAGAGCAGGTTATGGGGTTCTGTCAATGATATACAGGAATTTTGCTAGCAGAGAAAAGGAGGTGATTATCCCTTTGTATAAGGCAATGGTCAGGTCACACCTTGAGTACTGCATACAGGTCTAGAGGCCTCATTTTAGGAAGGATGTAGATTTGCTTGAGCATGTAGAGAGAAGGGCAACAAGATTGGTGAGGGGAATGAAGAGGTCCTCTTACCAAGGAGGCTTAAGTTCTGCAAATTACAGCAGCTGGAGACTAGGCACCTGTGAGGTGAGCTGATTGAGGTGTGTAAGGCCTTGAATGGGTTGAGCACACTGAATTCTAATGGGATTCTTCCACGTGCTCAAATTACGAACCTAAGGGGGCATAAATTCGAATTGAGGAAAGACAGTTGTAGAATAGATGTGCAGAAATTTGCCTTTAGCCAGCAGGTGGTTAATTGCTGGAACAAACTTCCATCTGGCATTGTGGAAGTTGATAGCTTAAATAAATTCAAGGAGGAACTGGACAAACTTTTAGAGGGAATGGTTGTGTGAATTTCTTTTTTTTTTTTGTTTTTTTGACTGATGCTAGATAAGCTCATACACTTGCTTTCTTGCATCACATGCCTCTATTACTATTACTTGCATGCATGCACCCATTGCAGAAACTATTCCAAAGGCACATGGGCTATATTGGCAGGCTCTATAGAGTTAGGTTTTTGGGGAATTTTCAAGCTTTGCAAAAATTAACACCAAATTTGTATATAAAACATTTTAAATATTAATCCGTTGTTATTTTAACTTTATTGCATTGAATTTAACTTAATTTTTTTTATTTAATTTTTATTAATTTATTTAATTTTATTAATTTATTTAATTTTATTAATTTATTTAATTTTATTAATTTTATTAATTTGTAATTTAATGTAGTATTATTTATTTAATTTCAATTTAATTTAGTTTAATTTAGTGATTAAATTCTGATTTGATTATTGTCAAAAAGCAGAATAAAAAAAAAATCATGCCAAGAAAACATGAAAAATAAAGAAATTGTTGATATTCTTTTTCAAGCAATAATTTCTCAATAATACATCTATATCTGTTACATCTCTAAATCTATTTAAGAGTCACATGATTCGGTTTTATGAATAGGTCAAAATTCCAGAGAATTTGTTCAATTTCTCAGAATGTGCACGTAGCTTTTGTATGGCCAAATTGGACAATGGATACTAACATGTACAGACTTTTCTTCCAATTTTCAAAGCTATTTTCTTACTTCCAGCTTTATAAACTGTGATGCAATTATTTGGAAAGATATAGCAGCAGCCACTTGAAGATTTCTAGACAATTATCTATAAGTTGATAAAACATAAATGTGCACATTATTTGAAACAACCATGAAACATATGTGGGAAATTTGAAAAGTTCGTCGCCTGAGTACAAAAGGTTTATTTGAGGAGTCTGGCAACATGTTACTTTCAGCATAGTTCCCTTTGAAGTCAATACACTTTTGCCACCAATGCTGCAATGTGTTGATTCCAGCTGCAAAGAAAATTCTCTCTTGAGCCTCCATGAATGCTTCCACTATGGCAATGATATCACTGTTTCTTCAAACAGGCCTATGGGGCTGGGAAATTCCATACTGCAATAATTAAAGACAAACACCAGCCAAGGAATAAAAAATTTTTACTATAAAAATAATGAGATACACTATCGGAAATATTACAATAAATTACAATAAAGCGTTAAAAATATAGTTAAAAATATACCGAAGCAATAAAATTATCTAAAATAAACTGGATTAAAAGCGATAAAACCTGAAGCTTTCGGAGACTGTTGTCTCCTTCTTCAATAGTATGAAGTCACTGTTGGTGGGGAAAATAGATGACAGTCAAAGTATTTTTTCAAATTAGGAAATGGATGAAAGTCTGATGGTGCTAGATCTGTGAAATGGGGGTGGGAGTCCAAATTTCAAACCTACACTCATGCAGTGCAGTCATGGCAATGAAAGGCTTGTGAGCAGCGGGCACATTATCCTGGTAGAACAAGACTCCTTTGCTAGGTTTTTCTTGAAATTTGTCATTGATTTTTTCGTTAGTAAAATAATAAGAGGAGTTTACCTCAATATAGTGCGTAGAACACTTCCGTATGATACCCTCCAGAAATTAAAACGGAAAAAACGAAAAAATCGACAACTTACCGGTACATTAGAGTAAAATATAAATAATTAAATAAACAATTTAACACAATTCAAATCAATTTAAAACAATTAAAAATCAAATTAACGTAATTAAAAGAATTAACAAAAATATTCAAAACGATTTTCCTTCCTCATTTTCCTATTTTTGTTAATTCTTTTAATTACGTTAATTTGATTTTTAATTGTTTTAAATTGATTTGAATTGTGTTAAATTGTTTATTTAATTATTTATATTTTACTCTAATGTACCGGTAAGTTGTCGATTTTTCGTTTTTTCCGTTTTAATTTCTGGAGGGTATCATACGGAAGTGTTCTATGCACTATACTGAGGTAAACTCCTCTTATTATTTTACTAATATTATTATCAACGTAGAACATATTGAGTAGTACAGCTCTGATTCATACTATCTGATTTTTTCATGCAAATGCCTCACAAGGTCTGCATAATATGCTTTTGTGACTGTCTGGCTTTTCCAAAGGTAATCCACTGGCAATGCTCCATCAGCATCCCAAAAAATGATGCCATCACCTTGACAGCAGAAGGAACCAACATGGCTTTATCTGGAGGGGGAGAAGGGTTGTGTTTACACTGTTTGGACTATTCCTTTGTCTTTGGGTGAAATTGATGAACGCATGTCTTGTCCACAGACACAAAACTTGCAAGAAAATTTTCTGTATCTGTTTGAAAATGATGCAAATGTTCACTTGACTTGACAACTCTTGTGTATTTTTGATCTGCTAACAAAAACTTTGGGACCCATTATGCTGACACTTTTTCATATCAAGAACATCCGTTATTATGTGGTACACACATGCTTAGATGAGATACCCAAAACGCTGGCAATTACCAAACCATCACTTGTCAATCACCCATCACCTGAACATACACTGTTAACAACTTCTGGAGTGATGGATGTTAGACATCTTCCAGGCTCTCCTTCCCTCATTTGAATTCTGCTGCCCACTTCTTAACCCTGAAATAAGAAGGAGCATCCTCCCCAATCTTGGAAACCAGAAAATTTTAACTATGATCGGCTTTGTTTATTGTTTTGCAAATATTGAATTTATGGTATCAAAATGTTTGGGAACTGAACTAATATATTTGGGAAATAATGAAGCTTGGCATTAGCATTAGTAGAGGCATGATATGCAAGAAAGCAAGCTTATATAGCATCAGCCAAAAAATAAAAATAAATAAATAAAATAAAATCCCTTTCCATTTGACCCATCCATTCACTCCAAATGTTTGTCTAGTTCTGCCTTGAAATTATTTAAGTTGCTGACCTCCACCACAACAGATGGTAGTTTGTTCCAACTATCAACCACCCGTTGGCTAAAGGCAAATTTCTGCACATCTATTCTACAATTGTCTTTCCTCAATTTGAATTTGCCTCCATCAGGCGATTAATCTGTGCAAGAGGAAGAATCCCATTAGCATTGAGCTTGCTCAATCCATTCAAGGCCTTATACATGTCAATTAGATCACCTTGCAGGTGCCTAGTCTCCAGAAGCTCCAATTTGCAGAACTTAAGCCTTTCTTCATAAGAGCAACCCTTTGTACCATTCACTAATCTTGTTGCCCTTCTCTGTACTCGGTCCAACAGTTCTACATCCTTCTTAGAATGAGGCTTCCTGACCTGTATACAGTACTCAAGGTTTGGCCTGACCATTGCCTTATACAAGAAGACAATCATTCCCTTATCCCTGCTAGCAAAATTCCTGTATATTGTGTGTTACATTCTGAATAAGTTCCTCATTTGTTAGAAATGTGATCTTTCAAGAGAATGACAAGATCTGACAAGACACCATGAGCCTTTTTGCAATGCTCAGAAAACTTCATATCTGATTGCATAATTAACCCCAGGTCCTTTTCATTCTTCACTACTCTGAGTGTAGTACCACCCAGTTGATACATTATTCTGGGGTTACTGCTACCCGTATGCTGTTTGTTGTTTGTTTATTTGGTTTTTAGGAGCATTAGCAACTAAGGCCATACTGCTCCGGGATATGCGGTGATCATTCCCTGACCTTTCCGCATCCTCCATATTTGGTGGTGACGGGCTCGAACCCTTGTCTAATCAAGAAGCATGTGCTACGCACTGCTGGCTACCCATATGCAGTACTTTACATTTGTCAATGTTAATCCAAATACTCTTACCAACTATTCAGATGAATCTTCTTCAGCATAGACTCCTTGGTATTGTATATACCAACATCAACACCCCTGCAACTTGTATAAACATTCCTGATAGGCTTCATTTGGAATTGCTAATAGTTTGTGTGTTACATTCTGAATAAGTTCCTCATTTGTTAGAAATGTGATCTTTCAAGAGAGGGGGAAATCACAAGTAGCTAAAGTCATAGTATGGCGGATTCATAAATTCACAGTACGGTGGATGAGAGACCATAATGATGAGTGCTTCAGAAAATGCCAAGTGTGCAAAGGCATTGTCACGCTGCATGTGTCAATTCTGAAAATCCTACTTTTCTGGATGTTTTCTCTGAATAGCATTTCACAATCTCCATAGAACTGTTCTGTAGTATTCCTGGTCCATCAATTGACCATGCAGAAAAAATTCATAATGAATAATGTCCTGTGAGTCAAGAAACACAAAAGCATGATCTTCACATTTTATTGAGATTGTCTTGCTTTTTTTTGGACTTAGGAGAAGACAGTATGTCATTAAGAGGACCAGCCCTTTGTTTCTGGGTCCTTGCCACCCACGATTCATCATTTTGACTGGCAACAGAACAGAAGAAACAAAAAGTGTATGCCATTGGAACCAGCAAGTAAGTTGATAAATATCTTAATATGCAAGAACTTGTTGCTCACTGTGATTATCAGTGAGGTACAAACTTAGCTAATATGCACGCATTCCCAAATCTTGTGCTTAAATTGATGACATATCCCATAAGAAATACTAACTTCACTGGCAACTCTGTGAATTGTTAAATATCAATCACTCCTAATCAAATCATAAGCAACTGAATCACTGTGGTTTTTGAGGTTGAAGGGTGGCCAGAGAGAGAGGATTCATTGATGGATAAGTTGCCCTCTTTTAAACTTTGTGAATCACTGAAAACTCATTGAACATGTAGCATGTTCTCCAACAGCAAATTTTTATGGGTTTTTGTTGCACTTCTCCCAAATTTGAAACATCAATGCACATTTGCTACTCAATAAAATCACTAATTTTAAAACATGACAATACACATAAAACATCTACTCAAATTGTGCTAATTCACACCAACTGCAATAAACAGGAGATTCATGCATTACTGTCTAGATGAATCACCAAACATATTGTGACAAGTCATGACTTTCTACGATTTTATGAAACAATTTCTAGAAATTTGGTTCCCAAACTTTCAGTTAATAGCTTGTAAGTGATAACTGTGATTTACATTTTAGTTTATACAGGAATAATTGTGAGGTTATATTAATTATATCAAAATATAAACTTTTAAACAACAAAAAATACAGATAATTTAATTGCTGCTAATTACCAGTTGAATGCATCTTTGAATGTATGATCCAAACAACTGAACTTGTGCATGTGAAAAAATTAAGTAATCAAAGTAATAAAATCAGGACATTCTAGGGATTCTACAGGAAGGTTTTCTGAGGATTGTGCAAAGAGATAAGAATGCACTGGCAGCAACTGACAGCATTTGCATTCAGTCAGTTTGATAACAAGTTGCAGTGATACGTTGCAAGGTCGACATACAACAATATAACACTATCTATCTCACTACAGTCACCTTTAACCAATTCTATGTAGGTTTATTAATCGTAGATAACGTCTAAGTAAAGCAGCAATTGTTCATATACAACTATTACTAAGTAACTCTGTTAAGAAGTGTAAGGAGGAATTTAAGTTTCTTGATATACACATTCAACACAGGAATACAACTAAACCAAGAACCAAGGGCATATTATTGAGCAGCAAACACCAAAGCAAGAGACAAGTATTAATAGATGTGAAATTGTGTGAAACTGGCTTGTTATGAACATTCACCTTATAAGTTCCTTGGGCATCTCTCTCAGAGGAAAAACATTAATGCTGATGTGGCCAACATATCCAGGAAACAAATGCAGTGTGAGCAAGAATCTTTTCAGATGTATACAAGGCATCAGAGCTAGACATTACTTTCAACATATCAAGATAATTAATTATATTAATAAATAATTTTAATAAAATAATAAATGAGTAAAATGAAAGACTAAATAATGAAGGTAACGGGTGCTATTTTTTCATATAGTAGGCTTGTTGCCAGCACATAACTGTCTCCTCAAACAATCCTCAAAAAAACCTCCCTATAGTATTACATAGAATGACAATCTAGTAGTAGTAGTAGTAGTGGCACATGATGCAAGAAAGCAAGTGTAGGAGCTTATGCAGCATCAGCCAAAAAAAAAAAAAAAAAAAAAAATCATCACACCATTCCTTCCAAATGCCTGTCCAGTTCCTCCTTAAATTTATTTAACCTATCAACTTCCACAACGACAGATGGAAGTTTGTTCCAGCAATTAACCACCCGCTGGCTAAAGGCAAATTTCCGCACATCTATTCTACATCTGTCCTTTCTTAATTTGAACTTATGTCCCCGTAGGTTCGTAATCTGAACAAGTGGAAGGATCCCATCAGAATTCAGCGTGCTCAACCCATTCAAGGCCTCATAGACCTCAATCAGATCACCGCGCAGGTGCCTAGTCTCCAGCCACTGCAATTTGCAGAACTTAAGCCTCTCTTGGTAAGAGAATCCCTTCATTCCCCTCACCAATCGTGTTGCTCTTCTCTGTACACGCTCAAGCAAATCTACATCCTTCCTAAAATGAGGCCTCCAGACCTGTACGCAGTACTCAAGGCGTGGCCTGACCATTGCCTTATACAGAGGGACAATCACCTCCTTTTCCCTGCTAGCAAAATTCCTATATATCATTGACAAAACCCCATGACCTGCCCTAGCAGCCTGTCTGCATTGCTCAGAAAACTTCATATCTGACTGCACAATTACTCCCAGGTCTTTTTCATTTTCTACCACCTTAAGTGTAGTACCACACAGTTGGTACGTTTCTCTGGGGTTACTTCTACCCATATGCAGTACTTTGCATTTGTCAAGGTTGAACTTCAGTTGCCACTTCTTAGCCCATCTGCCCAAATTATCTAGATCCTGTTGCAGTAGCACACTGCCATTACTGTCATTAACAACCCTGCCAACCTTTGTGTCATCTGCAAACTTCGACATTAAGCCTGATATACCTTCATCACTATCATTGATAAATACACAAAACAACAGTGGACCCAACACCGAACCCTGTGGGACTCCACTAATAACATTAGTCCATGAAGAGCAGCACCCATTGATTACCACCCTCTGTCTTCTCCCACTTAACCATCCTTTTATCCATTGTAGCAACTTACCCTTAATACCATTCTGCTCCAATTTGTACAGTAGTCTTCCATGCGCAACAGTGTCAAAAGCTTTCCTGAAATCCAAGTATATGATATCAAAATTATTTTTCGCATCCAGTTCCTTTGTGACTACATCATAATAACCAATCAAATTTGTCAGACAAGACTTTCCCTTAACAAACCCATGCTGTGTTTGAATTATTGCTGCAGTCTTGTCTAGATGATCCTGCAATGCATCTTTAACCAGTGACTCCATTATTTTACCCGGAACAGAAGTTAAACTAACTGGTCTGTAATTACTCGTGTCACCCTTCGATCCACCTTTGTGAATTGGGGACACATTTGCACATCTCCAGTCCGTGGGAACCTCCCCTGAGTCCAAGGATGCTCTCATAATTATGGCTAAGGGTTTGCTTAGTTGCTTTGCCGCCTCCTTTAAAAGAGATTCTTTTAAAGAGATTCTTTATTACAACTGCTATATAAAAGAATGAATAATCATTAATAAACCACAAATTAACATGAATAAATGAATGAATGAATAAAGTAATAAATCATAATTTATTAAATACTGCTTGATTCATCTATTAGAATTATATGACAAAAATATACAATGTATAAACACTTAGATGGTAACTTTTATTACTTAAACACTTCTGAGGCTGTAAGAGTTAAGCATCAGATGGCTTCCCCCCACCAATAATGTTACACATAAACAGACAACATTAGTTTAAGTTCTCCATAATGGTGCTTCACAATGAAGGTCATGGCTTCCTCAGTAATTGAATATTTTCATCTTTAATTTCAATTGTAAATTAGCATAAAAGACCTTGTCGGTATTAAAAAAAACCTGTCCCATAATGTGTGCATTGTCTTTTTACTCCTTTATTTTGTAGTTGCAGCATCTGTGGCCCAGAAAACTGGCTTCCTCACAGCTCAATATAAAAAATAACCATTACCCTATGTACACAAAAACCAAATAAAATCCAGTATAATAATATTTTGCAGAGATCACATAACCAAAATACTACAATGGTCTAACGATTTTTTATTTTCATTACTAAGTAATACAAAAAAAAAAAAAAAAAAGCTTTTGATGCTTAACAAACTAATGAACACTATTTAAGTTAAGTTCCTGTTCCATCACAGTATAACTTTCCATTTTAGCCAGTCTAAGTCTATTACAAAGTACTTAAGTCGAGCTTTTAACAATCAATTCGTTTGTCTGGATTAACTGGGATTGAACACAAAGCAATGATATTACAATATATGTGAGCAACATCATTCCAGTTATATAAGTAAAATCTTATACAATTTCTTTTTTTAACAGTAAATAGCTTTATTTTTCTTTTGTGTATTTTTCGGCCATATATACAATTGAACCTCTATATAATGAAATCGATGGTTCCCTTGAAAAAATTCGTTATAAATAAATATCACCTTTTCAGCAATTAAAAATGCTGTGAATTCAGAAATACAGTAAAAGATGGGAAAGAAGTGGGAATGAATAAATTTTCTAACATTTTAAAACAATTTATTAATACATACATATTAAGATATGACTACTTATATGATGCCCACAATTTATTAGTACACTTAAGAATTATGTCTAAAATATTTGGTTATTTTTTGTTGTACACTGGATTCTACGGTACACCGTTCATAAAAATATTTGCATTTGTTTAAACTTTAAACACTCAGATATATTTTCTGTTACATTTTCTTCTCACTCAAGGCCTCAATGCAAAATTTCAAATGCTGCCAACATCTGTTTGGAAGGTTTAATATTGCCCTCATTTTCATCCAACTCATTGTCGCCATTGTCACTAGTTCTTTAAATACATTCAATGTTGGAGTCACTCGGATATTCAGCTACTATGACATCATTATCAACTCCTAAAAATTCGTCAAGAACAATTTCTCCACTGTTCAAACCTCAGTTGGAACTCTTTCCAAGATTGCTCAATGTCTTCTAGTAATTCATCCCTCTCATCTCTGTTAATTAGCATTTTAGCAAAACCTGTTTTCGTGAAACAATTCTTAATCATTGTTTCCATCACATTTTGACTCCACACTTTTGCCAACTCTGATATGCACATCCATAAATCTATAATAGAATCTATAGGTTGGTTGGTTTATATTCTGAGTATAATATTTTTCAGTATGTGCCTTCAGTAGTGCATTTTCAAATTCTTGATAATGCCTTGGTCCATTGGCGGCAGTTAAGACGAATTATTAAGAAGGAAGAAAAGTTTCACACTTGTAGGTTTCGAAATAACCAAGTGAAGGTGGGCAGGGCAGTTGTCAACAACCAACGCGATTTTTCTGTTTTCTTTTGTCATCTTTCCATCGAAATTTAAAATCCACTGCTCAAAAATTTCGCTTGTCATTCAAGGTTTTTTGTTGTAGTCCAACTCTAAAAACTTTATTCCTTTGAAACATCAGGGTTGTTTACTTTTGCCTATTACCAAAAGCTTCAGTTTTTAATTACCAGCCATATTTGCAATCAAGATTGCAATTCTCTCCTTACTATTTTTACCACCTAATTTCGTCACCTTTAAAAGTCAGTCTTGTTCAGAAAACATTTAAAAAATAGACATGTTTCATCAACGTTGAATATGTCTTTGGACTCGTAGTCCTCCATAATTTTTTTCAAAACTGTTTCTTTCCAATGGGTATAGTCTTATTGTCGAGTAAGTCATGACGCGCTTTAAATTTGTCCAGCCAACCAGAATTGGCTTAGAATGTTTTGTGCCCCAGAAAAGATGCATACTCCATAGCCTTTTCTTTTATTAATATCAGCATGTTTTGGTCTCGAATCAACTTCATCCTTAAAAACTGCTTCATCTACATCTTCTGAAAGGCATAATTTCGCATGCTTCCGACTGGGTCCCATTTCCTCAAACAGTTTGAGAATTGAAACAGGGTTTGTCAGAATGGTTGACACAACTGGCAGGGACATCAAATTTTAAAGCAATTTTTTTTTTAACGCAGTGATCTACACTACTAAGCACTTCCACTTTTTCACACTACCCTCAAGGATTTCTTCTTAGACACTGTAAGATTACTTGCACAGCAGTTAAAACAAAGCTGAACTTGGGGAACCACCTGTAGCTACCATGTAAACAGAGACAGGTGAAATTTAGTGAAGGTGTGGATGACTCATTTCTTCGAAACAACAGATGAATTTCCGAGATAAAGGAAAATCACTCTCTCTCTCTCTCTCTCCTAATTCTCTGATAGGATGCTTACGGTAGAAAATAGGTGGACCACATCGACAATGCCTACATCGGGAATAGGCCTTAATCTTTGCCAGTGGCTGTGGACAGTTGACCAGTGGGACTTCTCAGCATAGTAGTGTGTAAGCTCTATAGGTTTTACTTCCTTTTAGCCCTTGCTGACCTACTGCTGGGCCTCCTCTCCAAAACTTCCATCTTTTTCTATCCCGCACCATGGTTGGCCAGTTTCCTCCTGCAGAATTTACAGGCACCATTAAATTATAAAATGTTTTAGCTCTTAATTCATGGAATTAAGCCTTTAGCTATTAAAAGCTAAAGGGATTAATGCTTAATCCTTTTAGCTCTTAATTCGTGCTTTCTACAGCATCAGCTTTATTGCCTAAAGGCCAGAGGTGCGAGCAATGCATACCCAGGTCTCTCAAAATCAGTTTGTTATGTGGAGATTTTCTTCATTATACGGAAACTATTTTCAATGTAATGACCAAGGGGAAATCAAAAAAGTTTGCTACACAGAAAATTTCACTATATGGAAGTTCGTTAAAGAGAGGTCCGACTGTACATTGGTAGCAAGCTAAGCCTAAATGACAGCATGAGCTTTAATAAACATGAAATGCATATTATGGCTCCCTCTTAATCTACTTACATTTTAAAAACAGTTACATTTTTAAAAACAGCAGTGTCGAAAACTCAAACTAATTTGCGGCCAGGGGTAGTTTGGCCTTCCGATTTGTTAGAATTTTCAAACTTATCAAAAATACTGTTCTGGAGACTAAAAAAAAAAAAAGGTTTAGTAAGTTTAGAAATAAAAACAGTGGCTTTAATATCAGAAAGACCACCCAATTTTTTGTTAAAATCCAGCACCTTTTCACACAACAAAGGTCCAGATATGGGTTCTCCTAACCTTCGTTTCTTGTGAACCACAAACAAACAGCATCTTCAAGGGATGAGCTGTTCAAGTCATTAGCTGTTCTTTTTTTTTTTTTTTTTGCACCATCTGAACCAAGTTTCAATGCAAATTTTTTAAATTTTTTTCCTTGTTGTTTTTGATGTCTGTTATTGGTTGAATTTCCAACCTAGTAAAATTTTGCTAATGAAAACCCACTTTCTCCCTATGAAAGTCTCCACACTTTCATAGGGAGAAATTTTAAAATCTCAATCTTCAATTCAATTGTTAATTTCTGCTTTGTTTTAAAAGATAAAGAAAACTACAGTACAGTAAAATAAAACTCTGTAAAAACTGTGTTCAGAATCTTTTTACTCCAATCTCACTTGCACTATCGTGTAAGTTGCAATTTCTGTGTGCCATGTTCTTTGTTATTTATTGATGCTTATCTTATTTTAATATTTTAGATTTTACAACAAAAAAAAAAAAGTCAGGGAACAGAAATATCAGATTACAGATTATCAGAATAACAGATTACAAAATGTTATGTTTAATTAATACTGTTTCTACAGGCACTTCCCTACTTATGTAATACTCAACTTACATAAATTTGACTTTACATAAGTTTTTGCAGGTTGGTACAAACTAAAAAAAATATGAATATGTATTTTCCATCCCATAGGAATAAATGGAGGTATTGTGAAAATATCATAATTGAACCCAATAACATGGTTCTTTTTTTTTTTTTGGTTTTGGTAATTCATTCCAAGACTTCAGAAGTTGAAATTTTCGCTATATAACTAAGCTATTTAACTCTCTAAAAGGTCATTTTTATAACAGAAATTGTATTAGTTTTATATAAATTTGTCAAATAAGCACAACACAAAAATCACTTTTAATCTGATTCTCAGGATACAAATTCGGTTAACAGTGCACATATAAAAGAACGTTTTTAAAGGAAAAGCAAATTTAAGGTCAACTGTGATCACAAAACAGCATTCAGGTGCTATATCGAAGATGGAAAATCAGATTCAGAAGCAATGGCCATTCAAACAAAAGCAAGAAGTATTTATGAAGATATTAAGGATAAGTATGGAGAACCGCCCCCGTAGCCGAGTGGTCAGGAGCAGGAGTGCAATAGCACATGCTCTTTGAGTAGGCCAGGGTTCAAGCCCCTGACTGCTAAATACGGTCGATCTGCCAACCCACACTAGACCAGCGTGGCAGATTATGGTCCATTTCCCTCACCATGAATTGTTGAGGAGGCTTCCATCCTGCAGTGGGTTGATAATGGCTGCAGTTTTATGGAGAACCCAAAGCCAAGTTCGTGGCAGGCAACAGGTGGTTTAATAAGTTCAAGCATCGCACTGGTTTCCACGTTAAAGTAAAATTTTTGTAATTGCACACTTTTGTAATTTTGTACACTTTTGAAATTTTTCCTGCACGAGATAAAAAAAATTGAATAAATAATTCTATTTACATGTTTGTCAAACATTTCTTTTTTGCTTCAATCAAATTTGGTGCGCATAGTTACGAGTGCTGGATATGCCTTGAAGGAAATTCTGACTTACATAGAGTTCCGCAGAACACAACCCTTACATAAGTCGGGTTGTGGCTGTATATTGATTAAGCTATGTATTAAGCGTAAATTTATTTTTATTTTGCTAACCTGTGGATAATATTCTTCCGATTTTTACGTATCATTTAATTTTGTCAATAAAGTGTAAATTTCTGCTTTACATCTTCATTTTTATAGCCTGTGGATTGTTGATAATATTCCTCTGATTTTCACACTTATTAGAATTACTGTTTAATAGAATCAAAATTTAATTTGCAAACGTGATCACAACAACCGGCACTTACTGCAATTATTTTATGGTGCCAGAATAAAAATATAAATTAAAAACTGGCTTGTTCAGATTATTGACATTTGGATTTTCGATGCTCTACTGTACTCTTCTTTCTGAGAATTACATTAAACATTTTCTAGCTCCATAATAAATTAAATGATGAACTGAATTTCTTATATAGCAATAATACAGACAAGCCAATTTGTTAAATGGGTAATATCAAGATCTGGGAACAGGAGCAGCAGATACCAACCAAGAAAGAGAGCTCAACAGATCAAATGTAATAAAAAAAAATTTTAAAATGAGTATTGATGAATATTAGTGATGATATCAATTTTTACAGTTACTTCCTACAGACAAGGATCAAATTTCCTAGTTGTTGCCATAAGCATGAAAATTAATAATTTGATTCAAATGAAGAGAATTAAAATTTTGAAAAAGTTTGCAAGAAACTTAGCAAGTAAACACAAGTGGGATGAAATAGCCAAACACAATGATGCTATGATTGGAAGTAGCAAAGACAGGAATATTACTGTAAGGAAGCCACAGGCCTTTGCTGCACTGGCCAAAAGAAAGAGTAAAAAGTAGATAAGAAAACAGACAAATTAACTATTCAGTTGACCTCTGAATTTCTTCACACTTCAGCCTCAACAAATAATCAACAACTAGCTGGCTAAAATAAAACTTCCTGTAATTTAATCTAAACCTCTTTCCCTGCAACTTGAATTTTTCACTCCTATTTCTGGAATTCTTTACAACAGTGAAAATTTTGCCTTTATTCATTTTACTAACCTCTCAGAGTCTTTAAACCTTAATCAGATCCCCTATAAGGCACCTGTTGCCAAGCTCTATAGCCCATATAATCAAAGTCTTTCCTCATAAGTTGCTCTTTTGCCAATTTCACAATGCAAGTTGCCCATCTTTGGATATTTTCAAGAAGCTCATTCTTTTTTTGGAACCCTCATCCAAATTTCCATACTTGGACACAGTATTCCAATATTCTTTAACTTAAGTACATATAAATAATCCATATCAGCATTGTGCAGAAGTACTTTGTAAAATAGAGCTCTGAAACAAACAGATTTAGAAATGATAAATAACATTTTATTCACACTCAAAATGCCTCCACTATTTTAGAATATCTACTTTTTTTTTTTTTTTTTTTTTTGGGTAGTTGGTGCATCGGCTTCTGTGGCCATAATGCACCTCCCAAGGTTTTTTTTTGCAGTACTTTGATCCAAGCCCGAGGCGGGATTCGAACCCGCAACCTTTTTGGGTTGCCAGACAGGCACTTTACCCACCCAGCTAGCCCGGTCGGCTAGCATATCTACTGTTCACAATATGATATTGAATGGTAAAATAAAACAAGTCTCTTATGAAGCAAATGTCAAATTTCAGTGAGAGAGCATTTCCAGATTAAATAATTATTCTTTGAGCTGCAGACATTCTGGCCAAAGAACTGAATGTCACTTAGTCATATTAGCTTACATCATTATGGCTAATGTATGTAAAGAACAATGCACTGCTCTTAAATTTTGTGATGGTTTAAAATGTTGTAAAGAAGCTTACTCCAAGTTACATCCAAGCCCGAGGCGGGATTCGAACCCGCGACCTTTTTGGGTTGCCAGACAGGCACTTTACCCACCCGGTGGATAATCTATGCTTCCCTACAACACAACTAGACTGTGGTTTAAAAAAGGATGGTGGTCCAGGTGTTCAAGCATCTGTAGTAACTGAGTAAACATATGGATTTAGGAGTCTTGCTGACATTAGGGTAGGTAGTGCTCATACCAGGGTAAATAACCACTCACAGGGGTCATGTCTAGGCATGTTGGCTCTCAGACTGCAAATGCAAAAACAAAAAAAAAAAACATATGAACCTTAAGATATGTTTGGAGATGAAAACGGTTACTGAATGTGGTAATAATGACTTCCTGAAAGATATGAAAGCAGATGAGCCCTGGCTGCACCATTACAATCTATAAAACAGACAGCACAGCTCCATGAAAAATCTACAACTTCTCCATTGGCAAGGAAAGCAAAAGTGAAACCATCTACTGGTAAAGTTAAGTCAGCTTTCTCTGACATTACTGGAATGGTATACCAAATGATGTGTGACCCTATGCAACTAAGGTCTGGTTAGTATTGTGTTTCTGTGCTTAAGAGACAATGATCACTATCTATAACCAGTGGCTGGATTATGACCACATGTGCCCTCACTGATCTAGTAAGTAATGCTGTTCTTGTAGTTTCCAATAATGTCAAATGTATATCACATTCTTTGTGCAGAACAGACCTGGAACTCTATGACTATTATCTTTTTCTACAATAAAGGGAAATAAGGGAGCATAATTCAATTGTTCAGAAGTAATGATAAAAGTAGCAGGGCAAATATGAAGGGCATGTTAAAGAATGAATTTTCACAAATTATTTAAGAGAATTATGCAACATAGGATTAGGTGTATTTAGACCAACTGGGATTAATTTATAATTCTAACACACATCAAAGTAAAGAAACAAATATATAACCTATAAAGTATTAATATCATATCACTCTTTTTTGAATAGCCCACATAAATGTCAAAATTATTCTTTGATTCTTTTGTGGCAATCTCCCAATAGCTAATCAGCTTGATTAGATATGATCTCCCCTTTAGAAAAGCTATGCTGTCATTCCTTTATAATTCCATTCCAGCCCAGATGATCCTGTATTACATCCTTAATTATGGTCCTCAATTTTTTCTGGCATAGAAGTCCATAGGTCTGCAGTTACACATTTCACCCTTTTAACCATCTTTGTGAATTGGAGAGACATTTTTTTTACACTCTTATACTTCATGTGACTTTTAGCTATAATTACACTGTTGTGATTTTCATGAGGGCTGCTGTGATTTTTTACCTTCACTAAGATATCAGCTATTTGCAGTAAATTTTATGCATATACAGTCGAAGCTCTATATAATGATGCTCCAGGGGAAAGAGAAAAACAATCATTATATTTTTTGGCTGATGCTGCATAAGCTTGCTTTCTTGCATCCTATGCCTCTACTAATGCTAATATCAATCGTTCAATAAAATCTCCAACAAAACAAGTAAAAGCTTGAATATTTAATATAATTCTACTAATATAATGTAGTATAATCTTATTTAAAATATGTGCTACAGTATTAAATTAATAGAGGAAGAAGCATGTGAAACTTCACACACTGCCTCATTCAAGGCGGTCCTGCATGTTTGAAGCAGTTGGCGATTTTTTTATCAGCTGCATTCCATGCTTAACCACATAAATACATTGCCTGCAGGATGTCGATTTTGCATTGACTTTTGCTTTCAAGACAGAGCACAATTTTATTTAATAGCATTCTTCGGAAGTTTTTCTTAAAAAACTAGTTACATCAAGTGGCTGAATGTGGTAGGTACTCGGACAGTGATTGCACACAGGTTGTTTACTTGACAATGCACAATACCACAAACAGCAAAGCATCCACATCAATGTCCACCGTTGCACTTTCACCATACCCTTTTTTTGAAAGATAGGCCATGACGAATCTTAAATTTCTGGAACTATCCATCTGGACTTTTAAATTCTTCAATATCCATTTGATGCGCAAATGATTCAGTCTTAGCTTTTAAAAGAACCATCCACAGAAACGTTTTTTGCACACATCATCATGAGCCATTCCAAAATTATCTTTTCAAGATCCAGATACTTCGCCTTTTGTGCTCAAATTCTACCCAGTGCAGCAGCAGCAGATTTCTCTAAACTTTTTCTAATCTTTTTCCAATCTTTCAGAATAGTGAGAATAAGAGTCCTCTTAGAAATGCTGAACTAATGGTGATGTCAGTCTTAGAATGCACACCATTATCCACAAGCTTGCAGAATCCTAATTTTATCTGCGATTGGCAAAGATATCTGCTTTCTTGGGGCTATACCAATAAACATATGCTCTAACTAATGAAATTAACTTCTAGCCAATGTTCATTTCATTATCACACTGTGAGAAAAGAGTACAGGAAATTTTAACAAATGATTTCTCACAGTCAGGCTGCAAGCTCATCAATTACTTCAATATATTTGAAGCGTTCTGTCATTTTTAAACATGAATATTGTAATAAGTTAAAATTCAGATTAAGAGGCAGAAATTTATGGTCTTTATAGAGAAATCCTTTTATTTTCAAGGCTGTCATACTGAATGTAAAATAGCATTAGGTTAATGAGAAATTGGCTGGGACCATCCACATAGGATGTTATAACATGTTGGGACATTAAAAAAAAAAGGGTCGTTATAAAGAGTTTCGACTGTATTCAAAAATTATTCTTAAAATTTCATGTCATGTCATGTCACAATTTCTACATATACCAGTTTTTGTGTTTACCCACAATATCTTACTACAATTCAGGGCAGTATATATGACACTGATCAGTTGTATTACTTGCAAATAATGTTTAGAATGCTCATAGATGCCAGCAATGTCAAGGAGGGTTAACATATTCAACTTATCTGTCTGCCTCCCATCTTTCTCTTTCAGTAATGGTAAGATAGTTGTAGTGCAAGTATATGTATATAGTTGATCTGGTACTATTGCACACTGTTTCTTCTGTTTTTGCTTAGCACTATATTGTCAAAGTCTTTAAGCAGAAGCAAAGAAAGTGCCTGAATCACCCTAACAGTTTCTGCTACATGTGTGGACAGTTTACAACAAAAACTGCAAGCATAATCTTTGTACTTTGGTTGCAGGATTGGCAATTGGAACAAAACATGGATTCCACACATGTGCAGCATCACCAGCACTACCAATCCGAGGATGTGGCTAACTGAGAAATTAAAAGAACGTCTTTCACTTTTCCTATAGTCTGGCAATAACTGTGCGACCACACTGACAATCACTATTTCTGCATAACAAAACTATAAGTGTCCAGAAAAAGCAAGCACAGCATCAAATATCCTAACACATCATCTGCAACAAGACTTATTCCACACAATGAAGGCCCCTGTCAATACCAAATAACCTCTAAAATCATGGGATAAAGGAAGTAGTGGTGAATACAGCAAGGATTCTTGTGTTGCAGAATCTGCTGGACCATCCACTTAACAGATTTGGACTAATAAACAGAAAAAAAAAAAAAAAAAAAAGTGCCAAACTTAATTAGGCAAGAAAAATTGAGTGATTTAGTTGGTGAGTTAAATTTATCTAAAGAGAAAGCAGAACTGCCTTGTTCTAGGTTACAACAGTGGAGTTACTTGAAGCAGGAACTAAAATTACAGTATACGGAAAACATCACAAAGTTTTTTCAAATTATTTTGTTATGGAAGATGGTATCAGTTTCTATAAATATATTAGTGGTCTTCTGGAACTAGGCATTAAACACAATCCTCATGAATGGCATGTATAGTGATGCCTCAAAATTAAATTTAAAAGCAGTTCTGCTCCATAATGGAAATGCATTCCTCAGTTCCTCTAACTTCATGCTGCTGGCTTGAAAGACACATGAAAATATGTCCAAAATCCTAAGTGCAATACAGTACCATGACTTTACTTGGAATATCTGTGGTGATCTTAAGATAACTGGATTTACTCACTGATTTACAAAGAGGTTCCACAAGATACTTTTGATTTCTGTTTGTGGGAGGTCAGGGAACAGCAAAACATTATATTATGCAGAAGTGGGAAAAGAGTAAGGAATTTTTACCAGGGAGAGGTAACATAAAATATGTTACTTCTCTGCATATAAAGCTTGAATTAATAAAGAATTTTAATAAGGCTCTGAATAAAGAAGGAAGTGGAATATTTACACTGCTTATCTACCTAAGGTAAATGTTTCCCAATTTAACAGATACAAAACTGAAAGCAGGAATTTTTCATTGGGCCTCAAATACAGAAACTCAAAGATGATGTATTTGAAACAAAGCTATATGATACTGAACTAGCAGCAATGCAATCATTTGAAGTAGTTGTGCAGAGATTTCTTGAGAGAAGGAAAGAAGTTAATTAGGAATCTCTGGTATCAACTTTATAAAAATATGGGTAGCCAATTGTCTTTGAAAATTCATTTTATTCATTCCCATCTCAGCTGTTTTCCTCAAAATTTGGGAAATGTAAGTAATGAGTAAGGGGAATGCTTTCATCAGGACATATCCACAATGTAAAAGCAGTACCAAGATTGCTGGGATACTGCCATGATAGCAGATTACTGCTATCATAGCAGTAATCTTAAGAGAGAAAACAGAATGTACTGTAAGAAAACTGGGTGAGAAACATTTCTAAGGAAATAGAATGTATGTTGTATATTATGTTTGATTAAAGTACAGGTAGTTCCCGACTTTATGAGTTGATTCGTTCCTAGTGTGCGCTCGTAAAGTGGGAATTTATTTCCCATAGATAATGTTAAAAACAGGGGTTACGTTCTCAACAATGATTGATTTATCCAAAGAAATGAAAACATAGCCTGTAAAATCATGCAAATTATAATAATAAAGAAATTATTTATGACTTACAAATGTTAAAGAATGTTTATTCTTCATTATCATCGACTAAATGCACACTCGTTGATCACTCATTATTGGCTTGGCACTCGTTGGGTTGTTGCACAAGGCATAGTCTTCTTCAGAAATGCTTCAAGAGGCGTTTGTTTCCAAGATCTCTTTCCTTTATAAATTTCACGATAGCATGCATAAGCATTTTTTAATGGCACCCACATATTGCAACTAACATAATATGTGCAAGTTAGATTGCAACTAACACGATAAGTGCAAGTGAGATTGCAACTAACTTTAAAAAAAATGAAGAGAAGATCCTGAAAATTTATTTATTTATGTTTTTTATATGATTGAAGATTGTAGTAAAGGGGAAACAAGTTTCACCATAACAACATAAAACCACGCAATTCCAGCTGTCGGTATTTTCGCAAATGCAATAACATCGAGTTTATAAACTACCCATTTATAACTGCTTGCACTAACAGAAAAGCCCAATGAACCAGAAAGTGCAAATTGTTTTTATTGTTTTGTGGTTGTGACCTCCAGAAATGTCCTTTAGAAAAATATCGCAAAGGCATTCAAAATTGATTCTTATAACAGAACATATAATAACAATGAAAGTGTAGTGCATTTTAATGATTTAAATTGATAACTAATACAATTTCCATTATAAAATGACCTTCTAGAGAGATAAATAGCTTAGTTATATAGCAAAAATTTCAACTTCAGAGGTCTTGGAACGAATTACCAAAAACGTGTTAATTGGTTCACATTATGATATTCTCACAATACGATGGTGCCAATGGAATGGATTAATATTGTAAAGCGGGGTACAATGTATACTGTACAGCTATGCACGTCGTTTGAAATGCGGTATTTATGAATGTTTAACATTCATTTTTTGCAATTAGTGTTCATATTTTCCATTTTGTTGATACTTGAAAAAAAAAAAAAAAAACTTCGTAAACCAGGGAACTCAGTAAAGTGGGAACTGGCTGCATTTTAAAATGAATGCCACCCATTTTTAATAGAGTTAAAAGTGAGTATTATATAGAAATAGGTTTTTCATTATAACTTCAGTATATCTTTCAATGGAGACAAGGCAGAAACATAATATCAGTATTTTTGGAATCAGTGGATCAATTTCCTCTAGAATCTGCAACTTCTAGAGGTAGGAAAAATTTTTTTTCTTTGCTGGCTAAAAATGTGATTAATTCTTTTGGTTTCCCTTTTTTAAATATAATTGGATTTATTTCGATAACTCCTGGTTCTTTATTTCACTATGATAATTTCCCCTTTCATTTATCATTAAATCGATCCACTATTTGGATCAATTATTCATAATGTTTAAAAACTTCATGTTTAATCTTTATGCAAAATATTTACTCTGCTTATCAGCAGTTCAAGGTTATCAATAGTTACTGTTGATATAAAGTGTACCAATACAAATCACATCTATCATTCTAGTGCTCATATAAACCAAGAATATTTTTCAACTTCTAGTAGCAGGCTTAGTCAAACTCATAATTTTCTTTGGCATTCCTTAATAATGTTATTATAGATTGATTTACTTGTTTTAGTATTTGTGGTTCCTTAACAATTTATAATCATTCCATGCAGCCTTCTTCTATGCCATTAGGTTCATCAGTTCTTTTGCCATCAATTTTGGTCTATGCTTTAAACATCTCTTTGATATTAAATCCCCTAAATTTTTTGAACAAATTGATCAGTAAGAAAAGATTAAGTGCCTAGCTACTGAATCTAGGTACATATCTTTTTTGTTATCCTTTACTTAAAAACATAAAAGCAGGGTTAAAATTATAATAATTCAACATTTCGTTACAAGGTATATAACATATCTGAAACATGCTGAAGCACTAAGAGAGAAAAGAGAGGACAAAAGAAAGAAAGAAAGATAGAGGAAAAAACTTACCACACCTGAATTCTCATTTACTCCAGTTATCTTTATCTTTGAAATAAACCTAACATTGGGTGGATCATCTGGATACTGTGCTCCACATTCAACTTTTAAACTGTAAATCCTATTTTCATATGGTGTCTATAATGAATTTATGTTAAAAAATGAGTAAAGAAAAATTACAAATTTCATAATGATTATAACAGTACAGTAAACCCCCGCTATTCGTGGGGGTTACGTTCCTGAGAAATGTCGCGAATACCGAAAACGCGAATACTGAGTTATGGCTCCCATAGTAATAAAGGAGTTCCGTTCCAAAGTATGAAATATATAAGAAAAACTACTCTAAAATTTTGTCTATTTTATGCATTATATGTACCTTCATAATATGACTATGTACATAGATAGTACATAGTGAAATGCAAGCATATGGCATCAAAATGAAACTAAGAAACAATTTAATATTAAATATAATATTTATTAGAAATTTCAAACAAATCTTTCAAACCAGCGCCTTTGCTAGCAAAAAAAACTTATTCCGCCAGTGCTATCACCAGTTTCGCTAAAGTGTTGATAAGGGAGTTTTGCCTTTTCATGAATGATGAGCGAACTTAAACGGAATTTTATTTTGAGTTTGGTCTTCTATCCACAGATTTAAAGCGTTTTCCATTTTTTCTAATTTAACATCACAAGTTACAGAGCAAATTTTTGAAGCAATTAGCGCGTTTTCCCGGACACTACGGCAGATTTTTTCTTCCGATTTTTTGATTGATCGTACCGTTGACTCATTGATTTTATAATGTTTTTCCACTGAGGAGACACTTTCACCATTAGAAATTTTGTCTAATAACTCAATTTTATTCGCTAATATCATCACCTTCTTTGATATTTTTACATTTCTCTTGTTATTCGTAGCCATATTTTTGTACGGGTTAGAAAGAACTAGTCCACAATAAAGTCACTTTTGTCCATTAACACACTCGAAAAAGTCTGTTTTACACTGCAAAACGGTAGATTATCACTTTTGTAAGCATATCAATTTATAAGCATATAAATTAAAAGCAAACGATGAAAACTTCCATTACAAGCGCATAACACATACTGAACAAAGATTAGCGAAAAACATCCACGCTCGCGATTTTGTCACCCCTCTCCCCCCACTCACTGAGCGCTGTTTTGACCGGGAAAGATAATTTTAGCCACGCCCATATTAAAATTCACATTTTTTAGGTTTCATTTTATATTAAATCAGCGATCGCGAATACGCGAAACTGCAAATACAGATACCGCGAATAGCGGGGGTTTACTGTATATTACTTTTATCCCTAACATTTCACATTTGGAATAACAATTACGAGAGAGAGAGAGAGAGAGAGAGATTTTAATGGCCAAACTGAAATGTAATTAGTTGAACAGAAATATGAGCTTGATTTCCACTACTGCTTTGATAACACATGAAAAAACTTTCTGTGCATTTCTGAATTAGCTGGTCTCAGTTCTCAGGTCAAGTTCACCACTCACAGAAGTGAGAGAATTATTTCCATGAGTGACCACTAGTTACATGCGGCACTGCAATGAGAGAAAAAAATTGTTTATAAAAAAAAATGAAAGGCATAGCCAAAACACCATAAATCTGTGATCGATAAAAATACAGCCATTTTATGTAGTATAAGTAAAATCATAGCTAGAAAAGTATTTTATCCATAAGATACACATTTTTTTTTGGAACATGATGCCTTTAAATTCTCTGCATCTTATAGTTTGAAAGTATACTAGGTACATTCAGCAATGTGTGCATTTTTTTTTTTTTTTTTTTTTTTAAATATACAAGACATTGTTCCATAGCAACAAACTTCATTCCCAAGAAGGTTCTGAAAACTTCCTTTTCTGGAAAGAACTAAAGGAATTACCTTTCTTACCTTGCCTTGCCTTTTCCTATAGTTCAGACCATAACACTAATAATGCCAAATATGAGAATCACAATAATGAGTTTTTTGGAGTTCAACAATGGGTAAACACCTCCTACTAGACCAAAATTTTGTTCAGTAAGCACTTGTGAAATTGTGTATCAAACACATGCAATAAAATCTTTTTTCTCAACATTCACTAGCTGTGAATGTCTTATAGGACAGAAAATATGCTCAGTATCTGAAGAATTTAGGAAAGAATGTCCACTTCAAGATGATTTAATTTTATGTTAACCAAAAAAAAACTACGATTCGTATAATACATTGAAAACCAAAAATGAACTATTTATCCACTAACACAACAACTTTTTTGCAAACATAGGCCACACTTTTGAGAAATGGAACAGCAGTGGGCTTCACAGTTTAACTGAACACAGCAAAATTTATCAAATACATTATGGTTCCATTTCTTCATTTTTATTAAGCATTACAGCACAAGTCCTCTTAACTGACTTGCCATATTAATGAATGTTTTCTCCCCCTTTCCCTCTTTAAAACACAGTCTGATAATCATAGCACATTGATCCAGCATGCTTTCAGCTAGTAGGCTAGGTATGCACTGCAAGCCTATTGAGGTGCATGCTTTCCGAGAGGTCAATTTACATTTTTTCCAAATCTTATTTGTCTACACTAGTAAAATTATTTGTTAATTATAATTATACAAAAATTAATGGAATATGGGTGAAAAAAACAGAGGGTTGTTGTTTCTGTGAAAACTAAGTTGCATGCTCTGGAAAGACTCAATAAAGGAAAATCACTTAAAAAATAGACGTTGAACTAAGTGGGTGAGGTGAATGTAAAATTTGGGGAGGGGGTGGAAAGATCACAAAAAATCTAGGGTTCTGCACTCAATTTGTTTCACAAGGGTCAAGTGGCTCGCTCCACTTTAAACATATCTGAATTAGCAACAGCAGTCAACGGATTATGGTTGTGATTTATGCAAGGAAGAGAGCACAGTACTCCAATCAGTAGACCAATAAAAACAGGATCAGAAAAAAGGCCTTATTCTTACATCAAAAGGAGAAAGTTTAAAAGTGTAGATGGCTCGGACATCTACACTTTTTCATGGTATTCATGTGTTGAGTACCTCATGGAGTGAGAATATCCACTGATCAGCCTGCTACTCAAAAATTTACAGAAAATTTAAGGTAATTTATTAAAATAGAAAAAACAGATTGGAGAACAGCTCTACAATATGGATGAAACAGATCTAAATTGTAATGTATTACTGCCAAAAAAATAATGACAAAAAAAAAAAGCAGAGCCTCCAACACTAGAAACTACAAAAATCTCAAACTGGGAATCACAGTGGCCACCTGCAGCAGTGCAACTGGAACAAACAAACTGCTACTTTTTGTTGTTGATAATCCTTGAGTATTCACAAAAATCAGCATGGATGCAGTGTTGCTATTTTTGATAATGCTGCTTCACATCCCATTTTCAGGAACTTAAAGAAAGGACCATTAAAATCCATGTTTTTACAGCCAAGTGTAACTTACTAAATATATGACATAGATAAAACTTTTTGGGTTCAATTTTGGAAAAAAAAATTGCAACATGCAGATAGATCTAACAGAACTGTGAAAAGTGATCAACATCAAAGATGTGTTTACAACATAGTGTTAGCATAGAAAAAAATTCTAAGTGCAACATTTATTAACTTTTGGAGAAACGTGGGGCTGAAGTTGAAAATACTAATGAAAGTCCTAAACTACAATAAGATAATGAAGAAAGTTATTTATTAACAATCTTCAGGCAAAAATTGAAGGTTCCAAAGATTTATAGCAAGAAGGCATAAAAATTCGATCATGCAGAAATCATACACAATGTGATAGAAAGAGATGGATAAATACAAAGAAGAAGAGATTGAATCAAATAAAGAGCCAAAAAACATCCTACATACAACTTACTACTATGTGAACAGCTTGATTCAGCGGTCAGTGGATGTGATGTTCATAAAAAAGTAGTTTGATTATGCATTACATTTCATAGTCTAAACAGCTGAAAATTACTGATTATTTTTATAAATGAAGGTACATGTGTATGTTTTAAGTGAAAATAAAATTCTTATGGTATGTAGGTATATTTTTCAACGATTCCCTGCTTTAATCTACTTTTTCAATTAACTGACCAACTGCCAATCCTAATCATTTTAGAAAACAACGGGGCTTCTATCGTACCTATTAACAATTCTACAAAAGCTTTTAAAAAAAAACTGAAATAACTAGTAACTGCTACAAACAACAAGATAGCAACTGAATAAAGTTGTTGTTATTTGGTTTTTAGGAGCATTAGCAACTAAGGCAATATTGCTCCAGGGATATGCGGTGGTCATTCCCTGACCTTTCCGCATCCTCTGTATTTGGTGGTCACGGACTCGAACCCCAGTCTAATCAAGAAGAGTGTACTACGCACTACTGCTCCTGCCCACCTGGCTACGGAGGCACCACTGAATAAAGTAAGATGAGCCTAGTTTTAAATACAGGATTTTTGCCTCTAACTGCACAATAACCACAAAAATAGCATATATACCAACTTTTTTTGGAGGGTTCCTACTGTACAGCTTAAGTTTTCTGTGTTACAGTTTAACAATGCTAAACTGTATACAGCTTATAAATTAAAAAATTCAAAACACTTTCACTTAAACAAATTAAAAATCTTGACATTCTACTTTAATGAAAGGATTGCAGCTAAGTTTTATCTTCAGGAAAACAGATTTCCACTGGAAAGTTAGTGCCAATATAAATAGGTAGTGATCCAAATAGTAATTGGACAGGGAAATTTTACAAATTATATTCTTGAAAATGTTTGCTCACATATGTAAATTCTTTGAAAAACTATTAGTTTTTGCTCCAAGTCCTTTGATATTAAGAAATTTTGACTCGGAGAGACATTTGTAAAACTGTACCAGTGGACTGAATGAAACCACAATTTGGGTCATAGGTTGCCAACCCCTGATAGAGGATAACACACAATGTAGGGATAAAGCAATATTCAATGCCATCATTAGTCCTTTTAGCAATCCATGTCAAACCTTTGCACTATCTTTGCACAAACCAATAGCACTAAGTCGTGTTACAGCTGACATTTATGAACCAAAATTGTCAGAAATTAGCTTTTAAATACCAAAGTAAAACTACACTTATGATTCTTCTTCTTCTTAGAAAAACAGCTGGAAATGAATCATAAACTTTTTGATTTTTTTAATAGACAAAAGCCTTTACTGTATCTGTCCACACATGAACAGGGCACTTACGTTATATATTGTAAGACAGCAATGGCTATTTGCAATAGATAGAACAGTATACAGTTTTTTGTAAGATGTAAAAGATATAGCATACGAAAATTGGAAAAAAAAATTTTTTTTTTGTTATTGTATGATTAACTGGAACTATTCTAGTAAACCCTAGGCTTTTGCTGCAACAAAAAAAAAAATAATAATAAAATAATAATAATAAAAAAAAACATACTAATAATTTAAAACCTTACATACTTGTTGTGTAAGTGCTGATCCCAATGATCTCTCAATTTTCCCAAACTTAACTACTCACACCAACAATTTATTCCTCCTACAATCAAACTAATGCAACATATTCCCTCCTACAATCTAGTCTATACCACTTCCATCATAATTTGAAATTATATCCCCTAGTTCTAGCATTATTTATAACCTTGAAAATTTCACCTTTATTCATTTTAATTATTCCTTCTCAGAGCATTATTGTTTGTTTGTTATTTGGTTTTTAGGAGCATTAGCAACTAAGGCCATATTGCTCCCGGGATATGCGGTGGTCATTCCCTAACCTTTCCGCATCCTCCATATTTGGTGATCACGGGATCGAACCCCAGTCTAATCAAGAAGCATGTGCTACGCACTGCTGCTCCTGCCCCACCTAGCTATGAAAGCGTCATCAGAGCATTATATAACTCAATAAGATACCCTCTGTGGTATTAGTCACCGAACTCTGCAGCACACTTATTTGGAGTCAAATGTTTCCTCTCTAAGCTGGTTTCCTCTCTTTGTACCGTTTCATGAAGCTCAAGACCTTTCTTTAGGTAGTAGTAGTAGTGGCATGTGATGCAAGAAAGCAAGTGTATGAGCTTATGCAGCATCAGCCAAAAAAAAAAAAAAAAAATCACACCATTCCCTCCAAATGCCTGTCCAGTTCCTCCTTAAATTTATTTAACCTATCAACTTCCACAATGACAGATGGAAATTTGTTCCAGCAATTAACCACCCGCTGAGGCGCCTCCGTAGCCAGGTGGGAAGGAGCAGCAGTGCGTAGCACACGCTTCTTGATTAGACCGGGGTTCGAGCCCGTCACCACCAAATACGGAGGATGCGGAAAGGTCAGGGTATGACCACCGCATATCCCGGAGCAATATGGCCTTAGTTGCTAATGCTCCTAAAAACCAAATAAACAACAAACAACCACCCGCTGGCTAAAGGCAAATTTCCACACATCTATTCTACATCTGTCTTTTCTTAATTTGAATTTGCGCCCCCTTAGGTTCGTAATCTGAACAAGTGGAAGGATCCCATCAGAATTCAGCGTCATCATCATCATCAGCCATTTTCAATCCACTGCAGGATGAAGGCCTCTCCAGCAACTTTCCAGTTCCTTCTGTTTTGAGAACTGGCCATCCATTTACTACCCAAAAACTCATGAATTTCATCTATCCATCTCCGCCTTTGTCTTCCAGGTTTTCTTTTAGCTCCTCTTGGAGCTAAAAGAAAACCTTAGTCCATCTGTCATCACGTCTTCAAGCTATGTGTCCTGCCCAAGACCATTTTAGTTCTTTAGTTTTGATAAGAATGTCCTTTACTTGAGTTTGCTGCATAATCCATGTGTTTCTCTTCTTATCTAACAGTCTGATTCCCAATATAATTTGTTCCATTCTTCGCTGTGTAGTTCTCAGCTTCTCTTCCATTCCTTTGGTGAGTGCCCAAGTTTCACTTCCATAAGTCATGGTGGGGAGTATACATTGGTTCATTATTTTACGTTTCAGACAAATTGGGATATTGCTCTTCAGTATGTGACTATATTTCCTGAATGCTATCCATCCAAAATTTATTCTTCTCTTGACTTCCAGCCATTTATCATTATTACAGCTAATAACTTGTCATAGATAAGTATATGACTCCACATTTTCAATTACTGCTGCTTCAATCATTATTTCCCTTTCTGTGGCATACTTGTTCATCATTACTTTGGTTTAGCCATATTCATCTTTAGTCCAAAATCCTTACTAACTCTGCATAACTGATTAAGATTTTCCTCTTAATTCTTTGGGATCGTGGCTTATGACCACAATGTCATCTGCAAATCCTAAATGGTTTAGGTACTCTCCGTTCACATTGACTCCTTTCTGCGACCAGTCTAATCTTCTGAAAGCTTCCTCAAGGGCAGCAGTAAACAGCTTCGGAGATATTGTGTCTCCTTGTCGAACTCCTTTCTCGATTTTAAATTTCCTACTGTCTTTCTCTATTCTAATAAAGGAGGTAGCACTCTCATATATTTTCTTCAAAATCATAATATATGGGGTATCTATGGCTTGTCTTTCCAGTGCCCGAAACATTGCCTTATGCTGTATGGAGTCAAATGCCGTTTCATAATCCACAAATGCCAGGCATAATGGTGTTTTATATTCATTTGCTTTCTCCATTAGATGTGATATTACGTGAAGGTGATCCATAGTTGAGAATCCTGAACTAAAGCCAGCTTGCTCTTTCGGTTGATTCTCATCAAGTATTCTTTCTAATCTGTTAGTAATGACCCTTGTGAACAACTTGTAGATGTGTGATAACAAGCTAATTCAGCGTGCTCAACCCATTCAAGGCCTTATACACCTCAATCAGATCACCGTGCAGGTGCCTAGTCTCCAGCCACTGCAATTTGCAGAACTTAAGCCTCTCTTGGTAAGAGGATCCCTTCATTCCCCTCACCAAACTCGTTGCCCTTCTCTGTACACGCTCAAGTAAATCTACATCCTTCCTAAAATGAGGTCTCCAGATCTGTACACAGTACTCAAGGCATGGCCTCACCATTGCCTTATACAGATGTATAATCACCTCCTTTTCCCTGCTAGCAAAATTTCTATATATCACTGACAAAACCCCATGACCTTCCCTGGCAGCCTGTCTGCATTGCTCAGAAAACTTCATATCTGACTACACAATTACTCCCAGGTCTTTTTCATTTTCTACCACCTTAAGTGTAGTACCACACAGTTGGTACGTTTCTCTGGAGTTACTTCTACCCATATGCAGTACTTTTCAATTGTCAAGGTTAAACTTCAGTTGCCACTTCTTAGCTCATCTGCCCAAATTATCTAGATCCTGTTGTAATAGCACACTGCCATTACTGTCATTAACAACCCTGCCAACCTTTGTATCATCTGCAAACTTCGACATTAAGCCTGATATACCTTCATCAATATCATTGATAAATATACAAAACAACTGTGGACCCAACAACGAACCCTGTGGGACTCCACTAATAACATTAATCCACGAAGAGCAGCACCCACTGATTACCACCCTCTGTCTTCTCCCACTTAACCATCCTTTTATCCATTGTAGCAACTTAGCCTTAATACCATTCTGCTCCAATCTGTACAATAGTCTTTCATGCGCAACAGTGTCAAAAGCTTTCCTGAAATCCAAATATATGATATCAAAATCATTTTTTGCATCCAGTTCCTTGGTAACCACATCATGATATCCTATCAAATTTGTCAGACAAGACTTTGCCTTAACAAACCCATGCTGTGTCTGAATTATTGCTGCAAGATTATACACTAGCTGATCCGGAAGCCTCCTAAAGCATTACTAATAGGTTCGGTCTGGTGTACTAACTAGCGGCCAGCCTTAAAACACCATTTTAGAGCTAGCCTCAAAATGTAAGGAAGATTGGATCACACCATGATATCCATCATAACCTCAAAATCATCAGTCATACTGCATGGTGGAAGAGATCGGGAAGGGTTGACAGGAACTTAGCTCTGGAGACTAAACATGGGTTCCACCACTTCAAGCCTCCAATAAGCAAAGTGGTGGTATTGCACTGGTTGATGAGAATCATCTACCACCTAGTATTGCCTGGCAACACAGGGACAGCATTCCTCCATATGGTGTGGGCGCCACACCTCGATCCCTGCTAACTTTGGTTTACACATGGGTGATCACCCACAGTGTGCTTGTGCATGGGGGCTACACCCATTTGGTCCTTGAGGTTGTCACAGACATTCTCTCAGATATGCCAGACAAGCAGTTCTTGCTACCTGGGAGTCTAAAACGCTGATGGAACTGATATTCGGGTGACACTCAAGTCAAAGTGGACCCAATTTCGGCGAAGTCCGGACGGTCTATGACAGCCAAATCCTCTGCTTGCACCTTCACGATGGTGGGACTGTTAGTAATCCTGGGTATAACCTTCATGCACAAGTACATGGTGGGTGATCACCCAGGTGTGAACCAACGTAAGCAGGGGTCGAGGTGTGGCACCCACACCACATGGAGGAACGCCGCCCCTCTATGTTACCAGGCAGTACTAGGTGGTAGATGACTCTCATCAACCGGTGAAATACCACCACTTTGCTTATTGGAGGCTTGAAGTGGTGGAACCCATGTTTAGTCTCTAGAGCTAAGTTCCGGCCAACCCTTCCCTATCTCTTCCATCATGCAGATTGATTGATGATTTTTGAGGTAATGATGAATGTCGTGGCGAGATCCAATATTCCTTACATTTCGAGGGTACAGCTCTAAAACGGTGTTCGCAGGCCGGCCGCTAGTTAGTACACCGGACTGAACCTATTGGTAACTCTCTAGGAAGTTTCCGGATCAGCTAGTGTATAATCTTGCTACCTCTACTCTGCCAGATAGTGACTGGAGGGAGTCCGAGTAGTGTGTATGCGGGGAGCATTATCGAGGCCACGTTATGTCAAGGATCTGGGTATATTCTTACCACATGTACGCCATATCCAAAAATTTCATTACTTCATACAGCATGTCCCGCCGACTTTTTCTTACTATTGAATACACCATGAATTGTGAAAATAATAGAGCAAGCTTATCTGCGAAAAGATCTAAACCTCCCAAGGACTTCCTAATTCATTTCACAAATATACGTGGTCTCAATTCTAATCTCAATGATGTCCAATTCCACTTGCAGTCTTCCAAACCCCATGTACTTTTTCTGACAGAATCTCAGTTATCAGTTGATTCAACTACTGCTCATCTCAGATGTCCAAATTATTTGCTGTATGATTCCTTTCGACTCAAAGGTGGTACTTGTGCATATGTCCGTTCTGATATTCCCTGTCAGAGACTTGGCAATTTGGAATCTCCTCTCTTTGATCTTCTCTGGCTTAAAATCTCTCTACCTCATTGTGTAAAATTCATCTGTTGTCTCTACCGTTCTCCCAACTCCACTAATCACTTGGAGCTCTTTGACTTCCTCTCTTTGCAACTTGACTTTCTCCAGTCCAACTTTCCTAACAGTGAGGTAATTTTCCTTGGTGATTTTAATGTTCACAACTCCAGCTGGCTTCCGTTTTCTAGTCACACCGACCCAGCAGGTCGAGATGCTGAGGCTTTTGCAATTACTAATGACCTAGCACAGATTGTTCATTTACCTACAAGAATACCGGACAATCCTAATCATACAGCCAATACGCTTGATCTTTTTCTCACAAACAACCCTTCTAAGTACAAGGTTGAAGTGAGAGGTCCTTTAGGCACTTCAGATCACAACTTGGTGATTGTCTCTTCTCCAATGGAACCTTTATCTCATGGCTATTCCCAACCTCGTATTGTTTGGCATTACAAGAATGCAAAATGGGATGACCTGCGAGACTTCTTTTCTTCTTTTCCTTGGTCTGATTACTGTTTCAAAACTTCTGATGTCAACGTTTGCTCAGATCGTGTCAGTGAAATTATTCTTGCAGGAATGGAATCCTTTATTCCACACTCCACTTTAAAATCTCGTCCTTTATCTAAACCTTGGTTTTCCAATAAATGTGCTAAGGCTGTCCAAGAGAAGAACGTTGCATATCGTAATTGGCTTGTTTCTAATTCTTCAGTTTCATTTTCTGCCTACACCAAAGCTCGCAACAATTGTAAAGCAGTTATTAATCAGTCCAAACTAGAGTTTGAACAGGCTAAGAGTAGAAAACTTGCTTCTTGCCCTAATGGTAGCCAAGCATTCTGGTCTCTTGCCAAAGTTATTGGCCGCAACTTTTGCCCATCTCTGCACCCACCTCTGTCCAAACCAGATGGTTCTGTTGTTCAGCCAAGGATAAAGCTGACCTGCTAGCATCCCATTTTTGTTCGAGCTCATGTATTAATGATCTTGGTAAAACACCCACCATTCCTAACACGCTCCATTCAATGCCTCCTGTGGTCTTCCATCAAAAGGATATCAGAAGGATTTTGATGAATCTTGATGCTAAGAAAGCTCCAGGTCCTGAAGGTATTTCTCCACTTGTTCTCAAAACCTGTGCTCCTGAACTTACTCCTATTCTTTGCCGCCTTTTTTCACTTTCTTATTCCAAAGGTGTTTTTCCTTCTGCTTGGAAATTTGCTCATATCCAGCCAGTTCCTAAAAAAGGGTGACAAATCCCTCCCATCCAATTATCGTCCCATTGCAATTACTTCTACTCTTTCTAAAGTAATGGAGAAATCAATTAACCACCAACTCTTAAACTACCTAGAAACCTTCCGTCTGATCAACGAACGCCAGTATGGATTCCGTCAGTGTCGATCCACTGGTGATATTCTGGCTTATGTTACCCATTTATGGACTACAATGGAAAGGTTCGGTGAAACACAAGTAGTTCCTCTTGACATCTCAAAGGCTTCTGATCGTGTTTGGCATAAAGGTCTTCTAAACAAGCTCCCATCTTATGGTTTGCCAACTGTTTTTAGTAATTGGTTATCCAGTTTTCTCTCTGATCGCTCACTGAGGGTGATGGTAGATGGCTCTCTGTCTTCTAACTTCTCCACTAATGCCGGTGTCCCCCAAGGTTCAGTTCTTTCCCCCACTCTTTTCCTCTTGTATATCAATGACCTTCTTCCATTGACTGGAAATCCTATCCATAGTTTTGCCGATGATAGCACATTGCATTCAACTTTCCATTTTGAGAAACCTTGTCCAGCTCAATCAGCTTCAAGTTCTCGAAAATCTGCTGCCAATTCCTTAAATGCCGATCTTCAGGTAATTCTCCAGTGGGGCAAAGACAACTTAGTTGATTTCAACCTTTCTAAAACTCAATCTTGTCTTATATCTCGCAAAAAGGATTCTTCTGCTCCTATGCTTATCTTTAGTGACACTCCGATTTCTAGGCAAAATGATATATCTCTTTTGGGGATTACCCTGACTTCTAATCTCTCTTGGCACAAGCACATTACAAATATTGCTTCCTCTGCATCTAAAAACTTGGTTTTCTCTTTCGCTCTCGGCGTTACTTTTCTCCCAAACAGCTGCTCACTCTGTATAAATTGCAAATCCGCCCAGCCATGGAATATTGTTCCCACATCTGGGGTGGTGCCCCCAAAACCTCTCTCAGGCTTCTTGATTCCATTCAGAAGAGGGCAGTTAGGTTAATTAATGATTCATCTCTAACAGAGTCTCTCCACTCGCTTTCTCATAGACGCACTGTTTCTGCTGCATGCCTCTTCTACAGATACTTCCATGGGCACTGTTCTTCTGAAATGGCTTCTATAATTCCTGCTCTCTCTTTCAAAACAGTCCGAACACGTGCCGCCACCAGCCAACATCCATTTACTGTCCAACTTCAAATCCACAGAACCAACTTTTCATCTTCCTCATTTATTAATTCAACTGCCGTTTTCTGGTACAACCTTCCTTCATACGTATTTCCTGAAAATTACAACCTACAGAAGTTTAAGTCCAATATCAACAAATGTCTTCTTTCGTCTTCTCAACCTCCAACCCAAGCACGGTACTAAGTACTATAGGTTATAATACCTCTCGTGTTTGGGGTTCTCATAAAAAAAAAAAAAAAAAAACCCAGAATTACTAACAGTCCCACCATCGTGAAGGTGCAAGCAGAGGATTTGGCTGTCACAGACCGTCCGGACTTCACCGAAATTGGGTCCACTTGACTTGAGTGTCACCCGAATATCAGTTCCAACAGCGTTTTAGTTTACAATAAATCATCAATACAAACGTTAATCATATTTAGCAGTTACAGGCTCGAACCCTGGGCCACTCAAACAGCATGTGCTACTGCACTCTAGCTCCTAACCACTCAGCTATGTCATGGGGATTCTGTCAGAAAAAGTATGTGGGGTTTGACAGACTGTAAATGGAAATGGACATCATTGAAGTAGGAAATGAGACCATGTATATTTGTAAAATGAAATGGAAGTGTTTGGGAGATTTGGATTTTTTTGCTGATAAGTTTGTTCTATTAGTTTGACTATTTGTGAAGTATTCAGTAGTAAGAAAAGGTCAGGAGGACATGTATGAAATTTCTGGATATGGCATATACACTGCATGAATATAGCCAACTGCTTGACATAAGCTGGTCTCGATAATGCCCCTACATAGACACTACTCAGACTCCTTCCTGTCACAATCTGGAGGAGTAGAGGAAGCAAGATTATACACTTGTTGATCTGGAAGCCTCCTAGAAAGTTACCAATAGGCTCAGTCTGGTGGATTATCTAGCCTGAGAACACTGTTTTTGGAGCTGTACCCTCAAAATGTAAGGAAGATAGAATCTCACTGTGAGGCCCATCATAAACTCAAATAACATCGATCATACTGCATAATGGAAGAGATGGGGGGGGGGGGGGGTACCTGGAGCTTTGCTCTGCAGCATAAACATGGGTTCCACTACTTCAAGCCTCCAATAAGCAAAGTGGTGGTATTTCACCAGTTGATAAGAGTCATCTACTACCTAATATTCCCTCATAACACAGAGGGGCGGCATTCCTCCATGTGGTATAGATGCCACACCTTGACCTCTGCTTACATTGGTTTACACTTTGGTGGTCACCTCCAGTATACTAGGTGCCATATTTCAGGACTTGTACACAACGATTATACCCAGAGTTACTGACACTCCCAGTATAGTGAAGGTGCAAGCAGAGGATTTGTTGTCACAGATCGACTGGACTTCACTGAAATTCAGCCCACTTGACTCGAGTGTCACCTGAATATCAGTTCCATCAGCATTTTAGACTCCCTGGTAGCAAGCCTGACATGTCATGCCCGAGAGAATGTTTGTGACCATTTTAATCTATTATTTCTTTTTTTTCCATTCAAATTGTATAGAAAAAATAAATAATAATTACCAGACTTTTATTTGTCTAATTTTAATGAAATTTGGAATGGCAGGACAATTATTTCTATGTAAAATTTCATGAAAATCCGGCCAGTGGGAGTCAAGTTGTTACATGTGGATGGACAGATATTTGAAGACAACAGGTGCTTATGCATATATGTTAATGTGCTTAAAAAAATGAAAAAGGGAACACGATAGATTACTTGATGGATTTAACTACAATAAAAATTGAAAAAACAAGTTTAAAGTTAAAAAAAAAAGAGGAAACATGATAAATTTTTATAGATATAATAAAAAGTAACAGTTACATGAACCAGTAATTACAGCAACTAAATCAAGGGAGGTGGGGGATATCTTACAAGTACTGCAAAAACCAAAGGGTGTGTATTCAGGTTGTTTATGGTTGGCAAGCAGAGGAGATTTTTGTATTAAAATAACAACTATAGAGCTGACTAAGTACCGAGATCTGGGAAAGTAGCCAATAAAAAAATGGCATGATATGGCAAGAGCCAACAACTGCTGTGACTCAGACCACAACTGCCCAGGTTTGTGTTTTTGTTCATCACTTGCCTGAATGTAACAGTATCACTTGTTGAAGAATTAGATGAATACATGAATTCACAGGCTGATTTGCATGTTGAACTCTGAGGCTCTAATTTATTATTAATCTTTATTAAAATAGTCTGGCTGTCATAAATCAGATCGTGTAATTGAAAAATAGTTTATATTATATAATTATTTAAAAGCAAAACAGAAATATGAAAAAGTACTTAAATACAGCTTACTCTGGGTGGGCCTATAATCATTCCAGTCCAATGTGTTAAAGTCATATCACTATCATCTTCCAAACCCCAACTGATTGTTCCATCTCCAACTCCTTTTTGTCCCTGCTCTAGTTCTTCTAATAAACGGAAATTTCGTGGGACAACAACACCTGTAACAAAACAAACACAACATAAAACTGTGTCAAATAACACTGTCTAGCTAATGATGTCCTTCCAAAAAATGATAACTTCATTCTGCAAATATATATCCAAATTTGAAAATGAAAAGTTGTTGCTATTACACAAGAGAAAGTTTGTAAATTATTGTTATACTTTCATATTCCATTAAGGGCATTGCCAGAATCATATTTCATTAATATGAATTTGCAGAGATGCAATTTTAAGTGCAAAAGTAATTTAAGGCAGTGAAAAATCAACTTTTTTCGTTTTCCTAAAATGTGCATGCTGTAAGCAGCTGCTATAAATACTTTCTGCCTCAAACTCAGTGGTATAATATACATATAGGGCCAAGTTTAGACATGAGAGACTCTAACCCAAAGATGGAAGAGACTCCAAAATATGTAATTATTTTTATCTTCACTAAAGGAAACAGGAAAGCTCCCCTCTCACTCCCAACAGTATATTATGGCCCCAAACCATGGCTTATTTAACTTATGCCTAAATCTGGGCTTACAAACATGTATACACAAAAATTTTGTGAATGTTGCAAAAAATTTATATGTTTACATTGTTAATATTCTTTAATATATCTCCTTATGCATTTGTTCCATCACGCTTGTCAGTAATCAATAATTTTTGAAAGTCTTCTTTTGTGAATGCTTTTAGGCATCTCTCACGTCTGACTATATTTCTTGAATTAACTCAAATCATTTTTCATTCACGTTCTGTTTTAATTCTGAGAATAATCAAAAATTGCATGGTACAAAATCAGTAAAATAAGGTGGGTGTGATATGATGGGAATGCTTTTGCCAATCAAAAACTACCAACCTGCAAATAACATGCACATTGTTGTTGTTGTTGTTGTGAAGGAAAGAACCATTTGGCCATTTTTCCCGATTGTTTATGGAGGATTGCAGCTCTTATCTGCTATTAAAATTTCATGGTAGCAAGCTACAATCGATAAGAATGGAACTAATCCCGATAACACAATCCCCTTGCTGTCAAAAAATGCAATCAGCGTGGTATTCATTTGGCCATTTTTCCCAATTGTTTATGGAGGATTGCAGCTCTCATCCGCTTTTAAAATTTCATGGTAGCAAGCTACAATCGATAACAATGGAACTTTGACATGTGTGCCTCTTTTCCCACCTTTGTGACAACACTTTTACATTGGGAGTTTTGAACCAAGATCTCTGGGGCATATCCATACAGACTGCTTGATCTACTCAGATAAAATGAGGACTCAATGCTGCTGTCTTTGATCTGAAGTGAGAATGAATGGAACAAACTTAGGCCTTGCTTGCTTCATACTCAAATTCACAATCAAAAATAGCCTGAACCACACTAAACAAAAGAAACTCTCCCCAACAGTTTCTCAAACAGTTAGTCATGGTTCTGATCAAAAGATAGTGCAGTTTTCACTAATGTTTTGATCAGTTTGGAAAGTTGATGGGCAACCACTTCCTCCATCAAGGGCATTAAGGTTAATAGTTTTGTAAGGAAAAATTCCTCTCACAAAACTTTGAAACCAATTGGAAACTTATTTTCACTGTAGCCACATCTCCACAAACTGTATCAAGCATTTCACACATTTCAGCAGCTGATTCTCCAAGTTTATATCAAGATTTAATGCTTGTATGTTGTTCAGTCAAAGCAACTTTCCACTAGACTGGCACTTGAGGTAAAATTTTGTGCATGCATGCTCAAAAAGATGTCACTGTAGGTCCCTCAACAACAGGGGCTCACATCTGGTGAGTATGGGTTTGGCACACCCAGGGTCCTGAGATGGATATCATCATTCTTCTCTTTCTTGGTGACTCCTTTCTACTTTCTCTCTCTCTCTCTCTCTCTCTCACACAGGGTGACTTGGGAATTTTTTTTTTTGGTTGGTGCAGCATAAGCCTCGGGCTTCCTTGCACCATATGGCTGATAATAATGATAATAATAACTTTCAGCTACCACTACACATTCAAGAACTAAGATCTTTCACAAAACTTTTTTGATCAAACCTTGTATGCAGCGGCTCCCAAAATTTGCTTTTCATTTTCGTTGATTTGGTTCATGGGTTAAAAAAAGATTCCAACCTCTGATCTACAATACACCTGACCACTTTATTTCCCATCAAAATGTGACAGAATATGAAACAAACTGGAACAGTAATCCTCTCTCTAAGTTCTGTTCCCTGGCAATGTTTATCCCATAGTGGCTTTGTATCACTAATTATTTTTTGCTATTTAAGCAATGTAATTAACCAACTCTGCACTAAAAAAAAAATGTCATTGATCTAGGCATGGAGTCATTATATGTATAAACAGTAAGCCTCCAAAGAGCACTATAAGTGGGAACCCCCCTCCCTTTTTGGAGACCAGTTTTCATCAACAATTTGATAGATAAAAATGATTTTTATTTATTATTTATTTTTTTTTTTTGCAGTGTTTATGAAGCATAGTTTAATATGTATTTTTTATGGCCACCATGACCTCAAATGTAAAATATCCCTATCTGAAGGGAGAAAAAAAATGCTTGAAAAATGCTTGTTTTCAGTGTGGTTTGTTTAATCACTGATACTTTTATGTTGAAAATCTATGAACTTAATGTATCGCACTTGCTTTTATTAGCACTTTGAAACTTTGCATTATGTTAAAAAAAATTAATTTTTTAGAAAGATTTTATTAAATTAAATGTATCTAGTATTACTGTATAAATGTAGCATTAACATATTAATAACAATGCTATAAATAATAATAATATTAATTTATAACTCTCTTGTTTATGAAATTTATTGATGCTTGTTGGACAAACAAGTTACTGATTGCTTCATCAGCAAGAAAAGTGGACAAAACACAACAAAAAAAAAAAAAAAAAACCCCAAGGGGAGCATATACAGTACATGAATACGCCAATATATGAGAAGATACTGAATTGTAAAAGGTGGCCTTTCTAGCTTTGAAGTTTTGTGTTAAATATCAAATTAACAAATGTCATCTGCACTGGAAACAATATCTATGAAGTAAACAAACTGCACATAAACGAGCAACCTTTTTTTTCCAACAAAGACCACTTTAATATTTTATATTTCAGGTGGAGGCCACAGGCTATAAAAAATATTAAAACTATACATGCAAATATATTAAGAACGATTTTTTTTTTTTTAAATACAACAATATGTAATCATACTTAACATATGTAGTACATGTTAGGTTTTTATAGGCACAGCTATATTGCCTATCACTGATAATGGGATTCTGCCTACCCTAAAAAAAAGCTCTATTTTATTGTCAAGCCCAACAGCCACTTTCATAGGTTATGCAGAGAACAGTTAGGAAACACTGCCATAAACAATTCCTTGATTTTAGTCTATCATCTATTCCTCAAAACCAAAACTCGGAGTAAGGTGAGTTATATATGAATTTATTCCTTCTTGAAAACTTAAAAAAAAAAAACAATGGAAAGTGTCTTAAATGAGAACAACATAGATATTAAAAAATAGTTAACACTTCATTGGGTTGATTGTGGGATCAGAAGACAGAGCACTAAAAGTAGGTCAACACTAAAACCAAGAGAGTTATAACAGGCGTTTACTGTATATGCTATTCTTTAAAATTGTTATCTCTGTTCATAAACTAGATACTTATTGTTTTACACATAAAATGCATTGTTTTTATGAAACCACTGTAAATTAATATAAAGAAAATAAGTAAACACTTGTTGAAACATCAGGGAATCCCAACTCTTCACCTCAAATGCTTTAAGGTGTTTTAATCTCCAAGCATTTATACACTAATTATTTTTATTACATGTTAACTATTCACAAATTATTTATATGCCATGAAACAAATTACCAAAACAGCTCTATTCATCTGCAGTTCTTGGTATTTCTTTATGAATACTATTATGCTGATTTGGAATGTGATCTTAGTTTTTGCAAAACATCAATTGTTTGCTCAGAAATGAAAGTAAATGTTCAATAAAACTATATTTATTAAACACGTTTATCTTCTGTACAGAAGTGAGTAGTAATCTTTGATAATTAAACAACCTAAAAAAAAATCAAAGAATAAAAGTAGAAACCCTCCTCAAAGTAATCAAAAAATTTCCTTAAAAATGTATATTTGAACGTCTTTGCCTTTTGTGATTGTAATCATCCTGAACCTAAAAGAAGATATAGTTATTCAACACAGCTTCATCCTGCTATCCCTGGTACTTCTTATCTGTCAATTGCATGTCCTGGTGAAATCTCTCCCTATAACTCTTCAGGTGAAAGGCACAAGTAATGGAGCTTAATTGACATTTCACATGATTTTTTCACAATTTTTTAATAAACTTGTCAACCCCTTTGTAATTTTCACTCAATGCTACCAAGAAAGCCACTCCTTACACAAAAAAAATAAATGCCAGACATTTCACTCAGTATCAGTCATTTTGTCTTCCACTTCTTGCAAAGCCAGCCAGCATCTGCTTAACTTGTAAACCAATAAATATGCCATCTTTCACTTCTGCATCAGACAGTTTTGGAAACAATCTATATATGCTTGAAGGAGTTCCCAGAACAAAAGAGATATAGGGGTAATTGCCCAGTCCAACATGAAGTTCTCTGAGCAGTGCAGATAGGCTACTAGAACGATGTGAGGTTAATGATATATGATTAAATTTTTGCCAGCAGGGACAAGGATGTGATTATCCCACTGTACAAGGCACTGATTAAGCCACATCTTGAATATTAGCATTAGTAGAGGCATTTGATGCAAGAAAGCAAGCTTATGCAGCATCAGCCAAAAAAAAAAAAAAAAAAAAAAACGCACTTCCACTTCACCCCTCTGTTCGTTCAAAATACCTGTCCAGCTGAGCCTTAAACTTATTTTGGCTATCAACCTCCACGACAAGGGATGGAAGTCTGTTCCACCAACCAACCACCTGCTGGCTAAAGGCAAATTTCCGCATGTCTATCCTACATCTGTCTTTCCTCAATTTGAATTTATGCCCTCTCAGGTGATTATTCTGAGCTAGAGGAAGAATCCCATCAGCATTGAGCGTGCTCAAACCATTCAAGGCTTTATACACCTCTATCAGATCACCTCGCTGGTGCCTAGTCTCCAGACACTGTAATTTGCAAAACTTAAGCCTTTCTTCGTAAGAGCACCTCTTTGTTCCATTCACTAATCTTGTTGCCCTTCTCTGTACTCGTTCCAGCAGCTCTACATCCTTCTTGAAATGAGGCCTCCAGACCTGTATACAGTACTCTAGGTGTGGCCTGACCATTGCCTTATACAAGGGAATAATCACCTCCTTATCCCTGCTGGAAAAATTCCTGTATATCATTGACAATACTCCATGAACTACTCTTGCAGCCCGTCTGCACTGCTCAGAGAACTTCATATCTGTCTGCACAACCACCCCCAAGTCCCTTTCATTCTCTACCACTGTCAGTGTAGTACCACAGAGTTGATATGTTGCTCTGGGGTTGCTGTTTCCCATGTGTAGTATTTTACATTTGTCAATGTTAAACTTCATTTGCCACCTCTCAGCCCATCTGCTCAACCTTTCCAGATCCTGTTGCAGCAGCATAGTGTCAGTAGTGTCCTTGACAACCCTGCCAACCTTTGTATCGTCTGCAAACTTGGACATTAAGCTTGATATACCATCATCAATATCATTTATAAATACAGAAAACAATAATGGACCCAACACTGAGCCCTGAGGGACTCCACTAATAACATTAGTCCACGATGAGCAGTGTCCATTGATTACCACTCTCTGTCTTCTCCCCCTCAACCACCCCTTTATCCATAGCAGCAATTTGCCTCCAATGTCACACTGCTCCAATTTGTGTAGCAGTCTTCCATGTGCAACATGTATCAAAAGCCTTTCTAAGATCCAAGTATATAATATCAAAGCTATTCCCTGCATCCAGTTCTTTTGTGACTGCATCATAGTATCCAATCAAACTGGTCAGGCAAGACTTACCCTTAACAAAACCATGCTGTGTCCGAGCTATAACTGAAGTCTTGTCTAAATGATCCTGCAGTCCTTCTTTAACCAGTGCCTCCATTAATTTTCCTGGAAGTTAAGCTCACAGGTCTATAATTACTTGTGTCAGCCTTCGATCCTCCTTTGTGAATTGGGGTCACATTTGCACATTTCCAGTCTATGGGTACCTCCCCTGAGTCCAAGGAAGCTCTCATAATTATGGCTAAGGGTTTGCTTACTTCCTTTGCTGCCTCCTTTAATATAACTGGATAGATCCCATCCACCCCGGGTGCCTTTCTTGTGTTTATCTTCAACAATTTCTCCTCCACTTTACTCCCAGTTATTTCAAGATTCTGTAGCTTACTGCTAGAGTTGAATATACCTCTGGCATTCCCCTCGCTGAATAACTCCTCATGTGTGAATGTCGATGCAAAATATTCATTTAGTTTGTTAGCTACCTGAGCAGGATCATCAACAGTTGACCCATCAATATCAAGTGGACCAATCTGATTCATCCCCTTCCTTCTAGATTTTACATAAGTAAAGAACTCTTTGCTGTTTTTCTTTGCATCGCTTGCCAAGGATTTCTCATAATCTGCCTTCGCCTGCCTAACCTCCTTTGTAACTTGGTTGCATATCAACTTGTATCTATCATAGGCTTCTGTGTCATGTGTTAATTTGTAAGTATCCCATGCATTTTTCTTCTCTGCCATATGCCTCATTAGTTCATCTGACATCCATTTTGGCCTAAACCTTGAACAATATTTCTTAGTTGGTATGTAAAGCCTAGTAGCTTCCAAGATAAGTTCTTTGAATGCTTCCCATTTTGAATTTGCTGTTGGTAACATCATCAGTTGGTCCCACTGTATAGAATTTAAATACTGTCTCAGTCCATCGTAGTCGCCTTTACGGAAGCAATAACCCTTCCCTTTACCCCTAATGGTAGTTACCTCTTTGAGTAAATCCCACTTCAGCACACTGTGATCACTGCCAACTAGTGGTTCATTTATCTGCAGATTCTTAGTGCATGAAGAATCACTGCTGATAATCAAATCAAGAGTATTACTCCCTCTAGTTGCCTCCCGAACATGCTGATGTAGAAAACAATCATCCAATAAATCCACAAAAGCCCTGCTAGTGTGTGTGTGACCAGCCCCCATATTCCAGTCAATATCTGGGAAATTAAAATCTCCCATTATAAGACTCTCTGATTTACTGGCCCACTCTATTTCCCTGTACAGTTTCTTATTATACTCATCAGAGCCATTAGGAATATAGCACACTCCTACTCTCAATTTTGATCTCCCAATGCTTATGTCACACCAAACTGACTCAACACTGCACTGTCCAGCGATATCGACTGGCTTCACTTCCTTGGTTTTTATGTGTTTCTTAACTAATAGCATAACCCCTCCCCCCTTCCTATCCTGTCTATCTTTTCTGTAGACGTTGTACTCCCCAAATTCCAGTTCTGCATCCCTTATATCTGTGTGACACCACGTCTCTGATATCCCAACAATATCTGCCTTTGATGTTTTGAGCAATACCTCAAATTTATCAAATTTGTTTACTAAACTCCTAGCATTGGTGTACATGCAAGTATACCTGCACCTGTTTCTATTCTCAGCTACCCTAACACAACCCATGTGTTTTCTTGTACCACAATGGCTCCCAGCAGTTTCTGAAATATCATGCATCTTGTTTTTCAGGCTTCTGCTCATTCTAATAGAAGCAGCAAGAATCTCTTTCACCTCTGCCAGTGGCTACTGTCAATCTATTGGTCTTTGTCTCCCCCCAAGCTAGCAGTTTTCTGACCCACCTAACACTGCCTCGATAGCATCAGCAAATATTCTTGCACCCTTTCTATTTAAGTGTATCCCATCCCTGTAGAAGCAATCTCTCCTGTTAACAAGTACAGTGCAGGCTGAAAAAAATTGTACCCCTTGAGCCTTGCACAATCTTTCCAGGGCGAATTGATTGACAAGGCTCTCATCATATACTCCCTCCTATCGTGTCTGCGCAGAATTGCAGACACTTTCAAATTCAACCCTAATTCTCGGCTTTTGTTCATCAGTGACCTGTACTTGTTAAGTAATTCTGCCGGTCTCCTACTCTTAATATCATTAGTGCCAACGTGTACAACTATATTACCTTTTGTGCCCTTAAAAGATGATATTCGCTCTACAACGTCGTCAACCTTTGCCCCTGGCAGTCATACCCTCGTCCTGTTCCACCTATCCTTTTTACAAAGCATGTTCCCCGTTTCCCTGACAATAGAGTCACCAACAACTACTAGTTCCTTCTGGACCAGTGCATTCTGCCTTGGGGGTTGCCTCTGTGTCACGTGATGCCCAAGTGCAAGCTCTGGCGTTGATGTGGGCAGCTGAGAGCTTGATGGGCCCCTCAATTTAGTTTCTTCGAGGGCATCCACCCTGCCCTTCAAGCTCTCATATAGGCCCACAAGAACGCTGAGTTGTTGCCTGATATCGATACACTCCTTGCATCGCGCACACACAAAGACATCCCCCATGGCAGTATCATGTCCCGTACCCGATTGCTCTGCAAACATCAAGCAAACAGTGCATTTTATAAGGCTGTGAGTCAGAGGACAACTGCCCCCCTCAGTTCTGCTCTGAGCCACAGCACTTCCATTAGCTTGAGCCTTTTGCTTTGCTGCTCTGGTCTGAGTCATGATTCTATTAATTTATTAATTAATTATAATTAATTATGTTAAATATAATTAATTATGTTACGTTTGTAATCTAAGTCGTTATATGTATTTATTTAAAAGTACAATTTAACTGCTAACGAAGTTCAACTAACGCTATCTAGTATGGTATATAACTATTGTATCACAAAGGTGGGAACTTACGAACTTTATATCTACGGACACTTAAGTATTAATTAACTTTCAAATCTCGCTGTCTCAATTCAGAATACACTAACGATCCTTACTAGGTCTATAAGCTACTTACAGAAATAATTCGATGTAAAAAATATTCAATCAAGCGGCTAAATATGGCTAAAGAACTTCTCGTTCAGCGGAGTTGCAAACACGTGGATACCCTTACCGATACTTTTATGCAATTACAAGGCCGAGTAAAGAATAAATACACCAAATTAATCAGAAAATTACAAAATAATGTTATACTACTAAATTTAAATCAAAAGTTTTAGAAAAACTTTCAACCCCCCCAGAAATAATATACACATCTTTTTAAAATGTTTTATATATAAAAAAATATTCATATACAAAATATAAATTAAATACATACTCTTCTTTGAACTAAACTTATAAAATAAAATATCACATTTCTTAAATATATATATATATATATATATATATATATATATAGCTTATATTTGTTTTGTTTTTTCCACAAAAAGGCTGAAATTCATATACAGTAAAAAAAAAAAAAAAAAACATTTATTAGATGGGTCATGTTTTTAATCAATTTTCAATTTTGTTTAGTGAAAAAAGTTTAGGGTTTTTTTTTGTGAAATAATAATACATACTTCTTTTAACAATAAAATCAAGAGAAATTAAATAATATAATTAAATATATTATTCTGCCAAGTGAATTTTTCTTAATAATTCTTCATTATTTGCTATTTCTTCATAAAATTCTTCACAAGAATTAGCAAAATTGCACTAACTTGTAGTACTGCTTTTAGCGTTTCAGAGTTGGTGCTTTTGTTGACATCCACAGCTTATTTACTACCGAAAAAACAAAACCCTTTCTGTTGTACCATTGGTTCCCAGCAAACAATGCAAATGATTTGCATTATGTTTGCCATTAAGTATGGAGGCTACACATGTCCAATCCGGGATATTTTCCAGAACAGTTTGCAATGCAGGGCGAACAATTGAAATCCGGGACTGTTCCCACATAATACGGGACGTCTGGTCACTTTACCAATGTGACTGACTTGTATAAAATTTTATATTTTTTAATAAACAATCTGAAATTTCAAAAATGTTTTCACACATGCAATTTTCAACTAAACAAAACTTGTTTTGTTTAGTTGAAAATTAAAAAATAATAAATAACACAAATTAGTCACTTCCATTTTCTAGTTCATAAATTTGTAAATTATGCAAAATTTAATATATAATACAGTTGAAACTCTTTATAGTGACCCTCCTTTTAATGTCCCAATACAGTATAACGTCCATGTGGTTGGTCCAGTCCAATTTTTCATTAACCTAATGCTATTTTATATTCAGTATAACATTTGAAATAAGAGGATTTCTCTATAACAACCATAAATTTCTACCACCTAATCTAAATTTTTACTTTATTTATTGCAATTTGAAGCATTCTGTCATTTTTTAATGACAGAATGCTTCAAATGTTTATTGGTATGGCTCCAAGAAAGCAAATATCTTTGCCAATTGCAGATAAAATTAGGATTCTGTAAGCTTGTAGATAATGGTTGCATTCTAAGACTAACGTTGCCAAACAGTTCAGCATTCCTAAGAGTACTCTGTTCACTATTCTGAATGATCAGAAAAGATTGAAAGTTTAGAGAAATCTGCTGCACCAGGCAGGATTCAAACACGAAAGGCAAAGTACCAGGATCTTGAAAAGATACTTTTGGGATGGCTAATAATGACATGTGCAAAAAACGTTCTTGTAGATGGTAATCTCTTTTAAAAGCTAAGTCTGAATTGTTTCCACGGTGAATGGATATTGAAGAATTTAAATGTTCGATGGATGGTTCCAGAAATTTAAGACTCGTCATGGCGTGTCTTTCAAAAAAGTGTGTGGCAAAAGTGCAACCATGGACATTGATGCTACAAAGGAATGGAAAGAAAATCATTTAAAAAATGTTTTTCTGACATACGACCACAATGCTGACAAAATTGGACTTTTTTTCTTTCTTTTTTTTTTAAATTGCTACCAGATAAAACACTTACATTTAAAGGTGAGAAATGTAGTGGTGGGGAAAAGGCCAAACAATGGATTACCATTCTCCTAGCAGAAGCCTTTTAATCATTGGGAAAAGCCAGAAGCCTCAATGCTTTAAAGGTTTGAAGACAGTATCAACTATGTATCAAGCAAACCAAAAAAGAATGGATTACATCACAAATCTATGAAGAATGGATCAGAGAAGACCTACGTGCAATCACTGTCGAATACCCACCACCAAATATGACATCAGTTCTTCAGCCACTTGATCAAATTGCAATCCAGTCTTTTAAGAAAAACTACCAAAGAATGGCATTAAAAAAATTTGTACTGTCTTGAAAGCAAAATTAAATGCATCCTGCAGGCAATGTATTTGTGTTTCAGCATGGGATGAAGTTGATGAAAAATTGATCACCAAGCAATGTGTGAAATATTTGAGCATGTGCATCATTAATCCCAGGGGCTCACATCTGGTGTGTATGGGCTTGGCACACCTAGGATCCCGAGCTGAAATTTTCTTTTGGCCTGTGCAGCATAAGCCTCAGGCTTCCTTGCACCATACAGCTAATAACAATAATCACCAAACCTTACAGAAAAATTTAAGCTTCAAACATTACACAGAAGTTGATGCAGACATTGAATGATTCAGGATATGCACAAACAAAGAGGAACTCATTGCAGATGTAATGGAGTCTTCTGAAATTTGTAGTGATGAAAAACCTACTGTGGTTGAACAAGAAGTTTCAGTGAAAGATGCTCATAAGGATTACAACTTGTAGATCAATTTTTTTGAGTGCAGCCTAACTGTAGAAGTGAATAATTCTCTTTTAAAACATGCTCTACCATTGAAACAGTGTGTTTTGATGGAGAATTTTAAAGTATGAAACAATTTTCTTGTTAGATCTTGATAGGTATGTAGCCTATGCAGTGAAATTTACAATTTAATCGTAATCTCACTGCACTCTACAATCAATGCAAAATTTATAATCATAATTTTCTTATTTAATACTGTAGTACATATTGTAAATAAGATTATACAATATTGTATTAGTGGAATTACATTAAATGTTTAAGCTTTTACTTTTTTTGTTCCTGATTTTATGAATGATCGAGATAATCGTTTTTCGCATTCCCCTGGGAAGTCATTATATAGAGCTTCGATTGTATATATAATATATATTTTAATCATAAGATACTACAAGTCACTTCCATTTTCAAATTTTGCATGCTTAATGAGATGTAAAATTCAAAATTTTGTATGTATGCTGTATCATCATTATCAGCCATTTTCAATCCACTGTAGGATGAAGGTTTCCCCAGCAACTTTCCAGTTCCTTCTGTTTTGTGTTTTGGCATCCATTTACTACGAACAAACTCTTGAATTTCATCTGTCCATCTCCATTGTTGTCTTCCAGGTTTTCTTTTAGCCCCTCTCAGGTACCATTCTGTTATTTTCTTAGTCCATCTGTCATCACATCTTTTAGCTGTGTGTCGTGCCAAAGTCCATTTCAGTTCTTTAGTTTTGATAAGAATGTCTTTTACTTGTGCTTGCTGCCTAATCTACGTGTTTCTCTTCTTATCCAACACACTGATTCCAAATATAATTCATTCATTCTTTGCTGTATATTTTTCAGCTTCTCTTCCACGGTGAGTATCCAAGTTTCACTTCCACATTCATGGTGGAGAAGTTTCACAGTCGTGGTGGAGAGTATACATTGGTTCATTATTTTACGTTTCAGACAAATTGGGATATTGCTCCTCAGTATGTGACTATATTTCCTGATACTATCCATCCAAAATTTATTCTTCCCTCGACTTCTAGCCATTTATCATTATTACAGCTAATAACTTATCCCAGGTAAGTATACGAATCTATCTTTTCAATTTCTACTCCTTCAAATCATAATATATTCCTTTCTGTGGCATACTTGTTCATTACTTTTGTTTTAGCCAGATCCATCTTTAGTCCAAAACACTAACTCTGCATAACTGATTAAGGTTTCCCTCTAATTCTTCGGGATTAGCTTATGATCACAATGTCATCTGCAAATTGTAAATGGTCCAGGTACTCTACATTCACACTGACTCCTTTCTGCGACCAGTCTAATCTTCTAAAGCTTCCTCAAGGGCAGCAGTAAACAACTTTGGAGATATTGTGTCTCCTTTTTAAACTCCATGTCAAACAATTTGATGAATTTGAGGTGTTGGTCAAAACATCAAAGGCAGACATTGTTGGGATATCAGCGACGTGGTGTCACAGAGATATAAGGAATGCAGAATTGGAATTTGGGGAGTACAATGTGTACAGAAAGGATAGACAAGGCAGGAAGGGTTATGCTGTTAGTTAAGAAACACATAAAATCTAAGGAAGTGCATCCAGTTGATAAGAGATGGACAGTGCAATGTTGAGTCAGTTTGGTGTGACATAAGCACTTGGAGAGAAAAACTAAGAATAGGGGTGTGTTATAGGGCTAATGACTCGGATGAGTATAATGAACAACTGTACAGAGAAACAGAGTGGGCCAGAAAATCAGATTGTCTTATAATGGGGGTTTTTAATTTTCCAGATATTGACTAAAACTTATGGGTTGGTCACTCTCACACTAGCAAGGCTTTTGTGGATTTATTGGATGATTGTTTTCTACAGCAGCATGTTCGGGAGGCAACTAGAGGGAGTAATACTCTTGATCTGATTATCAGTAGTGATTCTGCATGCATTAAGAATCTGCAGATAAAGGAACCACTAGGGGACAGTGATCACAATGTGCTGATGTGGAATTTACTCAAAGAAGTAACTACCATCAGGGGTAAAGGGAAGGGTTTTTGATTTTGTAAAGGTGATTACGGTGATCTGAGACAGTTGATAAACTCTATATGGGACAAACTAACAATGTTAGCAATAGCATATTCTAAATGGGAAACATATATATATATAAATAATAAGCTGGTGTGTAATCAAGTCACAAAGGACATTAGGCAGGTAAAGGCAGATTATGAGAAATCTTTGGGAAAGGATGCAAAGAAAAAGTTATTTACTTATGTAAACTCTTGAAGGGGATGAATCAGATTCATCCACTTGATATCGATGGTTCAGTCGTTGGTGATCCTGTTCAGGTACTTAGCAAACTGAATGAGTATTCTGCATTTACATTTGAGGAGGGAGTGGAATGCCAAAGGTGTATTAAACTCTGGCAGTGAGCTAAATGATTTTGTAATGACTGAGAGCAAAGTAGAGCAGAAACTGTTGAAGTTAAGGCACCTGGGGTGGATGGGAACTATCCAGTTATATTAAAGGAGGCAGCAAGGGAAGGAAGCAAACCTTTAGCCATAATTATGAGAGCTTCCTTGAATTCAGGGGATGTAGCAAGGGATGGAACTGGATGCAAAGAATAATTTTAATATCGTATACAATTACCCCCAGGTCCTTTTCATTCCATACCACCCTGAGTGTAGTACCACAGAGTTGATACTACTCTGGGGTTACTGCTACCCATATGCAGTACTTTTCTAGAGTACTGTCATTAACAAACCTGCCAACCTTCGTATCGTCTGCAAACTTAGACATTAAGCCTGATATTAGGAAGGCTTTGATACTATTGCACATGGAAAGCTGCTGTACAAATTGGAGCAGTGTGACACTGGGCAAATTGCTGCTATGGATAAAGGGTTGGTTGAGTGGGAGAAGACAGAGAATTGTAATCAATGGACACTGCTCTTCATGGACTAATGTCATTAGTGAAGTCCAACAGGTTCAGTGTTGGGTCCATTGTTGTTTTCTGTATTTATTAATGATACTGATGAAAGTATATCAGGCTTAATGTCTAAGTTTGCAGGGTTGTTAATGACACTAATGGCAGTACTCTAGAAAAGTACTGCATATGGGTAGCAGTAACGCCAGAGTAAAGCAGCAACTCTGTGGTAGGTACTACACTCAGGGTGGTAGAGAATGAAAAGGACTTCGGAGTAATTGTACAGCCAGATATGAAGTTTTCTGAGTAGTGCAGACAGTCTGCAAGAGTAGTTTATGGTGTGTTGTCAATGATATACAGGAATTTTTCTAGCAGGGATAAGGAAGTGATTATCCCCTTGTACTGTATACAGGTCTGGAGGCCTCATTTTAGGAAGAATGTAGAGCTGCTGGAATGAATACAGAGAAAGGCAGAGAAAGATTAGTGAAAAGAACAAACAGTTGCTCTTACAAAGAAAGGCTTAAGTTTTGCAAATTACAGTGTCTGGAGACTAGGCACCTGTGAGGTGATTGGATTGAGGTATATAAGGTCTGGAATGGTTTGAGCAAGCTCAATGGTGATGGGATTCTTCCTCTTGCCCAGATTAATTAATGTCCTGAGGGGACAAATTCAAATTGAGGAAAGACAGTTGTAGAATAGATGTGCAGAAATTTGCCTTTAGACACGGATGGTTGGTTGTTGGAACAAACTTCCATCTGTCATTTTAGAAGTTAACAGGTTAAATAAACTCAAGACAGAACTAGACAAACATTTGGAGCGAATGGATGGGTGAAATAGGAAGGTTTTTTTTTTTCTTTTTTTTTGCTGATGCTGTATAAGCTTCTTTTCTTGCATCATATGCCCCTACTAATGCTAACTCCTTTCTGAATTTTAAGTTTGCTACTGTCTTTGTGTAGTCTAATAAAGGAGTAGAATCCTCATATATTTTCTTCAAAATAATAATGTATGGGGTATTTATGCCTTGTCTTTCCAGTGCCCAAAACATTGCCTTATGCTTTATGGAGTTAAATGCCTTTTCATAATCCACAAATGCCAGGCATAATGTTTTATATTCATTTGCTTTCTCTATTAGCTGTGATATTATGTGAAGGTGATCCATAGTTGAGAATCCTGTCCTAAAGACAGCTTGCTCTTTCGGTTGATTCTCATCAAGTATTCTTTCTAATCTGTTCTATTCTTTCTAATGACCGTTATGAATAACTTGTAGATGTTATTGGACCAACAAGTTAATTGGTCTATAATTTCTAATTTGTCTCCTTTCTTATGCAGCAAAATTATGATTGCATTATTCCACTCTTTAGGGATTTTGTGAAGAGTCTTGCCAGTTCCTGTGTCATGAATCTTCCTCTCAATTTTAATAACTCTACAGTAACTTCATCTTCACCCAGGGCTTTTTGATTCATTACATGTTCTATGTCATCAGGAAGGATATCGGATATGTTGTATGTGTTGAAAATTTGTGCTCAATCTTCCCCACTGCTGGCGCCATTCCCTTGCTCCTTATAAATATTTTATAATAGTCTTCTGCTATTTGAATTATGCTTTCTCTGCTATTTATAAGTACATCATCACTATTCTTCAGATTCAGTTTCTGTATTACTGCTGATTTAAGTCCTTTGTTTTCTCCCTTAATGCTTGTTTTACTTTCCTTGTGTTAAATCTTCTTATATAAAACCCAGAGGCTCACATCTGGTGAGTAAGGGCTTGGCACACCCAGGGTCCTAAGCTGGATATCATTATTCTTCTCTTTCTTAGTGATTCCCTTCTACTTTTAACACGCGTGCTCTCTCTCTCTCTCTCTCTCTCTCTCAGGAATTCTTTTTTTTTGGCTGGTGCAGCACAAGCCTCAAGCTTTCTTGCACCATGTAGCTAATAATAATAATATCCTCTCCGAGTCTCTTTCTAATGGCTTTGCATAAGTTAGTATACTCAATTTTGTTCTTGTCAGTGTTTATCTTGCTCTTCATTTGTCATTTGATTCATCATGACAAGTATTTCTTGACTAATTTTTAATTCTTTGGATTTCTTTTTACCTATAGGTTTCTTGGGCTTTATCACTTTCAAAAAATTGTATTCCTTGTCAATATCTTGGTCCTGAAAGGTCTGCAGAAGCTCAACCTTGTTCTTAAGTTCCAGTACATACTACTTTTTCTCCTCTTTTGTTATCTCAAATACCTTCGTATTATTTACTCAAGTCAGATTATTCCTTTCTTTTCTTACATTTATATCATGTGCATCTTACCATTCTGTGATCACTTCCAACTTTTACCTTGTTCAGGATAGTAACATTGTTCACAATATATCTTCTGTTAGAGAGGATGAAGTCGATTTCATTAGTTTTTAATCCATTTGGGCTTTTCCATGTCCACTTTCTGTTCACCCTTTTCTTGGGGGAAAAAAAAAAAGTGTTCATTACTGATATTTCTCAAGATTCTGCAAATTCCACAAGTCTTTCACCTCTTTCATTTCTTTCACCAATTCCAGAATTTCCTATAGTTTCCCTTTCTGTGCTGTTTTGTCTCTTTCCAACCTTAGCACTGGAGTCCCCCATAGTGATAGTGTAGTGAGTTTTCTGTTCATCTAGAAGTCTCTCAATTTCAGTGTACATTTCTTCAACCTCTTCATCATCATGGCTCAATGTTGGTGCATATATCATTATAATCTTTAGTTTGTAAATCTTAGAAATCCAAACAACTAATCTTGACACCCTTCATGATATACTTTTGAATTCCAAAATGTTGTTTTTTATATCTTTATGGACTAAAAAGCTAATTCCACTTTCACTCTTTTCACTGTTTCCATTGGTGTACAGCAGATTTCCACTTGATAAACTTATAAGTGATTCATTACTTATTCTTGTATCAGTGAAGCCGATAATATTCCAATTCACATTTTCTAATTCCTTTTCCACTCTAATATCCTCTCTTCACCGATAAGGGATCTTACATTGTAAGATCAGATGTACTATATATTGTACATTTATAAAAAAAAAAAAAAAAAAAAACAAGCATACACAGAAGATATATAACATAAAAACATACACAAGCATACATATGTACATATACAGAAATATATTTTTATTTCTTTTAAATTTTTTGTGGAATACCTAATGGGGGATATATACTATGACCATTAAAGAAAAAGGTTGCAAATGGTCATGCTACACTTGCCAGGTGATCTCAAGCAATTAATTTACTTTAAAAATTGGTCTCAGTAAAATAATGTCTATATTTAGAAATGGTAGGAAAGTTGCAGTCAACCTTAAACCAAAAATTTTTGGTTCAAGGTTAAAAATAATAGTGTTCACTTAAGTTCCCTCAGCTGAGCTGAGGGAACTTCTGAGAGTTCCTCTCAGCTATAGCGCAACCACTACAGGTCAAATACATTTTGGTGCTATCAGTCCATCCTGCAAAAAATTTCAGAAAGATACCTAAAACCCAATATAACAACACACTGTTGCATTATAATATCATAATAATAATGAAACTTTATTTAACATACTAATAACACAAAAGTATCCATTGGGTGACAGTGATCACAATGTACTAATATGGGAATTACTTAAAGTGGTAACTACCATCAAGGCTAAAGGGAAGGGCTTTTGACTATAGGGGTCTCAGACAGTTTTTAAATTCTGTACAGTGGTATCAACTGATGATGTTACCAACACGAATACTAAATGGGAAGCCTTCGGGGACTTAATTTTGGGGGTTACTACGCTTTTCATTCTAACAAAAAATACTGTTCAAGGTTTAGGCCTAAATGGATGTCAGATGAACTAATGAGGCTTGTGGCAGAGAACAAAAATGTATGGGATACATATAAAGTATCAGGTGACACAGAAGCCTATGGCAGATATAAACTAGTCTGCAATCGAGTCACAAAGGAGGTTAGGCAGGCGAAGGCAGATTACGAGAAATCCTTGGCAAAGGATGTAAAGAAAAACAGCAAAGAGTTCTTTACTTGTGATAACTCTAGAAGGAAAGGGATGAATCAGATTGGACCACTTAACATAATGGGTTGAGTATTGATGATCATGCTCAGGTAGCTGATAAACTCAATGAGTATTTTGCATCTACATTCACACATGAGGAGTTATTCAATGAGGGGAGTGCCAGAAGTCTATCAAACTCTAACAGGGAGCTAAGTGATTTTGTAATAAAAGTGGAAGAAAAATTGTTGAAGTTAAACATAAAAAAGGCACATGGGGTGGATGGGATCTATCTAGTTATATTAAAGGAGGCAGCAAAGGAAGTCAGAAAACCCTTAGCCATAATTATGAGAGCTTCCTTGGACTCAGGGGTGATACACCTGTTAGTTTAACTTGTGTTCCGGGGAAAATAATGGAATCACTGGTTAAAGAAGCATTGCAGGATCATCTAGACAAGACTGCAGTAATAGTTAAGGCACAGCATGGGTTTGTTAAAGGTAGGTCTTGTCTGACCAATTTGATTGGATACTATGATCTGGTCACAAAAGAACTGAATGCCAAAAATAATTTTGATATCATATATTTGGATTTCAGGAAAGCTTTTGATACTGTTCCACATGGAAAACTGCTATACAAATTGGAGAGGTATGGCATTAAGGGTAAATTGCTACAATGGATAAAGGGATGGTTGAGTGGGAGACGACAGAGAGTGGTAATCAATGGACACTGCTCTTCTTGGACAAATGTTATTAGTGGAGTTCCCCAGGGTGTTGGGCCCATTGTTGTTTTGTATATTTATCAATGATATTGATGAAGGTATATCAGGTTTAATGTCCAAGTTTGCAGATGATACACAAAGGTTGGCAAGGTTGTTAACGACAGTAAAAACAGTATGCTACTCCAACTGGATCTAGACAAGTTGGGCAAATGGGCTGAAAAGTGGCAACTAAAGTTTAACATTGACAAATGCAAAGTACTGCATATGGGGAGCAATAACCAAAGAGAAACGTACCAACTGTGTGGTACTACACTCAGGGAAGTGGAAAGTAAAAAAAACATGGCGTAATTGTGCAGTCAAATATGAAGTTCGCTGAGCAGTGTAGAGGGGCTGCCAGGACAGGTCATGGAGTCTTGTTAATGATATATAGGAATTTTGCCAGCAGGGACAGGGAGGTGATTATCCCGTTATACAAGGCAATGGTCAGGCCACCTAGAGTAGCAACTCTACATCCTTCCTAAAATGAGATCTGGAGGCCTCATTTTAGGAAGGATGTAGAGTTGCTAGAACAAGTACAAAGAAGGGCAACAAGATTGGTGAGGGGAACAAAGGGGTGCTGCTCTTACCAAGAAAGACTTAAGTTCTGCAAATTGCAGCACCTGGAGAGTAGGCACCTGCAAGGTGATCTGACTGAGGTGTATAAGGCCTTGAATTGGATGAGCAAGCTGAAAGCTGATGGGATTCTTCCTCCTGCTCAGATTAAGAACCTGAGGGTGCACAGATTTTTTTTTTTTTTTTTTTTTATGAAAACCCCAAACACGAAAGGTATCAAAAAACCTATAGTACTTAGTACCGTGCATGGGTTGAAGGAGAAGTATGGAGGGAGGGGGATGCCGGAAACTTTGCTCTAGAGACTAAACATGGGTTTCACCACTTCAAGCCTCCAATAAGCAAAGTGGTGGTATTTCACCGGTTGATGAAAGTCATCTACCACCTCTGAGTTAAACTGAGGAAAGACAGTTGTCGAATAAATGTGCGGAAATTTGCCTTTAGCCAACGGGTAGTTGATGGGTGGAACAGACTTCCATCTTTTGTTGTGGAAGTTAGCCTAAATAAATTTAAGGCTGAGCTTGACAGGCATTTGGAATGAACGGAGGGGTGAACTGGGAGGTTTTTTTTTTTTTTTTTTGGCTGATGCTGCATAAGTTTGCTTTCATGCATCATATGCCTCTACTAACACTAATGCTAATTTCAGGAATTTACATCTACCTCATCTGTCGGGGTTCGGGACATTTTAAAAACTTTAAACATCAATGTTAAACTGTGAAAGCTGTCTATAAATTTGGAATTACATGTTGCTTCAAGCCAAAAGCAACAAGACCCAAAATCAAAGGGGTAAAAGCATGCCAGCAGTCTGAGGGAGGATATATCAGAATTGGATACCGGTGAAAGAGTTTGAAGCAACATGTAATTCCAAATTTATAGACAGTTTTCACAGTTTAACATTGATGTTTAAGATTTTTAAGATGTCCCCAACCCCAATAGAAGAGGTGGATGTAAATTCTTGAAATTAAATTATCAGATCGGATCACTTTTTGAGAGCTGCTAAGTTGGTTTTTTTATTACTTAAAAATTATTAGTGCAGTTGATGTTTATGTTTATCTGATAAAGTTGGAAGTTTTTCTTTACTTGGCATTTGAAACATTTTAACAAAAACCAAGGTTGAATTCTGCTGCAACTGTTATTTGTATTGACATATGAATGATATAAATACTGCTTAGTATTCTTCTATGTAATTCTGTAAAAGCATAGCTAATATTAGAAGTGTTTTATCTTAAGTCCATAACTTATAAATTTATCACAATACAAACATGATTTTATAATAACTTACCACATGGTACGTAATGTAACTTAAAATAGCATAGTTCATACTGTAATATCAGGTGTTATTTTTAAATTCAATTTAAAAATAACTGCTAGCTTGGAGAGGATACACAGACTGAACTGCATGGGCTGAAATTTTAGAATTTTATCCAACACCCGCACCTCTTGGATAAGTTGGGCTAAAACACAAAGATAAGGCCAACCAAGCCCGTTCAGACCTCAAAACTTGGCAATCAAGTGGTGTACCTTTCTATACAAAACCACCAATTTTGTTAGGATTTTTTCCTACATCACAGCTGTATCATGTGATTAATCAAGTTATTTTTAGCTCTCCCTTATGTTTGTTCTTAGAAGTAATAATTTCAATTGTGCGTGGCTGAAGTAGACTGATGAAAAATACAGTTCAGTGATGTGAAAACTGTGGTGTTGGGTTCCAAATCAATTATCTGTAATCATTATATACAAAGCTTACTGTTAAAGGACAGACTAACATGTAGGTTAGTGCAAATGTTAGTGCACGGCCTCCGTAGCCGAGTGGTCAGGAGCGGGAGTGCAGTAGCACACGCTCTTTGAGTAGACCGGGGTTCAAGCCCCTGACTGCTAAATACGGTCGATCTGCCAACCCGCACTGGACCAGCGTGGCAGATTATGGTCCATTTCCCTCAGCATGAATTGTTGAGGAGGCTTCCATCCTGCAGTGGGTTGATAATGGCTGCACTTTACTTTTTTTTTTTTTTTTTTACTTTTAGTGCAAATGCATCATTTTAACATAGCTATCTACCAAAGTAGTTAAATTAATTAATTAATTTATGCAACACCAGGGTATCTCTGCCCACCCACCGAAGAGAAGCCAACAAGCTTTGAAACTGTGCCGTCTGGGTAGTGGTATCCGCTGAGAATAAATAATAGTCCTCTCCACTGGTGAAGTGTTATTTATTCGAGGTAGTACAATACCATGGCAACTCGTTGTGAAGGCAGTCACAATAGGAGATATAACCAAAACTATGCCAATTTAATTAATTAATTTAACTACTTTGGTAGATAGCTATGTTAAAATGATGCATTTGCACTAACCTACACGTTAGTCATTCTACCTCGTAGCATGAGGCCTTTGCCCTTAAATACTTTATAGGACAGACTATTAAATTCACATAAATGTATTCTGTAGTACTTTTAGATGACAGCATTTTAGAGAAGGAAAACTACAAACATCTGTAAAAAATTATTTAAAAATAAAAAAGAAGTTGCAATCATTTACAGGTGAATCAATGAAGGGTTAAATAAATTCTCAACTCACCACATTCAACTTACTTTCAAGCTGAATATCCTTCAGGTGCATTTTGTTCCATATTGTTGTGTAAAAACAAAACAGAATCAACAATTTCACTACTTAAAGAGATTTGACACTCCTGCACAACAAGGCTGGCCACACTAAAATTTCTTTCACTGCTTGTGCTGATGGCAAACACGTGCACAAAGTACATGTTTGCCAATTCTTAACAGAAAATTGAATCTGTGTCCATGGTTTCTCTGCTAATCAAGTAAGTGATGAAGTTCAACATAATCTATATAAATATTCATATATTTCTCAATTTCATCTTCTTGACTTTGACTCTTCAGTTGCATCTTCGAACAGGCTGAAATCCAATTTCTTTGGCTTCTTTCTTATATGTTGGTCACTGTTGTTCACACTTTCCTAGCAAAGATTTCTTAACATAATGGCAATCATTCAGAATTCTTCCTGACTAAATGTCAGGAAGAATTTTTTCTATTAAAACTTTCTATCAAAACTTTTCTATTAAATTTCGCACATCACCTTTTGTTTCTTCTTGTTCTTAGCTTAAAAGCGATCTTTACTGGCATAAATTTAGCCATGAACAAAGCAACTGTTCAATTTATGTGCCCTGAATTTTTCATTCAAAAGCACGAGTGCAATTTTTTAATTCAGCCAATTCATTAGTGTCCAAAACCAACACATTCAAGCAATTTAGCAAATTAAATCTTATTGGCAGAACAAGCAAGCGGAAATATCTGCTTCAAGTTGCAATGAAGCATTCTTTGAATGGTGTAAGAAAGTTCGGCAGCATCTGTACGGTCTCATGTTGAATGCAAGACATTCTATCTTCTTCTCAGCATTCTATGAGAATGTTTTCAATATCTTAATAATTAGTATAAAATGATTCATACATGTTTATTCTTCTGTATCAACATTACTCACACCCTTGATGAACAGTGGTTTTCAAGTGATGTACAAGACCAGCTGTTGAGATATGACACAACATCTTTAACCTTGAGTGTTAATAAGTTCACATGAGGTAAGTTTGTTTCCAGGAATTCCTTTTCAAAGGTGTTTCAATGGTACTAATCATGCAAACTGCAGTTTAGTCTGCAGTGGTGATATTCAGCCGGTACGCACCGGTACGGTCGTACCAGTTGCTCATATGTCTAAAAACTTCCATACCGGTTGTTGGGTGGAGTCTGAAAAGTTTACTCACCAAGAAAAAACAAACTTCCCTGTTGATTTTGGCCAGCACTGGGTGAGGGAGTGTTGTAGCACTGCTAATCACACCATAATATATAATTTTGAGGCCAGTTCCCATAGGTTTGCTTTCTAAGGTTGGTAACTCTGGTGAGGTGTGAAACCCTTATGGCAAAAGTAAAGAACGCCCACACAAGAACCACGGGAAAAGTTTACCCATGAAACTAGTTTGCCGTTACGGCATTTGTACTGTTGCTCTCTCGGTAAACAGACAGTGGGTGTTATCGGTCTGAAGTACTGACTGATAATATCCACCACTGAGCTTGTGTTTGTGATCCTTGTTTTGTTTGTTTGTTTGTTTCGGGATTTATTGGGCGCATCGGCAACTATGACCATAGTGCGCCATACATATGATAATTATGCATGCTATTTCTTCTCAATTACAGAAAATGGAAAAAGAAACCAGAAAATAATTTTTTTTTCCCTAACTAAAGGAGGTGATATACTTTAATCATCTTCAGAAAGTTATATATGCTTGAGACATTTGTTTCATTGTTTAAAAGTGAGGTAAGTGTAAGATCTTTTGTTGTGGCTGAAGTGCAAAGAATCTGGCGTTCTCTTGTATATTTTGTGCATTCGACCAGAATGTGTTTCACTGAGAGCAGTGTATTACAGTGATGACATTGAGGGGGTATTTCTCCTCTTAAAAGATAACCATGAGTGATATTTGTGTGCCCTATTCGCAGTCGAGCCAATATTACCTCTTGATGTCGGATTGAATTAAAGCTGGAAGGCCATCGCTCAAGGTTTGGCTTGATACTTCGAAGTTTATTATTAGGTTGATTTTCCCATGATAACTGCCATTGGCACATGCATTTTTCCTGGATTATTGGTTGATAGTCTTGATGAGGCACTTTCCATTTTTTCTCGGGTGGTAGGTGAGCTGATTTGGCAGCATTGTCCGCTAGTTCGTTTCCAGGAATTCCAATATGTCCTGGGACCCAGCAGAAATGTATGTTTTTTCCAAGTTCTGATAAGCTATGTAAAGAGCTGACTATTCTTTTCACGACTGGGTGGGTGATGTTCATGGTGTTTTTTTAGTGCTTGGAGTGCACTTAAAGAATCTGTGAAAATTATACTGTTGTTAATATTAAAGGACTCGATATGATTCAGTGCAACCTGAATTGCTATTAGTTCGGCGGAAAATATACTGAACTCAGGTGATAACTGATAAGCTAATGTGATGTTTGGAAAAACTGCAGCGATTCCAATGTGGACATCATTCTTTGATCCATCAGTATGTACTATGGAAAAGCTGGGAAACTGGTCCACTACTGCATGGTATAGTTGCGAGAAGTTTTCTCTATGCAAAGTAGATTTATTCCATTCGTGCAGATGTAAGTCACATGAGGGTGGAATGATATTCCAAGGAGCAAGAGAGGATGGGAGGCTATGTGCCACATTGTCTAAGGTTAGATTTAGTTCTTCTAAGAGGTGTTCTATTCTCATACCCAAAGGACGATTAGCATTAGGGCGGTTTTGGTATAACCTACTGTGCTGTGATGTGAAAAGTATAGGCCAGTTCGGGTGTTCTGGCATAGATCTAATTTTATAGGCATAACGTAGTATCAGTTGTTGTCGCCTGATTGAGAGAGGTGGTTCGTGTGCTTCAGCATATAAGCTATGTGTTGGAGACGTGCGATATGCCCCTAAAGCAACGCGTATTCCACTATGATGGATAGGATCAAGCCAGCGAAGGGCACTAGATCTTGCTGAACTATAGACTGGTGCTCCGTAGTCAAGTTTCGATCTTATTAATGCTCTATATAACCGTAATAAAGTAAGGCGATCAGCTCCCCAATTGGTTGCAGAGAGAACCCGGATGATATTTAGTTTTTGTTGACATGATGTTCTTAGTCTTTTGATGTGCTCAACGAAAGTGAGTTTATGGTCTAAAGTGATTCCTAAGAACCGTATGCTGGGATGAACTGTTATTTGTTGGCGATTCAGTTGTAGCTCCGGATTGGGATGGAGTTTGCATTGGCGGCAAAAATGGATGCAAAATGTTTTTTCTGGACAAAGTTGAAATCCATTAGTCTGAGCCCATGAACAGATCTTATTTATTGCCACTTGCAACTGTCTCTCAATAGTATTCATATTTTTAGCATGACACCAAATACTAAGATCGTCTACAAACAGTGCTTTATCAACAGTGTCTGGAATTTGTCCGGCAATGGAGTTTATTGCAATTATAAAAAGTGAAGCACTGAGTACAGAGCCTTGAGGAACTCCTTCTTCTTGGGAAAATACTTGGGACAGTGAGGTTTTGAATCGAACCTGGAATGTACGCTTGCATAGGAAATTCTGTATGAAAATCAGGAGGTGACCTCGAAGTCCATGACGATGTAATTCACGGAGTATTCCATACTTCCACGTGGAATCATAGGCCTTACTGATGTCAAAGCAGACTAACACATGGTGTTCCGATCTGAGGAATGCATTATGGATGGAATTCTCTAGTCTGACTAGTATATCTAGTGTAGATCTGTTTTGTCGGACACTGTATTGTGCAGAATGTAGCAGATTGAGATTTTCAAGGTACCAGATCAGTCGGCGGTTCACCATCTTTTCGAGAATTTTGCAAATGCAACTGGTCAAGGCGATTGGTCTATAATGAGTGGGATTTGTAGGGTCTTTACCTGGTTTAGGGAAGGCAAGGACCGTAGCGTGATGCCATTGATTAGGAAATTTATCTTCCAGGAAGAGTCTGTTGAATAGATGAAGAAGTAACTGTAATGATTCGGTACTTAGTTCCTGAATCATGGAATAGTGAATGTTATCTGGTCCTACAGCACTGCGTCTAGATGTTGACAAAGCTCTATGTAATTCGTGAATGGTAAAAGGTAAATTGTATTGTTCATCTCCTTTTGAAGAGAAGTTTAACTTTTGTTTTTCTAAACTTGTTTTTAATCTTCTGAAGGTCGGTGTACAACTTTCTATTGCTGATGTTTTTGCAAAGGTTTCACCTAGTATATTGGCAATTCCAGCAGGATCATTTACATTCTGCCCTCTCCATTCCATGATGGGTAGGGGTATCGGTTTATATTTGCCACTCATTTTTCTGATTGCTTTCCAAATTTTATGTGTAGGCATTGCTTGATTAATAGTCAAAGTGAAGCGGATCCAAGCAGCCTTTTTATTGCAGCGTCTAACATATCTCGCTCTTGCTCTAGCACGCTTATATTGAATGAGATTGGTTGTAGTTGGACTCCGGCGAAAAGAATTCCAAGCTTTGCTTTGCATTTTTTTAGCCACAAGGCATTCATCACTCCACCAGGTTTTTGGATGAATCGGTAATTTTGATGAGGATTTCGGTACGGTTTGTTCTGCTGCATGTAATATCATTTTGGTGACATAGTCAACTGCTTCGTCAGTTGTGGAATTTTGGATTATTTCGGGATCAAGCTTGGTTAATTTTTTATAGGACTGCCAATCTGCTTTATCAGTAAGCCAATGCGGAATTTTAGTAGGATGATGAGGGGGCTTATTAAGTAATTCAATTATTATGGGGAAATGATCGCTATGTAGCGGATCGTTGTTTACCGTCCACTTTAGAATAGGATATAAGGTTGCAGAACAGATAGACAAATCTATTGCAGTGCTTGTTCCTGAAGGAAGGTGAACGTATGTAGGTGAACCGTCATTTAGAAGAAGGAGGTTGTTATTGTCTAGACACTGTTCAATTAGTTTTCCTCTTTGGTCGATGTTGTTGTTACCCCAAAGAGTGTGATGACCATTTAAGTCTCCCAGAATGAGGAAAGGTGTTGGGAGTTGAGCTATAAGATTGTTGAGATCATTTTGCTGGAAGGTATAGCTTGGTGGAATGTATAAGGAGCAGATTGTCATATGGATGTCAGCAGCTATACGGACTGCTATTGCCTCGAGGGGAGAGTTCAGTGAGACCTGTTTGGTAGGAATATGTGGGTTTGTTAAAATAGCTATGCCACCATGTGCGATATTCTGATTGGTTCTGTCTTTTCTAATAATGTTATAATGAGACAGTTTTGGTGTATTTTGGGGTTTTAAATAAGTTTCTTGAAGGCAGATACATATTGGTGAGTATTTACAGGAAAGATCGTATAGGTCATCGATATTGGCGCGGAATCCACGACAGTTCCATTGTATTATTCTGTTCATTGTTTATCTCTTATTAGACTTTCTGAGCGTTTTCGGGTTGTTGAGGTTTTCTGTTTTTCACTTTTGTTTTTATCTTTTTTTGGGAAGGAAGGCCTTTCGGTGTCCATATCTTCTTCAACAAAGATTTGAAGAACAGGGTCATCTGCTGATTTTTCTTTAGTGTCCATTTGTTGTTGGTGACTAGAAGTTAGGATATGTTTTTCTTTAAATCCTTCATCCGGAGTGTGTATGTTTTCTTGTGGTATGGTAATTGGTGTATTGACTGCTTGGGTTTGAGTTGCACTGTACAAAGATTTTACGTAATTTGAGAAAGACTGTTTTGGAGGTACTGTTATTTCAGTTTGCGATCCGGTTGATTGGAATTTTTTGGTGGCTTGGGCATACGTAGGTCTGTCTGCATGAATTGGTGGTGAGATGATTCTTTTTGCTTCTTGGTAAGAAACATTATCCTCAGTTTTATATTTCTGGATAAGTTTCTCACTTTTCCAGCGCTCGCATATTCTGGCATAAGCGGGATGATCTTTTTTGCAATTTGGACATACTGATTGAGGAGCATTACAGTTTTCGCAATCGTGTTCGATTGAACCACACTTTGCGCAAGTAGGGGTTCCCCGGCAAGCTGTTTGGGAATGTCCATACTTCTGACATCGGAAACACCGCAGCGGGTTTGGGACATATGGTCTGACATTACATACCAGATATTCGGCCTTGATGGATGATGGACGATTCGGTGTGTTAAAGGTCAAGATCAGATTGCGGGTAGGGATCAGATTACCATCTTTTCTCGTGGAGATTCTCTTGACATGAATAACTCCTTGTTCTTTCAGTTCTTCTAGCATTTCTTCTTCAGTTACATCTAGTAAGTCCCAGTTTGAGATCACTCCTCTAGAGGTGTTTAGTGATCTGTGGGGTGTTACAGTTACTGGGAGACCTGCAAAGAAATTTGTTTTCAGAAGTCGCTCAGAATGTTTGGTATTAGATGTCTCAATGAGAATATCTCCTGATCTGAGTCTTTTTACGGATTTCGGAGATCCTGCTTTACTTTCCAATTCCTTTTGAATTCTAAAGGGAGAGAGTTTGCCAACTGCATTCTCACCAGTTGAATGGATGATTAGATAGGTTGGAATTGGATATGTCTCTGGCTCAGTTTTTTGGCGCTTTGCCGTTCCTGCTGTGGAACTGTCTTTCTTTTTTGATATCTGGGTTGCGTCTGGCAGCCCAGATAAGTCTGAGTTTGATTTACTCATGATATGCTCTTTTTGGCCCCAGGAGATTGTCTTTTTCTCCCAGGTTACCAGCCCCGCCACGTGGAGGCAAGAGCGGTGCCGCCTAGTGACCCAAGCGAAGAAAAGGGTTAGTAATAACTAAAAATAAAAAGAGGGATTAAAGAAAGGTGGCTTTCCTTTCTAGGTTATAGTATTTGAATATATCTATTTAATTATAATATTCAGGAGTTATCGGACTTTCGAAACTCAGGAGAAACGTATTTACAATTAAGCGTACTAGATAATCACTCTGGAAAGGCGCTGTGGTCACTAATATCGCTTGGCACTCGGGGCCTTTGTGATCCTTAATTCTCAAAAGTTTACTCACAGCAATAAGTAACGCATGTGGAGTTTTACTTTGTGAGTAGTGTTTTTAAATTGCATTTATAATAAATTGTTTAAATCATAATGCTTAGAATGAAAAGGCAACAGTTTAGATAAATTTTTGAATATTTCTACTAAACGTTGTACAACAGAAAGGGAACAAACAAGAGCTATGATACTGTTGATATTGAACTACGACTTGGAAATTCATCTAAAACTGTGCAACAATCAATACAGCCTGAAATATTTTCTCATTCTGAGCAGAAGTTAGTACAAAACGCAATAAACAATTTTTATTTCTGGAATGAAAAGCATTTGGATTATTTCAAAAATAAGTACAAATGGCTTATTATTGCCAGCAATGTGAATGTGGGATGCCAGTGGTGCTCGAAGGCTTTATCTTTAAGCACTTTCGGTGCTAAACACTTACATATTTCATCAGAGTGGCAATCATGTTCTGTCAAAGCTCACGGTTCTAATAAAAAGAATATACAATCATCAACGAGAAAAAAACTGAAAGAACATCATGAGTCAGCTTCACACAAAAAAGCATTACATATAATCAAAACATCCGAAAAAAAATATTATTTCAAAGTATTGACATGACTAATGAAAAATATTTAAACAGCACTATAAACATCTTCTTTAATACCATTTATTCCATAATTAAAAGCAATAAACCATTCACTAACATGGAACATTTAATAGCTTTGCAAAAAAAAAAGAATAACATTGATTTGGGAGTATCTTTGCACTCTAGATTTATGGTCTCACTTGTCGTCAAACACATCTCCACTGAAATCAGAAAAAGTTTTTGGAAAACTGATAAGTCAACATAGTAAAATTTCAGTTATCATTGATGAAGCTTCAACTATTTCACATAACAGCATCTTAATAGTTTATTTAAAATCAGAAATTCAAAACTCTGAAGATAGTTTAACTGTTTTTGTTGATCTTCTGGAGTTAGAAGGAACAACATTGAAATAATTAACCAAACTTTGATATCAGTTCTGGAGAAGTATAGTTTCAATGAAAATTATTTATGTGAAAATCTTATTGGATTTTGTGCAGATGGAGCCAGTGTGATGTTAGGAAAAGAGTCAGCAGTTTCTGCCAAAATTTCTCACCGTATGCAATGAGAGAGGTAAAACAAGTAAACTACTTTCAGCATTTTCTTGATAAACTGTTTATTTTCATACTTCAAATAAGCATCAAAGAGAGTTAAATGATATTTCTAAAGAGTTTGGAACTAAAGTACTGAAAATAGGGAGAATATTTGGACCTCAATGGGTAGCCTGCAGTGCTAGAACTGCAAAAGCTGTTTGGAAGTCCTATGAAACTTTGTATGTTCACTTTAATAAAAATCATAAGTGGGAATTGTGAAACATTTCAAAAATGAAATTTTTTTTTAAAGATTTGGCCTAGGATTATGAAATCCTAGTAGAGATTTCAATACTCTCTACAGATTTACAAGAAAGAAATATTTCATTAATTAAAGCTGATAGATTAATTCATCAAACAATAAAATCAATTGAATATATGAAATCAAATAAAGGACCACATGAAAAAGAAGCAAAAGATATTATGAAAAATAAGAAATATAATATATCATTTGAAGTAAAGCAAAAAATAACATCGATTCCCAGAGAAAAATTGTTTGATCGTCTAATACATTTTATGAGAATGCGATTGCTGTTTGATGATGTAAATGAAAAGTATAATGATCTTCTGAGCTATTAACCCCAGGGGCTCGCATCTGGTGAGTATGGGCTTGGCACACCCAGGGAACTGAGCTGGATATCATCATTCTCTTTCTTAGTGACTCCTTTCTACTCTCTCTCTCTCTGGGAAACTCGGGAATTTTTTTCTGGCTGGTGCAGCACAAGCATCAGGCTTCCTTGCACCATATAGCTAATAATAATAATAATTTCAACCTATTAAACCCTAAAACTTGGCCAGGTCATGTTTGTGAAGCTCCATGGATTGAAGGTGAAAATAAATTACAACAATTAAGTCAACTAATTAAATACAATATTCCAGTAAATGACTTTCATTGATAGCAGAGATGCCATGTATAATAATGTGCCTGAGCCTGACAGTATTTTAAGGGCTAAAAGAATCTTAAAAGTTACCACTGTTAATGCTGCGGAAGCTGAAAGAGGCTTTAGTACTGTGAATAATATTATTGAGAATAAACAAAATTCTCTTACTATGGAAACAAGTCACCTAATGACCATCAATTTAATGGGAAAATTGCTGGAAGAATTTGATGCAATTCCTTATTCAAATCATGGATCAGGCAAGGACATCATCTAGCATGCAATAATCGTGTCAAAGAAAAGGCATCAAAAACAATTTCCCAAAACCAATCAATGATTTGAAAATTACTGGAATAATGTTGTTGTCTAAAAATTATATTTATTCCAATATTATTTATGATAATTAAAATGTTTCTTTTTCTTGCCATTACAGTTTGTTGTTCTTATTTTTCATTACTTGAATTCCCTATACATAATTTTATCTTAGAGTACTGGTTGTTAAATAATTTGAATATCACCACTGTTAGTCTGGTGCACAACTGAAGGGTGCATACAATGTTAGCTCCTTGATCTGTTACAAAAGTCAGCTTGGAAAGAATGTCTGGCTGAAGACCTAATTTCACAAGCCTGCGACTCAACACTTTTCCGATATTAGTGGCAGTTTTACAATCATCATGAAATTCACAAATGAACAGTCCTTTATTCCACAGCTTCCAGTTATCATCAATACATTGCAATGTCAGCTTCACGTAGGATATGTGTTTATAGTCATCTGTCCGCATCTTGGTAGATGCACTACACTGATATAGATCAATTAATGACTGAATATTGGGGATGAGTGTTTTTCACTGCTTTTCAGCTTCCTTTTGTGCATTGTGAGAAATTACAGGAGGATATGGAAAGAAATCTCTAACATTCAGATTTCCGTGCAGTGACCCTACTTTTATTAAAAACTGAGAGTACTCTATGAAGCCAGAACCAATCACAATGTCAAAGGGTCTAATGTCTTTTGTAACATAACGAGACAAGTTTTAGTAGCTTCATCCTTTACTTTCTCTAGTACATGTAAAGAAGGTGGATGTAAGTAGTTCTCTATGCCAGTATTGATTTTACAAGGATGACGACTTAAATGCAAAGTTCCGGGTTTTTTTGGCAGAGTAACTTAAAAGAAAGTGGCATTTTACTGAACGACAGAAATTTTCAATTCAGTAGTTACATTTTGTATTTCATGAAATAATTTCCATACATCACTTTAAGCATTATTTTTTTTCTGTCAAAATATATTCACCACTTTTCATTTTGAGGAGTGTGCATTCTTTTCCATATTTGAAAAAAACAACTAAAAACTCAAACCTAATAAATAAATAAATATTGTTCACATGCTAACTGCAACATTCCTGTTGCAGTTAGCATGTGAATGCGAAATCAGAAACACAAGTAATCCAGAAGTTAGAATTGCCAACTCTCACTAATAAGTTGCCAAATGCAGTTAAAAGTCAATGTTTTCTCATGTTGCCAAATCATATTTTATAACATTAAAATATACAAAAGTTACCTACACAAAAAAATAACATTTCTCTTCATCCACATTTCCTTCTGAAATAACACGAGTCGGGAAACAATGAGATTGAACTGCTGCGGGTGTAAAGTAGCAGGTTATGAACACCTTGCGATTCATCCAATCTTATGCAAATCAGTTTGTGGTATTTAATACAAACAGCAGTTTGTTTCCAAATTTCTTAAAGCATTTATAACCATCTGTTGTTAACTCACTTTACAAATTCTCTACAATTTGCGACTTGTTGCAATTGCCAATAAACTGCAGTTCATCCCTACTTGTATGTATCTGACCTCTACTTCTTCAATGCAACTAAGGGGAAAGGAATGCTTTATTATCATGCTAATTTGTTTCCGTTATGATACTCTCTTTTTGTGACCAAGGCAGTTTAATGCGATTGCATTTGACTGCAAAAACAGTTCCCCATTTCGTTCATATTTCAACATATGTTTTATTTAGCTCTATTGAATAGTCTGTTTATAATATGGGACTTTCCCTTTCTCTTGTACTAATTGGGTATTCCTAGTCCAAGCATTGTCCTCAACTGCAACACAAAGAGTGCCAGATAACTTTCTGTTTATGTTTTCTCTATCACGAGTTACCTGCTAATACAAATAAACTTTTCTTTGAATTAAAAATTGCTCAAGAAAGACTGAAATACTTAATGTTTCATAAAATTTCAACTCAAATATCGCCCAACCATACCCAAACTTGAATGTTATATGTGCTACTCAGTCCAACCCAAGCCCAATTATGTGTGCTAGCAGGCCCAAACCCAGCCCAGGCAGACCTCTAACAGACTAATAGCATCCATAAGGAGAGGTGAAAGTGATTCTTGCGCTGCATCTATTGAGATATAAAACAACCTGGACAAACCCTCCATGTGTAGATGTAAAGTACCATTCATAATAAATCCAATTGATATAGTGCAGCATACATTTTGTAGTGTTGTATTGGGTTATGTTGCTGTTCATGTTGTAAAATTGACCACCTATTGCCAGAAGGAGATGGTAACTGGAGGTCGATAGAATACTATCGACTTCCAGTTACCATCTCCTTTTGGTACTAGGAGGGACAGACAGGATAGGAGGAGGTTAGGTTACTGGTTAAGAAAACACAAGCAGTGCACCCAGGTGATGTGAGTAGCCAGTTCAGCCAATTTGGTGTGGCATAAGCATTGAGAAAACAAGAATGACAGTCAGTTGTGCTATTGGTCAAATGACTGTGATAAGAATGACAAAAAGAGTGAGCCTATAAATCAGAATGTCTTATGAGGGATTTTAATTATCCAGATATTGACTGTATCTTGAGGGTTGGTCACTCCCACAGCAGTATACATTTTCTGCCTCTAATGGATGGCTGTTTTCTACTGCAGCATGTTAGAGAGGCAACAACAGAAAGAAATAAACTTAATCTGATTATCTCTGACTCTTCATGCATTAAGAACGTCAAGGTAAAAGAACTCTAAATGGCAGTAATGGGGTGTTGAGAATCATAGTGGTGTAAGTCAGTAATTTTATAAATATGAGCTGTTCATATTTCCTGCATTCTCTAGGTGTCCACTGTTTAGTTTCATAGCAAAATCAGTAATTTTATAAATATGAGCTGTTCACATTTCCTGCCTTCTCTAGGTGTCCACTGTTTAGTTTCATAGCAAAATAAGTCAAAGTTGCAGTTCTAACCAAGAGATGTCAGCACTTATTTTGAATAGTTAACAATAAGAGCAGAAAGTTTAGAATCATAGTGAAGTAAGTCTGACTTACACCATTCTGTTCCTAAACAGCTTGTATGATGAAGGTTACATTTCAAGTGTGTATTGTTGTAGCAAGATGTCTTTTCATATTTCACGTAGCAATGTCTTTTAAGTTGAAATCTCAATAAACAGAGGATTTTAAGTTGAAATCTTGAGAAATGGAGCACATCAAGAGACCAACCAAGTAGAAGAATCATGCCAGGAAACTTCCTTCAGACCTAGAAAACGTAAAAGGAAAGAGTCAAAAAGAGCTGTAGCCAGAAGACTTTGCAATTCAGGTCGGGTCAGGCATATGTGAACTCAAAAGGAACTCAAGTTCAGTGTAAGCGGTTTGAAAACTTAAGATTGTGGTTGTAAAAAAAGATGCATAGAGTCCTTAACAGAAGAGGAAAGGAGAAAGCAATCTGATAATTTTATATTCTTTTTTGTATCGGATACAACACTTTTGTTGTATCTGATGGAATGGTGACAAGAGCTTTACAAAAATTGTGGAATTATACTTCATAACCGTTTTGCCATCATTACATCACTAGGGTACCGACCCACCCACTGAAGAAGGGCCAATAGCCCTGAAACGGTGCCATCTGGGTGGTGGTATCTGCTGAGAATAAGTAACAATAGTCTTCTCCTTTGGTGAAGCATTACTTACTCGAAGTGGTGCAATATCATGGCAACTCGTTGTGATGGTATTCACAATATGAGATATAACTTAAACGATGATGCTCTTGCAAACATTTGCTAATTCAGAGTTTAGCTGTGTACTAATATGATGCATTTGCACTAAACTGTAGGTAGTTAAGGATCACATTAATATTTTCCCAGTATTTCAAAGTCATTACATTTAAAAAGATAATCCAAACAGGAAGTTCCTTAGCCCTGACTTGAACCTAAGAAAAACGTATGTGCTTTATTGTGAATGGTGTGGGCAAAGAGAGACTGAATCTCTTACTATAATTTAATTTACATTTTCACGTTTCTCGAAAGGACACTTGCAAGGCCTGTGGCAAGTATAAACAGTCAATTGATGCAGACTGATGATTGATTGACAAAGACAGGACAGGTGATTTGGAGGGGCAAAAACAGAGAAATCAAGAAATCAACTAAATGGCTGAGGGAGTAAAGGCCCGAGGAAATTCTGACATCTATACAATCACGATAGATTCACAAAAAGCCTAAAATTAACTGTTTCTGAGGCCTACTATAGGCACAATATCTACTGCTATAATTTAGGTTTGCATGACATCATAAATAACCTTGGCTACATATATGTTTGGGATGAGACCATTGCATTCAGAGGTTCACAAGAGATTGCTTCTTGCCTGACTAAGCATATTAAGTTGAACAAAAAAAAAAAGCGTATGATGATATACAGCAACATATGCACTGGCCAAAATCAGAACATCAAGGTATCCTTATCATTAATGAAACTGATTCAAGAAACTTCGGTTGAAGTCATAGACCACAAATTCATGGTTTCTGGCACTCTTACCTTCCAAATGACTCAGACTTTGGGCTGATTGAGCAAGCTGGAAAAAACAAGATTATCTATGTCCTGGGTGGATGGTATGATACTATGAAGTCTGCTAGAAAACACAACAGGTTTATGGTTGTAAAGATGCAATAAGATGACTTTCTGAAAACAGAAGCTCTTGAAAAAGGCATAACAAAGCAGAAGAACGTTGAAGGTGAAAATGTAACTGGTTGAAGATACAGTGGCGCCATTATGAAACAGGAAAACCCGTTCACGATTTTCTACAAGTGTACATTGAATGATGACATCAGGGAACTGCATGTCAAACCCAATAGGGAGGGTTGACCTAAGAGCTTGAAAAGTACTGAACAAGAAAAGTTGTATGATGATTCTAGCGTTGAACTTACTAAAAAACGCATAGAGAAAAGTCTCTTTTGTCTCTTTTCTTTCTAAAGAAAAGAGACATGCTATACCTTCTCAAATACATCCCTTCTAATGCCTTCTTTAAAGGTATTAGAACCTCAAAGAAAGTTCATGATCTATGTCCCTTATCTGACTAACAGAAAGAAGATGAAGCATAAACAGTAGTTTGTATACGGTAACAGTGTTTTATGATTATCGAATTATTATGACTTTTTAATTGCATTTTTAAAAGAAAATGAGAAAAACAAAAAGCAACTATAATTTTTTTTTTAATTTTGCAACCATCTTTTACATTATTATTATATTTATGTTCGTCTTAGTTTCTTTTATGATCATTTTGCAACAACTAAGACAATCTTAACAATTTTGACAAAAAATTCCCAATGTGTCTAACTCGCAGGTTTTTTTAAAATTTTGTTAGAGTGTAATTTTTACAGGGAAAAATATAATCTCTTTTGTATGAAATCACAGTCATCTCCTTACAGTAATTTACCATTCTAAAATAGGTAAACTACTTAGAAACATAATGGTGTATGTTAATTATATAAACACTGCTGACCAAAAAATTTAATATTAACAAATATCGTCAAGCTCATGTAAATTTTTGAAGTGTTTTTAACCCCCAGGTGTATCACAATTCATTAAATTTTTTTGGTTTTTTATGAATGTAAACACAAAACACCTTGTTCTCAAAAATTAGAATAGACTGACTTACACCACTATGAATCTCAACCCTCCATATATTGGAGTGAAATTTACTTAAGGATCTAGCTACTCAAGGGTAAAGGGAAGGATGAAGAGAAGGAACCAACTGATAATGTTACCAACTGCAAATTCTAAATAGGAAGCATTCAGGAAAGTAATCATAGAAGCTACCGCGTTTTTATACCCAAAAAGAGTATTCAAGGTTTAGATCTAAATGAATATCAGATGATATTCATTTCAGACGATATTCATTTAGATCTAAAGAGACTAGTAACAAAGAAGCAAATGTGTGGGATGATTATAAATTATAAAGGGGCACACAGATGTCTAAAGTACAAACTAATCTGCAAACATGTCACTAAGGGGGTTAGGCAAGTTAAGATATTATGAGAATTCTTTGGCTTAGAATGCAGAGAAAATAAGCAGAGTATTGTGCTTATTTTGTCACAAGAAAGAAAGGGATAAATCACAGTTGTCCACTAAATATGAATGGCATAACTACTAATTATCCTGCAGGTTGCAAACAAACTAAATAAATATTATGTATCTACATTTATCTGTGAAGAGGTTTTAAGGATTTGGGAATACCAAAAGTAAACAGTCATAAAAAAAAAAAGTGCAGCCATTATCAACTCACTGCAGGATGGAAGCCTCCTCAACAATTCATGCTGAGGGAAATGGACCATAATCTGCCACGCTGGTCCAGTGCGGGTTGGCAGATCAACCATATTCAGCAGTCAGGGGCTTGTACTCCGGTCTACTCATAATTGGGAGCTAAATGATTTTGTGATAATGAATAAATTGTTGAAACTAAAAGTAAATAAGGCACCTGGGAGTGTAGAATTGTCCAATTATTAAAAAGAGAAACAAAAGAAGCTAGTAAACCTTTTCCATAATCATGAAATCATCCTTGGATTCAGAGGGATTTCCTATACTGAAGATGTGCAAATGTCTTTCCTATTCACAAAGGAAGATCAAAGGATGAAGTGAGTATTACAGACCTCTTAAGCTTGACTTCCGTTCCATGCCAAATAATGGAGTCAGTGATTAAAAGAAGTATTTCAGGATCATCCTGACAACAACAATTACATGGGAATCAGTACTGAATTGTGAGGGGGGAGATCTTATCTGTCCAATCTGCTACTAAGACACAGTAATAAGTCATTTCCCATCTAGTAAGGTGGTAGATGACTTATTACTGTGCTTTATTTCACCAGTTGATGAGAGTCATCTACCACCTTACTAGGTGGTAGATGACTCTCGTCAACCGGTGAAATACCACCACTTTGCTTATTGGAGGCTTGAAGTGGTGGAACCCATGTTTAGTCTCCAGAGCTAAGTTCCGGTCAACCGTTTGCCCACCTCTTCCATCATGCAGTATGACTGATGATTTTGAGGTAATGATGAACATCGTGATGAGATCCAATATTTCTTACATTTTGAGGGTACAGCTCTAAAACGGTGTTCGCAGGCCGGCCGCTAGTTAGTACACCACAGCGAACCTATTGGCAACTCTCTAGGAGGCTTTCGGATCAGCTAGTGTATAATCTTGCTACCTCTACTCTGCCAGATAGTGACTGGAAGGAGTCCGAGTAGGGTGTATGCGGGGAGAATTGTTGAGGCCACATTATGTCAAGGATCTGGGTATATTCTTACCATGTGTACGCCATATCCAAAAATTTCATTACTTCATACAGCATGTCCCCCCCACTTTTTCTTACTATCGAATACACCAGGAATTGTCAAACTAATAGAGCAAGCTTATCTGTGAAAAGATCTAAACCTCCCAAACACTTCCTAGTTCATTTCACAAATATACGTGGTCTCAATTCTAATCTCAATGATGTTCATTTCTTCCACTTGCAGTCTGCCAAACCCCATGTACTTTTTCTGACAGAATCTCAGTTATCGGTTGATTGGACCACTGTTCATCTCAGTTGCCCAAATTATTTGCTGTATAATTCCTTTTGCCTGAAAGATGGTACTAGTGCATATGTACATTTTGATATTCCCTGTCAGAGACTTGGTAATTTGGAATCTCCTCATTTCGATCTTCTCTGGTTTAAAATCTCTCTACTTCATTGTGTCAAATTCATCTGTTGTCTCTACTGTTCTCCCAACTCCACTAATCACTTGGAGCTCTTTGACTTCCTCTCTTTGCAATTTTTTTTTTTTTTTTTTTTTTTTTGTTAGTTTTTTTGGCGCATCAGCTTCTGTGACCATATTGCACTTCCCAAGGTTTTAGAATTTTGTACTCTGATCCAAGCCTGAGGTGGGATTCGAACCCGCGACCTTTGGGTTGCCAGGCAGGTATTTTACCCACCCGACTAGCCCGATCGGCTCTTTGCAACTCGACTTTCTCCAGTCCAACTTTCCTATCAGTGAGGTAAATTTCCTTGGTGATTTTAATGTTCACAACTCCAGCTGGCTTCCGTTTTCTAGTCACACCAACCCAGCTGGTCGAGATGTTGAGACTTTTGCAATTACTAATGACCTTGCACAGATTGTTCATTTACCTACAAGAATACTGGAGAATCCTAACCATGCAGCCAACACGCTTATTCTTTTTCTCACAAACAACCCTTCTAAGTACATGGTCGAAGTGAGTGGTCCTTTAGGCACCTCAGATCACAACTTGGTGATTGTCTCTTCTCCAATGGAGCCTTTATCTCATGGCTATTCTCAACCTCGTATTGTTTGGCATTACAGGTGACCCCCGCTTAGCGCTGATAATTTGTTCCGGAAAAACAGAGCGAGCGCTAAGTGAATCCGTGCTAAGCGAGCGCCACATTCCCATAAGGTAACATATGTATTTGTAAGTTGCGGTCAATGCCATAGGATATTTCCTAATCAATAATAAACGGTAGTGAAAAGATGCACAAATGTCGGTCAAAATATTTAATATTCAAATATTTGTACATATGAAATATTCTGCATTACATACGTATATAATTATGTGGTAACTACTTATATATCAAAATTAAACTTAAAATTCCAATTAAAATTATGAATTTAATTGATCTAAATTGATTTTAATTGATGAATTTAATCATGAAAAATGTCGATTTTGAGTTGGCCCTCTTGTAAATAAACAAAGGGTATTAATTTTAAATCCCCCACAGCGTTACTACCCAACAATAAAGTCACCCGATCCTTCGCCACTTTGAAACCTGGCATGTTTTTTTTTCTTCTTTCAATATGAAACTTCTTTTAGACATTCGTTTCCACAAAAGTCCTGCTTCATCTATGTTATAAACTTGTTGAGAAGTATAACACACAACACCCCTCTTCAATAATTTTTTTGAAAGTTTCGGTTCCTTGATCTGCACTTGCGGCTTCTCCCTAGATTTTAAATCTATTCAACCAGCCCTTACCAGTTTTAAATGGTTCCACTTTTTTTTTTTTTTTTTTAAGGGGAGTTTTCTTCAGATCATCATATTGGCTAATCTCTCTCTTATATAATATTTAATTTAACTGAATTCTGCATTAGATATTATCTTCAATAAAATTAGTTATGTCTTAACATTTCAATCCTAATAGTCAGGCTAACCCTAGTTGCTTGCAGTGGAACAGCTATCTTTCCCGCTGATAAAATTAATTCTTTATTTTTTTTTATAATTGTTCTTACAGTTAAACTTGCAAGTCCTAAATTATGGCACACATCCGCTTGTCATTGACCGGAATCGATTCGCTTCAAAACGTCTAATTTAATTTTCAAATTCAGTATTTTTCTTACATTTATAGTCTTCACACTGCGTCCAGACGTTGTTGCTTTTTCATTCTTATCGGCCATTATTAACTCTTCGAAAATGTAACTGTGTTGGTTGCATTAATTACGATACAATATTTGAGTAAACTGTCTGTTACGCACGATGTCTAATACTGTATTGAGTGATGATTAGTCTTTGGATAAATGCATATACAGTAAACCCCCGCTATTCGCGGGGGTTATGTTCCTGAGAAATGCTGCGAATACCGAAAACGCGAATACTGAGTTATGGCTCCCATAGTAATAAAGCGGTTCCGTTCCAAAATATGAAATATATAAGAAAAACTAGTCTAAAATTTTGTCTATTTATGTATTATATGTACTTTCATAATATGACTATGTACATAGACAGTACATAGTGAAATGCAAGCATATGGCATCGAAATGAAAATAAGAAACAATTTAATATTAAATGTAATATTTATTACAAATTTCAAACAAATATTTCAAACCAGTGCCTTTGCTATAGCTAAAAAACTTATCCCGCCAGTGCTATCACCAGTTTCACTAAAGTGTTGGTAAAGGAGTTTTGTCTTTTCACGAATGATGAGTGAACTTAACAGAATTTTATTTTGAGTTCGGTCTTCTATCCACAGATTTAAAGCTTTTTCCATTTTTTCTAATTTAACATCATGAGTTACAGAACAAATTTTTGAAACAATTAGCTCGTTTTCATGGACACTACGGCAGATTTTTTCTTCCGATTTTTTGATTGATCGTACCATTGACTCATTGATTTTATAATGTTTTGCCACTGAGAAGCACTTTTACCATTAGAAATTTTGTCCAATAACTCAATTTTATTCGCTAATGTCATCATCATCTTTGATCTTTTCACATTTCCCTTGTTATTCGTAGCCATATTTTCGTACGGGTTAGAAAGAACTTGTCCACAATAAAGTCACTTTCTTCTGTCGAAAAAGTCTGTTTTACGCTGCAAAATGGTAGATTTATCACTTTTGTAAGCATATCAATTTATAAATTTATTCAATTTATAAACATATAAATTAAAAGCAAACGAAACCTTCCATGGCAAGCGCATAACACATACTGCCGACCGGGCTAGCCAGGTGGGTAAAGTGCTTGCCTGGCAACCCCAAGGTCGTGGGTTCGAATCCCGCCTCGGGCTTGGATCAAAGTACTGCAAAAACTTTGGGAGGTGCACTATGGCCACAGAAGTCAATGCGCCAACAACTACCAAAGAAAAAAAAAAAATAACACATACTGAATAAGGATTAGAGAGAAACATCTACGCTTGCGATTTTGTCACCCCTCTCCCCCCCCACCCACTGACCACTGTTTTGACCGGGAAAGATAATTTTAGCTACGCCCATGTTTTTTTATGGCGGAACATGTTCACGGCGCTTTAAAATTCACATTTTTTTAGGTTTCATTTCATATTAAATCAGCGACCGCGAAACCAAGAATACAGATACCGCAAATAGCAGGGGTTTACTGTAACGCAGATATTACAAGCAATATACTTGATAATTTTTTAAAATGTTGATCTCAGAACTATGTAACAAGTCACTGTACTGCATTAAATTAGCGTGCAAGAAAATTTCTCAAGTCGGTGCAGGAAACGTTTTAATGCTGGTTTGCTATTCATTTTCAAGCTATCAACTCCATCAAATGAAACGATTTCGTTAAAAATGCAATCTGTAAAAGAGCGTTATAGTGATCTGTGACAGCGTTATAGTCAGATACGGGTTATAATATAAGAACAGCGTTATAGTGAATCAGCGTAAAGCGAACCGTGTTATAACGGGGGCCTGCTGTATAAGAATGCAAAATGAGATGACCTGCAAGATTTCTTTTCCTTGGTCAGATTACTGTTTCAAAACTTCTGATGTCAACGTTTGCTCAGATCGTGTCAGTGAAATTATTCTTGTAGGAATGGAATCCTTTATTCTACACTCCACTTTAAAATCTTATCCTTTATCTAAACCTTGGTTTTCTAATAAATGTGGTAGTAGTAGTAGTAGTGGCATGTGATGCAAGAAAGCATGTGTATGAGCTTATACAGCATCAGCCAAAAAAAAAAAAAAAATCACACCATTCCCTCCAAATGCCTATCCAGTTCCTCCTTAAATTTATTCAACCTATCAAGTTCCATAACGACAGATGGAAGTTTGTTCCAGCAATTAACCACCCGCTGGCTAAAGGCGCCTTATACACCTCAATCAGATCACCGTGCAGGTGCCTAGTCTCCGGCCACTGCAATTTGCAGAACTTAAGCCTCTCTTGGTAAGAGGATCCCTTCATTCCCCTCACCAATCTTGTTGCCCTTCTCTGTACATGCTCAAGTAAATCTACATCCTTCCTAAAATGAGGCCTCCAGACCTGTACGCAGTACTCAAGGCGTGGCCTGACCATTGCTTTATACAGAGGGATAATCACCTCCTTTTCCCTGCTAGCAAAATTCCTATATATCATTGACAAAACCACATGACCTGCCCTGGCAGCCTGTCTACATTGCTCAGAAAACTTCATATCTGCCTGCACAATTACTCCCAGGTCTTTTTCATTTTCTACCACCTTAAGTGTAGTACCACACAGTTGGTACGTTTCTCTGGGGTTACTTCTACCCATATGCAGTACTTTGCATTTGTCAAGGTTAAACTTCAGTTGCCACTTCTTAGCCCATCTGCCCAACTTATCTAGATCCTGCTGCAGTAGCACACTGCCATTACTGTCATTAACAACCCTGCCGACCTTTGTATCATCTGCAAACTTCGACATTAAGCCTGATATACCTTCTCAATATCATTGATAAATATACAAAACAACAATGGACCCAACACCGAACCCTGTGGGACTCCACTAATAACATTAGTCCACGAAGAGCAGCACCCATTGATTACCACCCTCTGTCTTCTCCCACTTAACCATCCTTTTATCCATTGTAGCAACTTACCCTTAATGGTAAGGCTGTTCAAGAGAAGAACGTTGCATATCGTAATTATGCTTGTTTCCAAATCTTCAGATTCATTTTCTGCTTACACGAAAGCTCGCAACAATTGTAAAGCAGTTATCAATCGGTCCTAACTAGATTTTGAACAGGCTAAGTGTAGAAAACTTGCTTCTTGCCCTAATGTTAGCCAAGCATTCTGGCCTCTAGCCAAAGCTATTGGCCGCAACTTTTGCTCATATCTTTTGGAATGGGGGGAAACATTGGTGACTAAAACTGCTGATTTGTTTAATGTATCCAGAGCAGCTGTATCAAAAGTGATGTCTGCATTCACCAAGTATGGAAAAAATATCTGATAGGACAAATTATGATCAACCAGTAATTAACCATTCCCCCAATAAATATTGAGGTCAATTTCAAGGACACCCTGTGTCCTTGAAAGCCTCCTTTATAAAACTGTTATTGCGTGAATAAGGTATATGAAACCAAGTCCAGGTAATACATAATTTTTTCAAATTTTATTACTTAGGCACCTTTAGTTATTCTGCTAATGTGCCACTTATAATCAAATTCCTCCAGTATTTCGCACAACATATCTATGTCAATGTGGCCAACTGCTTCACAAATGTGTTCTTTAAATTCCATAATGGTTCAGCATAGGTGGAATATACACATGGTCTTTTTTACAAATCCTCAGAAAGTAGAGGCGCCTCCGTAGCCAGGTGGGAAGGAGCAGCAGTGCGTAGCACACGCTTCTTGATTAGACCGGGGTTCGAGCCCGTCACCACCGAATACGGAGGATGCGGAAAGGTCATTCAGGGAATGACCACCGCATATCCCGGAGCAATATGGCCTTAGTTGCTAATGCTCCTAAAAACCAAAACAACAACAACAACAACAACAGAAAGTAGAGTTAAAGCTAAAGGAGTTAGTCAAAAGAAGGGACCATGGGAATTAATTCACATCAGTTCAACTATGTTCTCATAGACTTTTGTTTGGCCACCACCTCAACCAGGTGGTGGCCAAACAAATATGAATCTATAAACAGGCATCCTTTATGAATTTTCCAGAAATTTCCATACCATTACAGGAAATCCACTCTATGGCTTCTTTTAAAACTTACACATAACAGTGGTTGCAGACTAGCTTGTTGAACAAAAGTACACACTGTGCCTTCTCAGAGTTGGTAAATTCTATCATGATCACAGTTTTGTGATTATGGTGCCACCCACAGCAGTGCACACATTATCCATTTGAAAAATCAAAAACTTGAAGATCTCTGATATCCCCTTGGAAGTGGTTTCAGGTTTGTATCATGTACTATTCACACAATGTTTTAGTTTTATAAAGGTTTGTGGGCACCTTGTGTATGTAACATACTATAACATGGATATATCAAAACCTCAAAAATTTAGGCTAATAGATAGAAAGGGTAGTCAAAATTATACAATATATGTAAATACAGAGGTGTATTGCTAAAAAAAAATACCAGAATGCTCATTCTCCAGAAGACTATATGATAACGCCACATCGACTGTACAGTAACTGAATCGGACTTCAGACTCACGGTTCGTAGAACAACCATTTCTAACTTTCAGTTCATGGCAAATCAAAATGCAGCATTTGCACACATCACAGTACATCTTATTTGTTGGATCTCTTTATCTAACACATTGTACTTTAGTAAGAAATGTTCCAAGTTTCATTGCAAAATTTATATTTTTGTTTTTAAATAAATTTTTAAAGAAATCTATTAATTTTAAAGATTACTATTAATATATATTTTTAGTAGCAATGGGTAAAATAGATATTTCTCCCTCCCCTTTGATTATGCCATTATTTCATAATATTAGGTGTATAAATTTAATGATTTTCTATTATGACATTTAGAAAAAAGTACCAGAATATCGTTCCAGTGCGCTCTGGCCAGAATACACCACTGTGTAAATAGTTTTTCGTAGTTCATAAAAAGAAACACATTTATTCAGAATAAAGCAACATGTTAAAACAGATGTATTAGAATATAAATATGATGAAAAGAAAAGAAAAATTTTATGAAAATGTATATATTCAAAATAAAACTGAATAAAAAGAGTTCAAAATGAAACAGAACATGAATAACACAATATTTAAATGATACGCTATAATTAATGTATTAAATATTAATAATTATAAAATTTAATTATGTAAACAGTGACCGTATTCCATCTTCCTTTTTAAAGAAATCAGAAATTTTCTGTTGAGTAAAGATCCTACTGTATTTTAGTTTCTTCATCAAACATAAAATTAAATTCCTACCTGTACCACCAGTGGATGCCACCATTTTGGCTGTGGAAAGCACACTAGGTATTAAGTCAAGGATGACAACATGTGAATTACTTTTATTACTATATGACGCTGAAATTCATTTTCTTCCATGATGCTCTTAAATCCCCCAAATTAATACCCTTATCACTACTGTTGTGCAACAAATTTTAACACTTCATCTTTCATTCCATTTCAGGCTGGATGTGCAGAAATTTGCTTTCCCTCTGTGTTGGTTGATTGTTGGAACAAACTCCCATCTAGTGTTGTGGGGGTGGGTACTTTGAATAAATTCAAGAAAGAACTAGATAAACTGCTAGAGGGGACAAACAAGTGAAATGGGAAGTGCTGTTTTTTTTTTTTTTTCTGGCTGATACTGCTTTCAGCTATGCTTGCTTTCTTGTATCATTTGCCATTACTACAACCAGTTGTAAGTAATGCTTTTCATGTTACAATTTTAAATACTGGCCACTGCCTTTTCTCCTCTTGTGTTCTGCTCAGTCAGAATAAAAAAATAAAAAATAAATGTTTTTATTGCCATAATCACTTCATAAAATTTCAGTGGAAGGATGAACAAGTGCATTATCTAATAATAATGCCTTCATTAAATGCAAATGAATATATAGAGGCAATGATCAAATAACTTAAAATAAAAGCATGTCATCTGTATACAGTTATAATCTAACAATCACAACATTTGCAGATGTTTTCTCCACTGCTTCTCCACCCATGCCTCCAATTTTTAATATTGGGCACTGTTTTTCTCCTCTTGTGTTCTGTTCAGTCAAAATATTATAAAAAAATATATACGTTTTCAAAATGTTTTCAAACATTTGCAAGTTGTTTGAAGGTTATATGGTACTGGGAAGTAAAAAAGCCAGTTAATACTGCCATCTTCAATTCATAAAATTTCAGTGGAAGGATGTTTAAAAAATACAACTCAAATATTATATTGGTCTTATGAAGGTATTTTGCTCATCCCATCTGGATAGATTTACTTCTTTTACAAAATTATTGCGTAACCATTCAACAAAAAGTTTGGAATTGTATCATAAAATTCTCATTTAGGAAAAATTCCCATAAAGATTTTTAAAAGAAAAACTTTAGAAAATAAGCACAATCACAAATGAAAAAGGTACACGAAGAATTATTTAAATGATTTTCTACTACAAAGTTTATCCTCCAAACTTTTGCATTTTCAAAATACTGATTTTGCAGTGAGAACTCTGCTTATTTTCATAATATATAAAAGAAAATTGCATTAACAAATAATTATTATATTATATAATAAATCATATAATAATTTCCAGATATTTCAAAACCCTGTGTAGCCTCCTCAGTGATATATATATATATATATATATATATAACATAAAATAGTTAAAAAGGATCACATGTTACTACTTTGAATAACACAAAGAAAAGTCTTTATGTTATTCAGGCCTAAAGAGAGCTAGAAATTTATTTGCAATGCACTGAGATAATGAAGTGAATGACTTATGTAAAATGATAATACTAACAAAATCACAAAAATTTAATGACCACACAACATAACTGTTTACTTTTTACTGTATGACATAATGTTTTTTTTTTTTTTTTTTTAACTGTAGGTCAGTGGCACTCTAAATGAAATGAAACTACTCACATGGCATCTATTAGTCTGACTTTGTCATAAATGAAAATTTATATTTAGATTTTTTGTTGAAATGGAAAGGGCCTTTTGTTAATTATGAGTTTAATCATTTATCCCATTTGTTGTATTTTATGCATTTTTTCATTTGTCTTTTTTCATGTCCCACTTCCCCTCAGTTTTCAAGTATTTTATATAGTAAACAAATGACAAAATACAACTTTCTGAAAGATAACACAACGGGTATAACTAAGCCAAACTACAGACTGCATAGATGCTGTTCTTACTCTTTCATACCCACCACCCTAAGGGGTTGAGAAGAGGATGAACTATGGTTGCTAGGCAAGAAATTTTATTATTATTATTATTAGCCATATGGTGCAAGGAAACCTGAGGCTTATGCTGCACCGGCCAAAAAAAAAAAAAAAAAAATTTCCCTATTACCCTGAGAGAGAGAAGTAGAAAGGAATTACCAAGAAAGAGAAGAATGATGATATCCAGCTCAGGACCCTGGGTGTGCCAAGCCCATACTCACCAGATGTGAGCCCCTGGTACCAACTATTTCCAAAAAAAAAGGGAGGGCTCTACCACTCCCTAATGCTTATTAGTTGCTCAACAAACCAGCAACTTCTACTAATCCATAGTAAATCAAAACAAAAACTGAAAATATTGCATTATCATTTTTAAAAAAATTGGTGGGAATGAAACATGAGGATAAGATTATACTTCCAAATTAAAAAAAAAAAAAAAACTGTGACTAAGTCTGTTGCCACACAACTGACAAAGAGAAAAGGAAACAATTACTAAACATACAGTACGCCAGAACCAGGAATGGGATGATAGTTGGAAAGATAGAAACTTGTTAGAAGGGTGGTTGTTTCAAAGAATGAAATTTGAATGAAAAGGAAGAAAATTTGGAATGACCATGGGTTGGTGGGTACAATTCGGAAATACCAACATTAAAGGCATGCTGCAAAATGAAAAAATAAAAAAAAGAAAAAAGCTTCATGACGAATATAAAAAAGGTAGATAAAACGACAGCAAAAACTATGATAACAATTATCATATAATTTCTGATCAAAGAAAATGAAGTCCAAAAATAATCCTACTGACCTCCAATTGAAGATGCATGAGTGACAACATACATTTATACACCTGATAACTCTGGTAATTACATTATGGTAACTGTGCAATATATTTTTTCGCACAATAATTTGCTACATGGGGGTTAGCCCAAATTTTACCTCTGGTCTAACCTGTGGAAGACAGTCACTGAAATCTCTACAATCATTTCATTTTTGGTGGGAGATGGGAAAAGCGAGTACAACAATCGTTGCTCTTTAAATACATTTTTTATAACACGGCGTGCATTTTATAACTTTTTATAACATTTTTTTTTTATAACTAAGCCAATGCTTTAGCGACATGCTACCTCATATGGTTCAAAATCCATTATTAATAACTATTACTTAGATATTAATTAACTCTTCCTTTTATTCCCTATCCATTAATATATCGCAGCTTTCCTTGGTCCCAATCTGGTTACTCCTGCAACATATAAAAAAAATTTCAAGTTTTTAAGACTACCCTCTACCACTGACAAATGGCCGACTTGTCAGATATTTTATTTAGATATTTAAAGTTATAAAAAAACAAAAGGAAACTACATGAAGAACTAGAAATAAAGGCAATTATAATAACATCTTCATAATAATCTAGTCACATTTTAAAAAAGGAGCTGTAACTATCAACAAACATAAAATTAAATACCTACCTGTACCACCGGTGGATGCCGCCATTTTGACTGTGGAAACCACACTAGGTATTAAGTCAAGGATGATCAGTGTGCTTCGGCATGTAAACATTAACAAAATATCAAGACATCAATTTTTCCAGAAAAAAAATAGACCAATTTGAAAGACGCAATTGTATGTTACAAGATGCGTTTTGTAATATTTATTTTAAAATTCCGAAGACTATCTGACGTGCAATAAGAAAACGTGATCTGTAATAAGTTGGGTTATACAAATTCTTATCAAGGTCAACTCTCCGTGCCATTTTTGGATATTCTTTGAAGTGTCATCAAGAAGAGGGCAGATAGACTGGATAGATAACACTCCCAGCACTGGGTAGAAAAGTCCTCAGTTCGAATCCCGTCCAAGACAACCCCAGGGGCTCACATCTGGTGAGTATGGGCTTGGCACACCCAGGGTCCTGAGTTGGATATCATCATTCTTCTCTTTCTTGGTGATTCCCTTCTACTTCTGACTCTCACTGAATCAGAGTAACTTAATTTGTTTTGGTTGGTGCAGACTTCATCCTCAGACTTCCTTGCATCAGACTTCCTTCCATCAACCTCAGACTTTCTTGCATTAGACTTCCTGCCATCAACCTCAGACTTCCTTGCATAAGCATCAGACTTCCTTGCATAAGCCTCAGACTTCCTTGCATCATATTGCTACTAATAATAATAATTATTATAATAACCAATAGGCCAGTGGTTATTATAATACATCAGCCATCGTGCCCCAGGTTCGAATCACTGGCTTGGTGGAAGCGAACGCAGCTCTCTATTACGCTGGGAGACCGATATAATAATAATAAAATAATAATAGTAATAATAAAAACATCGCGAAATTTTCCCTATTGAACTTGCCTACCCCATGGTGGGAATGACAGCTGAAGCAAATAGCGGCGCCATCTTCTGTCACTCGAGAGAACTAAAAACCACTGGACATAAGTCGAAGCTAAACAAGTCCACCTCCATAGAGGGATGATGTCGCAGAGAAATATTACTCATATTGCGTCGAGTGTTGTGCAGGATAAAGTTACTCGCGTTCAGGCATTAGGCAGAGAGGTCGGTTCGAAAAGTTGGAGACAGTCTCCCGAGGAAGACAGTGAAGCAAGTAGCACTGTTCCACATATGGCTACCAAAAGAGAAGGGTAAGGCCATCCAGCCCCCACCAACTGGAAGTGCTTCCTGCACAACTGCGCTAGTGACCACCCAGGAAGGAAGAAGATCCTAACGGATCTTAACTGGAGCATCGAAATGAATATGTACATCATGCGAGCATACTATGAAATAAAAAGGATAGAGACCGATATAATAATGTGCAGGTCGTGACTACATATCAAGGGGTTGGAACGATTCCCGGATATTCAGGTCACGAAACAGCGATTAGCAGACCAAAGGAGTACCATAGTGGTATTCGTTTGGTCTGCTCGTACCATCTTGGAAAAAATCAAGCAAGATGTGAGCGATCAACTACAAAGAACAAAGAATATGGTTAGTATGAAATCAGAGGAGGAACAGCATACTACGGAATCAGAAGAGGAACAGCATACTACGGAATCAGAAGAGGAACAGCATACTACGGAATCAGAAGAGGAACAGCAAGAAGAAATACAGCCTTGAGTAGCTGAAGTGGAAAGAGATGAAGTCATGTTATCCAGAACAGAAGACGAGTGGAGTAAGGCCCTAAGAGAATTCAAAGGAATGTACCCTACACAAACCCATGTGATATCTAAGCAGAGGCCAAATAAAATTCTGTGGAGAGCAACAGACCATCTCAATCGGCAAATAATACCATATTACCTTGACAACGATGGTGCAACGCTGGAGGCTGTCCACAAAACCGTATACTGTGCTGCCATAGCAGCCACTAGGATTAATGGAAAAGAAACGAGAGACCAGCAGAAGAACCGAAAACAGAAGGAACTGCCAGCTTGGGAAAGAAGACTTCAACAGAAGATAGAAGAATTAAGAGTCAAGATTGGTCAGTTGACCCTGTACCAACAGGGGAATAGAAGTAAGAAATCGATTGGAAAGGTGAAGACATCCTCAAGAGAGACAGCGTCCGCAGTGTTCGGTATTCAGTGTGTTGAGGGTCAAACGGTACCAGGGGTTTCTCCCATCACGAGAGTTTACATTGTCATGTGATACAGTACACTGTAAATGCCAGAGATTTAAAAGCATATGGATATTGTACGGTGTAGTGTGTACCATTGTTCATCTGGTCATTTAGCCGCTGAGCCCCTAATGGGAACCAACGTTGCCCACACTTTGCCCCGTGGAGGCAAACCGGGTACACCAGCACATTATTTGAAATCTGGCAGGCCCTGTCACCTAATTTCCTAGGATTTCAATGGCAAGGACCTGAAAAAAAAAAATTAAATAAATAACGACTCTGTAGGGATTATACGCTGAAAGGTGTATAAGGCCAAAAAATTGAGCGAACAAACTTTTAGTGTTTTTACGTTTCGACTGTGTGTAGGGCATGCGCTGCGTGAAGTAGACAGGGTGGATGAGGAGAATGAAGACTGCGGGGGGGGGGTAGAAGTTGGAAGTATGGGATCGATAGAGAGATTAACCCCTGCATTAGACAGTGGGACAGGCCCATGTTCCAACAGAAGAAAGAGTGGGGAGGCAAGGAGGGGAGGGACAGGGACCGTATCCTCCCTCCTACCCGGGAAGTGGTAAAAAAGGCACCGTGCAAGAGAGCACTCGTGTAGGTTGCCAAAAGGCCTTTGATGTTGTCAGTCCAGTTGGTTAAGTCCAAATTAGTGGTTGTCAATTCATCAGGTTTTTCTAGAGGTGGTCAAGAATTGTCTTTCTTACAGTTCTGTTATTACAAATGTTCTACTTTACTAATGGGCATCTTCGTTCGGTGTATTTACCTTTCGCTATTGTCTATCATCTATTTCAAGTCTGCCTTTGTTGTGCCAGGAGGGTTCTTCGTCTTGTGAAGAGATCCTTTGCAAAGCAAAAGAAGACATTATATTCATCCTGGGTGTCTAAGAGGCGAGATTCTTGATCCTTTGGAATATATCTGATCTTCGTAATGAAGATACAGCGAAGGTCCTCATATAGCGGCAGTCGTAGACAAGGTAATGCAGCTCTCAAGCCGTCCGCAGGTACACGTTGGGTCCTCTGTGATGCCGAGAGCGGCGAGTTTAGCATTTATAGAACCGTGACCAGTAAAGAAAAACGTTGTGGATAGGCCTGGCGAGAACCATGGTGGGATTATAGGGAAGGTTCAATTGACGTATGGTAGGAATTTTCTGGTTATCTCTCCCTTGGTCGAGTTTGACCACTTGGTCTGCTAACATTTTGTAACCTGAGATGGGAAGCGACCATCGATGTCTCCCTCGCCACTCGAAATATAGCAGGTAACATTTCTGATTAGACGGTTCAGGATGCCTGGAACACGTCCGAGCACAGGGTCCTCACCTTCCAACTCAATAGGAACCTCCACAGGCAGCCAACAACTGGACGGATGCTCCAACGCTATGCCCTCCATACTGCAAACTGGGATCTATTTAAGGAGACCCTAACTGTTAACAAAAACAGAAGAACAATGGACCTAGAAAACGCCAGAAGCTCAGACGAATTGCAAAGAACAATCACAAATATCATCACCGACGCTGCCAACACTGCAATAAAAAGAAAACGACCTACACCTGGCACTATGCCGTGGATTTTAATGACTGCTGCTGCAGCATTAAAGGGAGATTCCAGGCTCTGGATTTCGTAGTTGTCGTTATCAAGGCAGAGTTGCAATTGCTCCTCTGAGGCTGGGGCCAAGGGCTTGTGGAAGGTGACATCTAGAATGTTGCACCGTCTGCTCCGATGAAGTAGTCATGGTACCTTGTGGGGGTCCTGGTGATGGTGATGGTGACCACTTCCCCCCTTGGAAGCTTATTAGTGGTGACTTTGTACACCCCCCCTAGGGGTTGTCATTACCAGTAGAGGACACTAATGTTTCCCAGAAGCGTTTTTTGCATTCTCTTATCTTTGCTGTCTTTCTGTTGCGGGCCTCTCTGTATATGTATGTATGTATGTATGTATTTAACTGTCGAAGGGTGGCACCCGGACATACATCCATCTCCACCAATTTATCATATAATATCATATTCTCATAATGGCCTGTTAGTGTAAGTGTGTGTACACGTGTGTGTAATGTGTTATAAGTCAAACAGGCTGCCAGAGCAGGTCATGGGGTATTGTAAATGATATACAGGAATTTTGCTAGTAGCGAAAAGGATGTGGTTATCCCTCTGTATAAGAGAATGATCAGGCCATGCCTTGAGTACTGCTTACAGGTCTAAAGCTATCATTTTACGAAAGATGCAGAGTACCTTGAGCTTGTACAGAGAAAGGCAACAAGGTTGGTGAGAGAAACGAAGGGAAACTCTTAGCAAAAAAAAGCTTAAATTCTGAGAATTGCAGCTGCTGGAGATTAGGCACCTGCGAGGTGATCTGGTTGAAATGTATAAGGCCTCGAATTGGTTGAGCAAGCTGAATTGTGATGTGATTCTTCCGCTTTCTCAGAATACGAACATGAGGGGGCATAAATTCAAATTGAGGAAACACAGTTGCAGAATAGATGTGCGGAAATTTCCATCAAACTTCCATCTGTCGTTGTAGAGGTTGATATATTAATAAATTCAAAGAGGAACTGGACAAACTTTTAGAAGGAATGGACGTTGAAAATTGGTTTTTTTTTATTTATTTATTTAGTTTTTTTTTTTTTTGGTTGGTGCTGTTTATGCTCATACGCTTGCTTTCTTGCATTACATGCCTCCATTACTATTATTATTACCAATACAGTAATACGTGTTCTACTATACAGGGTGTTTCAGTTAAACGTTTCAGAACTTCTAAGAGGGGTAGGGTACATCCTGACAACTCGAAATCATATAGCAATGTGGGGTCGGAAATGCTTTCCTGAAGCGGTGTTGTACACAGAAGCACCATAAAGAAAAGAGACCGTAAGTGAGAAATCGTTTTAATAATACATGAAAAGAAGCAAAAGGTACATGGATTAAAGTAAGTGTTCGAAGTTTCTTCCACGGGCTACAATGCACGCCTGACATCTCCGACGCATGGACATCCGAACATTCTGGAATACTCCAGGCGAATTTCGAATTTCTTCGGCAGCTACTGCGATTCTTGCAACCAGCTCCTCAGCATTGTGAACAGGGGTGTCATAAACTAGCGATTTCGTATGACCCCAGAAATAAAAATCAAGACATGATAGGTCGGGTGACCGAGCAGGCCAACGCACGGGACCACCACGTCCGATCCACTGTTGACCAAATGTGACATCCAGGTAGTTACGAACATCTCCGCTATAATGGGCAGGGGCTCCATCGTGTTGGAACCACATTGTCTGTTGCGTCGATGCAGAAATCTGTTCATCTCTCAAAAGTTGTGGCAATACTTGCTGCAGAAAGATCAAGTAGATAGGTCCGGTTAGACGACACTGTAACAGGTAAGGTCCGATGAGGTGATCTCCCATAATACCGGCCCATACATTGACCGAAAATCGAATCTGTGCTGCACGACGTCGTATTGCATGCGGGTTCTCGACCGCCCAGATATGTTCGTTATGCGTGTTGAAAATTCCTACCCTTGTGAAGGATGCCTCATCGGAAAACAACACTTCAGCAGGAATCGCAGTAGCTGCCGAAGAAATTCGAAATTCGCCTGGAGTATTCCAGAATGTTCGGATGTCCATGCGTCGGAGATGTGGGGCGTGCATTGTAGCCCGTGGAAGAAACTTCGAACACTTACTTTAATCCATGTACCTTTTGCTTCTTTTCATGTATTATTAAAACGATTTCTCACTTACGGTCTCTTTTCTTTATGGTGCTTCTGTGTACAACACCGCTTCAGCAAAGCATTTCCGACCCCACATTGCTATATGATTTCGAGTTGTCAGGATGTACCCTACTCTTAGAAGTTCTGAAACGTTTAACTGAAACACCCTGTATAGTAGTAGTAGTATTAGAAGTAGTGGCATGTGATGCAAGAAAGCATGTGTATGAGTTTATGCAGCATCAGCCAAAAAAAAAATCCCAGCATTACCTCCAAATGCCTGTCCAGTTCCTCCTTAAATAAATTTAACCTATCAACTTTCACAACGACAGATGGAAGTTTGTTCCAGCAATTTACCATCCGCTGGCTAAAGGCAAATTTCTGCACATCTATTTTACATCTGTCTTTTCTTAATTTGAATTTGTGCCCCCTTAGGTTCGTATTCTGAACAAGTAGAAGGATCTCATCAGAATTCAACGTGCTCAACCCATTCAAGGCCTTATACACCTCAATCAGATCACCGTGCAGGTGCCTAGACTCTAGCCACTGCAATTTGCAGAACTTAAGACTCTCTTGGTAAAAGGATCCCTTCATTCCCCTCACCAATCTTGTTGCCCTTCTCTGTACATGCTCAAGTAAATCTACATCCTTCCTAAAATGAGGCCTCCAGACCTGTACGCAGCACTCAAGGCGCGGCCTGACCATTGCCTTATACAGAGGGATAATCACCTCCTTTTCCCTGCTAGCAAAATTCCTATATATCATTGACAAAACCACATGACCTGCCCTGGCTGCCTGTCTGCATTGCTCAGAAAACTTCATATCTGACTGCACAATTACTCCCAGGTCTTTTTCATTTTCTACCACCTTAAGTGTAGTACCACACAGTTGGTATGTTTCTCTGGAGTTACTTCTACCCATATGCAGTACTTTGCATTTGTCAAGGTTAAACTTCAGTTGCCACTTCTTAGCCCATCTGCCCAAATTATCTAGATCCTGTTGCAGTAGCACACTGCCATTACTGTTATTAACAACCCTGCCAACCTTTGTATCATCTGCAAACTTCGACATTAAGCCTGATATACCTTCTCAATATCATTGATAAATCAAAACAACAGAGGACCCAACACTGAACCCTGTGGGACTCCACTAATAACATCAGTCCACGAAGAGCAGCACCATTGATTACCACCCTCTGTCTTCTCCCACTTAACCATTCTTTTATCCATTGTAGCAACTTACCCTTAATACCATTCTGCTCCAATTTGTACAATAGTCTTCCATGCGCAACAGTGTCAAAAGCTTTCCTGAAATCCAAATATATGATATCAAAATTATTTTTTGCATCCAGTTCCTTTGTAACCACATCACAATATCCTATCAATTTGTCAGACAAGACTTTCCCTTAACAAACCCATGCTGTGTCTGAATTAATGCTGCAGTCTTGTCTGGATGATCCTGCAATGCATCTTTAACCAGAGACTCCATTATTTTCCCCGGAACAGAAGTTAAACTAACTGGTCTGTAATTACTCGTGTCACCTTTCGATCCCCCTTTGTGAATTGTGAATACATTTGCACATCTCCAGTCCGTGGGGACCTCCCTGAGTCTAAGGATACTCTCATAATTATGGCTCAGGGTTTGCTTAGTTTCTTTGCCGCCTCCTTTAATATAACTGGATAAATCCATCCACCTCAGGTGCCTTCCTAATGTTTAACTTCAACAATTTCTCTCCACTTTGCTCCCAGTTATTAAAAAATCATTAAGCACCCTGCTACAATTTGATAACCTTCTGCCATTTTCAAACCTTAATAACTCCTCATGTATGAATGTAGATGAATTGTAGAGCAAACAAACTGAATGAAAATACTCATTCAGTTTGTTTGCTGTCTGAGAAGGATCATCACCACTGGACCCATCGATATCAAGTGGACCAGTCAGATTCATCCCTTCCTTTTAGAGTTTATATAAGTAAAGAACTCTATACCTGAGCTTTCAAGTTCGTGATATACGTTATCAAGTTACGCTAAACCGTAACGATCACAATGATAAATTAGTTATAGTCCTTAGCTAAATACAAAATATATTAGCACAAAAGTGATTAAACCTTCAGAATACTTATTTATTACAAATAAAACGCTGCTATTCTTCTGCATTACTGGATACGCTACGATATTCCAGCCAAAACACCGCTAAGATAAGCTGTATGAATAGCGAGTTGTATCTTACAAACTCACTTGCTAAAATTAAAGAACTACTAAGCTTAGCAGGAACGCTACTAAGCCTATTGAATCTGTACGTAAAACTGAAAGTAATATGTTAACTAATCAAAAGACGATGAAATACAAAAGATATATGCCCAAAAGGCGATTCAAGCCTTCAAAATATTTATTTATTACAAGTTAAATGTTACTATTCTTATGAGCTACTTGATACGCTGCGATATTCCTCAAAATACCCGCACGATAGCGATTTAGACAAATAAGATGGATGAAGTAGTCGCTCTTAGAAACGTTACATGAGAGTTTTTTGTATATCCATTAAGGAAACAAATTGAACTTTTTACCTTCATTAATATACATTGTGCTTTTATGTGTTTCTCCCAGGGTAAATATCGCTTTAACGTGCCCTTGGTAACAACTGTCCCAGTTTGGATAATTATTATATGGATTTATAAACGTAAATAAAATTCATCACCCTTAAAATGCTTAAAACAGTCCTTCCATTTCACCAGTACCACTAAAATCTATTGCACAACACATTGCATATGGCACATCAACGTTGATAGAGCTAATTAAAGTATTTTACCACGGAAGGCACGTTTAGTTCTGGAAGTTATGCGTACCTATGTATAAAATTTAGATAACTAGAAATTTGGTTTCATCTGCCCAAATGTATTATGTTCATGAGTTGTCCTGGGTTCGAATTCCATCAATGACGCGAGGGACTTTTATGAGCCCTTTTTATCCGTGGCTGAGTTAGTCCGTCTTGAGCATAGACAGCAAAGTTCCATTTCCCGGAAACAGGGTTTTTCCTCCAGTAAAACAAGCAAATGGACCAGAAAACACACTCAATTTACAGCCATAAGACACGCGGCACGGCAGATGAATTAATATTATTATTATTAATAGCCATATGGTGCAAGGAAGCCTGAGACTTATGCTGCACCAGGACAAAAAAAGTTCCCGAGTTACCCTGAGAGAGAGTGAGAGAGAGAGAGAGAGAGAGAGAGAGAGAGAGAGAGAGAGAGAGAGAGTAGAAGGGAATCACCAAAAAAGAGAAGAATGATGATATCCAGCTCGGGACCCTGGGTGTGACAAGGTCATACTCACCAGATGTGAGCCCCCGGGTTTGGAATGGCCTAATGTGACAATTTATTATTTATTATTATTATTTATTTATTTATTTGTGTATAGATTGCATGAGTTCTCTGTTCGATATGCCTGGAAGAAAATCTCGGGATTCCTGGTGAAAAATCTTCCTATTTATGTCTGAGACCGACTGACTCAGTCATGGAGTGAAAACAGCCCATAAAAGTGACTTTCATCAACCGGTGAAATACCACCACTTTGCTTATTGGAGGCTTGAAGTGGTGAAACCCATGTTTAGTCTCTACAGCAAAGTTTCCGGCATCCCACCTCCCCCCATACTTCTCCTTCAACCCATGCACGGTACTAAGTACTATAAGTTTTGATACCTTTCGAGTTTGGGGTTTTTCATAGAAAAAAAAAAAAAAAACCATTAGCATTAGAATTAGCATTAGTAGAGGCATTTGATGCAAGAAAGCAAGCTTATGCAGCATCAGCCAAAAAAAAAAAAAAAAAAAAACCACTGCCACTTCACCCCTCTGTTCGTTCAAAATACCTGTCCAGCTGAGCCTTAAACTTATTTAGGCTATCAACCTCCACCACAAGGCATGGAAGTCTGTTCCACCAACCAACCACCCGCTGGCTAAAGGCAAATTTCCGCACGTCTATCCTACATCTGTCTTTCCTCAATTTGAATTTATGCCCTCTCAGGTGATTATTCTGAGCTAGAGGAAGAATCCCATCAGCATTGAGCATGCTTAAACCATTCAAGGCTTTATACACCTCTATCATATCACCTCGCTGGTGCCTAGTCTCCAGACACTGTAATTTGCAAAACTTAAGCCTTTCTTCGTAAGAGCACCCCTTTGTTCCATTCACTAATCTTGTTGCCCTTCTCTGTACTCGTTCCAGCAGCTCTACATCCTTCTTGAAATGAGGCCTCCAGACCTGTATACAGTACTCTAGGTGTGGCCTGACCATCGCCTTATACAATGGAATAATCACCTCCTTATCCCTGCTGGAAAAATTCCTGTATATCATTGACAATACTCCATGAGCTACTCTTGCAGCCCGTCTGCACTGCTCAGAGAACTTCATATCTGCCTGCACAACCACCCCCAAGTCCCTTTCATTCTCTACCACTGTCAGTGTTGTACCACAGAGTTGATACGTTGCTCTGGGGTTGCTGTTTCCCATGTGTAGTACTTTACATTTGTCAATGTTAAACTTCATTTGCCACTCTCAGCCCATCTGCTCAACCTTTCCAGATCCTGTTGCAGCAGCATAGTGTCAGTAGTGTCCTTGACAACCCTGCCAACCTTTGTATCGTCTGCAAACTTGGACATTAATCCCGATATACCATCATCAATATCATTTATAAATACAGAAAACAATAATGGACCCAACACTGAGCCCTGAGGGACTCCACTAATAACATCAGTCCACGATGAGCAGTGTCCATTGATTACCACTCTCTGTCTTCTCCCCCTCAACCACCCCTTTATCCATAGCAGCAATTTGCCTCCAATGTCACACTGCTCCAATTTGTGTAGCAGTCTTCCATGTGCAACAGTATCAAAAGCCTTTCTAAGATCCAAGTATATAATATCAAAGTTATTCCCTGCATCCAGTTCTTTTGTGACTGCATCATAGTATCCAATCAAGTTGGTCAGGCAAGACTTCCCCTTAACAAAACCATGCTGTGTCTGAGCTATAACTGAAGTCTTGTCTAAATGATCCTGCAGTGCGTTTTTAACCAGTGCCTCCATTAATTTTCCTGGAACAGAAGTTAAGCTCACAGGTCTATAATTACTTGTGTCAGCCTTTGATCCTCCTTTGTGAATTGGGGTCACATTTGCACATTTCCAGTCTATGGGTACCTCCCCTGTGTCCAAGGAAGCTCTCATAATTATGGCTAAGGGTTTGCTTACTTCCTTTGCTGCCTCCTTTAATATAACTGGATAGATCCCATCCACACCGGGTGCCTTTCTTGTGTTTATCTTCAACAGTTTCTCCTCCACTTTCGTCTTCAACAGTTTCTCCTCCACTTCTCCTCCATTGGAACTGGGCCTCTTTCACCGTGCATAGGAAAGACGGTTACGATGCTGCACTACTGCACAGACACTTAATATGGGGCATGTTCTCTTGAAGAACTAGTACCGCTGGTGCTTATGGACCAACGATTCGCTGGTGACGTGTTAGAGTTTAGTCTTACAGGTCAAACGACACTGAAGTTTCCATCCAACTCCTCCCACCAGTGAGATCCACTGACAGTTCTTAGGAGACAAAACCAAACCAAATTAATCCAAATAATTATATTACGTTCACCTAATTAATTAATTACATATACCCCTATATGTATTTGGCTGCAAATTGCACGTTTTCTGGACGAAAAATCCCCAGTTTCATGGGAAAACCTTTGCTATCTACGTCTGAGACTGACTGACTCACCCATGGAATGAAAAAAATCCATTAAAGTTTCTCGCGTCATCTACGGGATTCGAACCCGGGATTTTTCCACCCTGTGTGGGCAAGACGGTGAGGATTCCACTGTGCTACGTGCTCATACAGCTCGTAGGAGACAAAAAACCAAACTACTGTTATTTTTAGGCCACCCGAATAATTAAATTCATCAACCGTGCTGTGTCTTATTTCTTTTAATTGCATGTGTTCTATAGTCGATTTGTCTGTTTTGCTGGACGAAAAAAAAAACACAGTTTCCGGGTGGGGGGGGGGTAATCCTTGCTGTCCACAACTGAGACCAGCTTACTCAGCCACAGAATGAAAAAAGCCCATTAAAGTTCCTACGTCATCGACGGGATTCACACCCAGGTCTTTTCCACCCTGTGCGGGGAGGACGGTGACGATACCACTGTGCTACGCATACGGCTCTTAGAAGACCATGTACACCTTGCCATGCTGGTTTTTGTCTCGGACAGAAACGAGATCTTACAAGACGATAATGCGCCATGTCATCGGACCGTCACGGTGTAAGAATGGTTCAAGGAATACATCTTAATGGTTTAAGATATCACCCATCCTCATTGCCCTCCAAATTCAACCCCCCCCCCTTAATCAAATTAAACCCCTACGGGAAGTTTTGGAATGGAGCGCAAGGCTTACGGACACTCAACTATTCGGACACTGTGAAATGCCTTGTAGGCAGCATGGCTTCAGATCCCTACAGACATCGTTAGAATTTTGGAATCAATGCCTAGGCAAATAGTGGCTGTTGTCATGGTGGACCAAAGCGTATTAGGTAAGTGATCATAATTCACATATTATTTAGTGTTTATTTGTATATATATAATACCTGTAACCAGGAAGGGGTAAACTTCATCAGCCACAATTAACAAAACTGTCATATTAGGGCCATCCAAGGGTTATCTTTTCTACTCGTGATTATGTTCATAAAATTGTTCTCTGGTTGAGCCTGTTTATTTCTGGAGGGAAAAATCATCTTATTCACTACTGAGACCGACTAACTCACCCAAGGAGTGAAAAACGGCCATAAAACTTCTTTGTATCATTGATGAGATTGGAACCTGGACTTTTTCTAGCAGATGTGGAAAGGATAGTGATCATAACTACTTTGCACAGAAGCATATTAAATAGGTACATTTTAGCATTGAGGGTGTAGTCTTAGTGTATGAAAGCTACAAATTATTGACAAAAAAATATCATCAATGCCAAAATTCTTCTGCCACCTGCCTGTTTCTGTTCGACCTGGATTTCGGAGTAATTCTTCTCTGCAGGTTGTCACCGTATCCTCCATTTACACGGCATAGTCGGAAACGCGATTCATCAGAAAAATGCACTTTTTTTCCCCAGTCTTCAATGGTCTAATGAAGCTGTTGAGATGTAAATTTTAGGCATCTTTGGGGATTGCTGGCCGTAAGCATGGGTACCGTGATGAGGAGGGTTCTGTGGATCGTGCTCTTGGAAACGCTGCTGGTCGTCCCCTGGTGTCTACGCATGTAGCACAGTGGTATCGTTACCGTCCTCCAGACTCTGGATGAAAACAGGGTTCGAATCCTGTCGATAACGCGATGAACTTTTATGGGCTTTTTTCAGTGGTTGGCTGAGTTAGTAGGTCTTAGGCTGAGGTTGGTAGGTTAGCAACGTTTTTTTCCCGGAAGCCAGGGTTTTTTGTTCATCAAAGCAGGCAAATCGACCAAAGAACACACAATTTACAGACACAATATATATGAATTAACTTTCTGGGTGGCTCTAATATAATGGTTTTTTATATATATATTTTTTTTTTGGTCGTCCCCTGATTAAAGCCTATGATAAAAAAAAAAACTGCTATATTAGGACGACCCGAGAACTAAGTTATTGCCCATCTGTAATATGTCCCTATATATTCCGTGATTATCTGGTCGTATTGCCTGTTTTGCTGAACTAAAATCCCGCATTTACCCACATTCTGTCTCAGGTGCGAATAAAACAAGAAAAACCCTTATTTTATCCTCGCCTGAGACGCAATAACTCAGCCAAAGAGGGAAAAAGCTCATCAAAGTTCCTCGATTAATTGACAGGTTAGAACCCCGGGCTATTCCACCCAGTTCGACGAGGACGGTGATTGTAAACACTATGCAACAACTGAAAACAAAGTCCATGGTAAGCCTTTGCACCATTTTCCGTTCATCGGCTAACCAAGGCGGGATAGGTTACCTTCTGTAAGACCATCGGTGAGGGCATGAGATGTGGAAAATAGACATTGGACCAGCGACTGCTGCTCTCTCCGTACAAATAATACCCAAATACCATATGTATCCCAAACTAAGTATTTGGGAATCACCTTAGATGATAAACTCAGTTTTCTTCTTCATGTGTCAAAACTCAGGGACAAAATCCATTTATCTCAGTTGTCAGAGTCTCAAGGAAAGAGTGGGGATTATCAAAGAAAATCTTGAACCTTTATTATAAAACTATATTTTGCCTATAATATCATACTCAGCAAGTGTTTGGTACCAAAAAGTATCAAATGTAAAAGTGAAACAGAAACTTATTTCCACACAAAGATCAGTTCTTTTGACGATCAATAATATTCCAAGGACTGTTTCAAACAACGCACTCCAAGCACTTGGCGGTACGATTCCTGTAGATTTATATATTGCTCTTCGGGGTTTGAATTACTATCTAAAAAATGGACAGTCTAAGACAATTGTTCCACAGGGTTTTTTCTGTTGTATTGTGTGCTTGCCATCAACCTACTCGTGAATCACTCGGCTTCCAGCAAGACTACACGCTACCATGTGTATCCAGAAAACCTGGGTTTCATATGAAAATTTAGCAGTTAAATTAGGACAAAGATCTTGTGTTCTGAAAACTTACCCAGATGGACGTTGAGTAAGCCTGCAACATCGAAGACCGCGCTGTGATTATACTTTGGGCTCCTTTCTATGTGGTTGGGGCTCTAAAGCACCGCATTAACTATGGTTCTTTTACAAATCTTATTAAGTGAATTGTGTGTAACTAGAGAGAATAGTCAGGACACAAGAGGTTAACTTTGGGTAAGACTTGACAGAAAGGAGTGAGCAGTAAGAGGTTTTGGCCGATTTTTGAGAGTGTGTGAGCGAAGAAGAAGGAGAAGGAAAACAATCTCTAAGAAAAGATGTGAAAAGAGCCACAATGAACGTCTGGTCCAGAACTACTCCCCCCCCCCCGAGTCGGTGCAGAATTATTCGGGGAAGTCAACCTTTGTTGCTTAAGAACAAACTATACTAAATTGCCCAAAGTCGAACCTACCCTTTTGCACTCGTTTTAAGGCATTTACAAGACATCTTTCCTCATAGACTATCAGACAATTGTATCATTTTCTTAGTACTCAGTTTTAACAGATAATGTGACTTATCAACCTAATTGTCAAAATACTAATTATACTATTAAGTTAATATATTTTCCTGTTCTCGCATTAGAACAGTTGTACGTTATGACAAACAACAATCACTCTGGATACTTGTGAGAACAATAAGCAAAAATCCAACATGAAGAACACTATTTTCCAACTATACCAACAGCAGTAATGTTTTAACCTGCTATTTAGTTATATCTAATCTACCTCATACAAGTGTCACACAAATCATGATATATTTTGTCTAATAACCTATTGTACAATTTAGTATTTTAATGAACCTTGTTTTGTTTGTTTGTTTAACTCTCTCGCTATCCCCCTTTTTAAATATATATATATACCTCTGCGTTCCCCACTCTGTTTCCCATGACCTTCTTCTGGATCTCACGGTCAATAATGTGGGGCATGGAATTACACCGGAGCCTGTCGCCTATTGCGACTAGACACTACAACAAAATGATATGTTATCTTAATATGTTTATAGAGTTCTGATTACGCAAAACGTGATGTGTCTTAGTCTGCTAATTCTTCTTCTTATGACAATAGTCACCTTCTGCCCTCACCGTTCCTGGGGATATTACGTGTTCGACGCTTGACCGTAACAACCGAGAGAACGGCCTGACGTCACAGCCGTCCCCTGGGGCGTTCGAAAGAGAAAGTAAAACGCCACAAGCTCCGACGAAGTGACGCTATTTCTTTAGTTGTACAGGCCGTGGAAAAAGTTGGGCACCTAGAAGCATACATGCTTCTTGAAAGCAAGCGAAAGGGATAGAAATGAAAAATATTTTTCATACAATGCTTGGAATTACGACTGACCCAGCCAGCGACTTTAAAAGGGAGAAGAAAAGGCTTTGGAAGGAATTTACTGTTATCTGGCAAAAAAGATGGGATGAGAACGAATTTGGGCTTGTAACAAGAAAGTATATTGCGCAAGTGGAATTCTCAACAACTCCTGGAGTTATTTCGCGGTTTAGACCTTCTATAACAACTTCTTATCTGCTAACATAGCATGGGACCCTCCAGGCTAAGTTATTTGAGCGTGGCCTGGAGCCTGATCCGTACTGCACATGTGGGGAATATAAAATGAATTCATGTACTTGTGAACTGTCCATTGTATTCTCAACTTAGAACGGATTTAATGTCTGCGGTTCTAAACTTATTGGAGAACAATGTAAATATCTTAGTTGAAGACCATAATAACTTTACTTCTCTGCAAACCTTCTCAAGATCAGTTTTCATATTGAGGACTCAGCTAAGAACTTCAGCTTCTCGGAATTGACTTCACAAATGACCAAAAGACAAAAGGTTTAAGTGTAAACAGAAGATTTAAGTTAATTGTTATTGTGTTTACTTATATGGATTGCTATTGTGTTGATTTATGTTAATTAATGTTGCATTGATTTTGGCCAATTGTTATCGGCTAGATTTATGTCAATTGTTATTGTAAAAATGTATGTTATATATTGTTTTCTTGGTTCTCAGTAATTCAGAGACTCTGAGCATATTTTAAAAAAAAAGTATTGTATATATCTGTTTAATATAATAATTAGTGGGTGTAAGTGAGGATAATTTTTGGAAGTTCTCCCCTAGTAATTCATTTATTGACACCCACTGGTATTGCACTACATCCGGTGGGTGCGAGACTTGTGCATTCCGCACAAATACATAACGTAAACCCGGGCTTAGAGAAGAGCACCGGGCAACAGCTGTCTTGTATTGACGGTGGTAAAATACCTCGCATATGCTTTTAGACTAGATTTGTTGAGATTCCACTCCAAAACAGATGAACTAGGTGAAGATGGGCTTTTGCCTAGAAGCCACCCTTGACTCTGGGATATACGTACGAAGTACACCAGGAGGTATAATATAATGTCTTATGTATGCGTAACGGGAATGTTAATGTATATAAAATTGTATATATATCTTTTTTTAATATTATATATATATATATATATATGTGTGTGTGTGTGTGTGTGTGTGTGTGTGTGTGTGTGTGTGTGTGTGTGTGTGTGTGTGTGTGTGTGTGTGTACCAATTAATGGAAACTGGAATGGAATGCTCTCTCCGTACTCGTCCACCCTTGGAACACCTTGACCACAGACCTCGCGAACAGCTCACAAGATTCGCAATTTTTGTAATAATGTACCTCTCAACCGACACGGGACAATCATCTCCTTTTTAAAATCCGTCAGATTAAGTTCCCTTGCTCATGGTGATCAAGTACTTCGCATGGATCCCATGCTACGAATCTTTGATATCACTTATATCAGTTCTCACTGCGACATGTGTTCCACCAGGCAGGGAGGATTCGCCGTTTGACAAAACACTGAGTGGACAGAATATTCTGACTGGAATAGTGCGTTCTGTCTCTGTATAAGCTTGATTCATTTGTATTGGAGTTTCAAGAAAGAAACGGTCAGTCACTAATACTATCTTACTCAGAACGAAAAAAAATGCACAAACATCCTGTTCTCCTAAAAGCAAGTAACATTCCACTTCGTTCAATGATTGGTAATGTAAAATACCCATGCCGTAACCAGAACAGCAATCCTTGGCCTGCTTGACATGTTCAAAATGTTGAACATGTCAACATGTCAACATGTTCAGCATATTGACATGCAATTCAAAAAGTGGATAACATCATGTAGTTTCTTTGAAGATGTTCCAAAATATTCTTTGTGCATAATATCATACTTTTCTTTTAAAAATTTTATTTGGCTTTTGATGCCGCAAAAAAAAAAAAAAAAAAAAATGCTCATTTACACATCTGTACGGTATTTACAAAACTGCACTTCATACAGCCCACCAACAGGGGCATGCTATTTTGTTTAGCACCCGGGTCAAACACTTCATACTGTAAACTTTTATTTCACTTTTGTTACCATAGAAGATTGGTACACATTGCCAATCACTCCATGTCTTTGTAGGACACTGCCTTTCAAGTAGTGCATTTGACAGACAGTCCTTATTCACTGTTAACGAAACGCAACAGACGGTTGCGAACCCTTTGGTACTAGCAGACGCCATTTGACTTTCACTTTCATAATGCGGAAACATAATTTAAAAAAAAGTGTATGGGTATATCTGCTGTATAGGCAGAATGGATTGATTTTGGTTTCTCTCATACTAGCAGACGCCATTTGATTTTCACTTTCATAATGCTGACACATAATTTAAAAAAAGTGTATGGTGGGTATATCTGCTGTATAGGCAGAATGGATTGATTTTGGTTTCGCTCATACTACCAGTTTTACGCGATATTCTTATACAGAATCAGGTTAATTATTAATTTATTTTTAAATGAATTTTGATAAAAGATAACATAATATTAGAAAAAAACAGAAACTTAATTTTTATTACTCATTATTATACAATTAAGATAAAATCCTTACTATTTCTCGGACAATACAGACGTTTAAATTGAAATGGATGATGGTGGGACAAATGTGCAAAATTGATTCAATTTATTCAAACACATAGGGTGACTTCCGTCTGCGGTTGTGGAAGTCGCTTCATGAGTTTGCATAAACTAAAGAAGGAATTCGCTAAATTATTTAGAGGGAATAAACAAAAGAGGTCGATAGGTTTTATTTATTTATTTATTTTTTTTGACTAATGCTGTGCTGCCTTTTTTCTTGAAACATTTTCCATTACTAATAGAAATATTACCCCCCGGGGGCTCACATCCGGTGAGTATGGGCTTGGCACACCCAGGGTTCTGAGCTGGATATCATCATCCTTCTCTTTCTTGGTGATTCCTTTCTACTTCTCTCTCTCTCATTGTAATTCGGGAGTTTTTTTTTCCGCTGGTGCAGCATAAGCCTCAGGCTTCCTTGCACCATATGTCTAATAATAATAACGTCTATACATCGTGCTGTCGATGACATGGACGGTAAATAGTGCGTTTAATGGTTTTGTCTCCTCTGCTTCCCCATTTACAATTCTGCCACATGGTTATCTCTCTGGTTATCTACTATCCACCACAGGATGGCAAACTAGACAGGTCTACATCTATAGCTGGATGATGATGATGAGTTTTAGAAATATTGAACATACTGCAACGAGTGTGGCACAGGATAAATACACTCGGGTGCAGGCCTTGGGCAGAGCGGTCGGTTAGAAAAGTCGGCGACAGGCTCCCGGGAATGACAGTGAAGCGAGTGTCACTCTCTCCCGTATGGCTACCACAACTGAAGGGCAAGACCATCCAGTCAAGCCCACTGGAAGTGCTTCCTACGCAACCGTGCTAGTGACTATACGGGAGACAGAAGAAGAAGCCAATGCATGAAATGGAGCATCTGTACGAATATATTCGTCATGCGAGTATACTACGAAAGAACGAAACCAGAGACAAACGAGACAATGTACAGGACGAAACTACCCACTGAGTGGTTGGAACGATTCCCACTTGTTCAGGTCACTGATCACCGAGTAAGCGAAAAACAGACCAGAGAAGAACCGTCGTCAAGAAGAACCTAATAGTTCCTGCAATCTTGGAAAAAAATCAAGCAACATGTCAGCAACTGACTACAAAAAACATCGAATACAGACACAACGGAACCAGAACTTTAGGAGGAACAGCAACTACAAGAACTACAACCAGGGGCAACAGAATAGAAACAGACGAGATTGCAATATCCAGAAAAAAAGAAGCGTGGAAGAAAGACCTAGCAGAATTCGATGAAAGGTGGGGGAAGACAAATAGTGGTAATCAATCGACACTGCTCATCGGGGACTAATGTTAATAGTGGAGTCCCTCAGGGTTCAGTGTTGGGTCCATTATTGTTTTCTGTATTTATAAATAATATTGATGATGGTATGTCAAGCTTAATGTACAAGTTTGCAGACGAAACAAAGGTTGGCAGGGTTGTTGAGGACACTACTGAGGCTATGCTGCTGCTGCAGCAGGATCTGGAAAGGTTGAGCAGATGGGATGAGGGGTGGCAAATGAAGTTTAACCTTGACATATGTAAAGTACATTTGTAAAGTATGGGACAAATGTAAAGTATGGGAAACAGCAACCCCAGAGCAACGTATCAACTCTGTGGTACTACACTCACAGTGGTAGAGAATGAAAGGGACCACTGTCATTCTCTACCACTGTCAGTGTAGTACCACAGACAGTGGTAGAGAATGAAATGGACCTGGGGGTGGTTGTGCAGGCAGATATGGAGTTCTCTGAGTAGTGCAGACAGGCTGCAGGAGTAGCTCATGGCGTCTTGTCAATGATATACAGGAATTTTTCTAGCAGGGATAAGGAAGTGATTATTCCCTTGTATAAGGCAATTGTCAGGAGACACCTTGAGTACTCAAGGTGTCTCCTGACAAGGTGTCAAGAAGGATGTAGAGCTGCTGGAACGAGTACAGAGAAGGGCAACAAGATTAGTGAATGGAACAAAGGGTTGCTCTTACGAAGAAATGTTATGTTTTGAAAATTACAGATTCGGGAGATTAGGCACCGGCGAGGTGATCTGATAGAGGTGTATAAAGCCTTGAATGGTTTGAGCATGCTCAATGCCGATGGGATTCTTCCTTTGCTCAGAATAAACCCCTGAGAGGGCATAAATTCAAATTGAGGAAAGACAGATGTAGGATAGATGTGCGGAAACTTGCCTTTAGCCAGCCGATAGTTGGTTGGTGGAACAGACTTCCATCCCTTGTGAAAGTTGATAGCCTAAATAAATTTAAGGCTCGCTAGACAGGTATTTCGACCGAACGGAGGGGTGAAATGGGAGTGGTCTTTTTTTTTTTTTTTTTTTTTTTTGGCTGATGCTGCATAAGCTTTCTTTCTTGCATCATGTGCCTCTACTAATGCTAATATTAATGACCCACACTATACAGAAGCAGAGACCAAACAGAAACTTCTGGCCCGTCAGAGACCATCTCAATTAGCGAATAACACAAGATTATCTCAACAACAAGGAAATCACACTAGTAGCCATCTTATAGCTATTTACTGTGCCCAAATAGTAGCACCAGGATTAATGGAAGAGAAACCACAGACCAACGTACCAGAAAACGCAAAGATAAGGACCCATCAGTCTGGGGGAGAGAGCTACTGCACAAGATAGAACAGATTAAGAAGGCTAACGCACCCAATAGCAAGGGTGTAATAGAAGTAAGAAGCTGACGAGACAAATGAATGCCATCTCCCAGAAAGACAACATCCACAGCAAACGGAGACCTATAACCAGAGGATCGAAGAATTCTTGACACCCTCAAGCATAAACTTCTGGCATTCAGCAAGAGATTTTTCCATTAAAATGAAAGTGCCTAGAGGGAAACGCACAACAAGACATTTGATGAAAACCACAGAACCTTCTACAAGAAAATTGGACAAGAGGAGACGGAAGACAACGGGTCACCCGAACCAGAAGGTACTCGAGGAATTTTGGAGAAAACTGTGGAGCAGTGAAGTTAGCCATAATTTTTGGCGCCCTGGATAAAACAAAAAAGGAATAAGAGTAAAAAAGGAAGAAGGAAGAAAGGAAAATCAAGAACATGCAAGAGATGACAGAATAGGAGATTCGGGAGGAAGCAGTACAACAGTCGATAAGGAAGTGCCACAACTCGCGAACCTCAGGAGCAGATAACATCCAGAACTACTGGTAGAAGAAGTTCAGCAGCACACATAGGCATATAGGGGAGCACTTCTCGCAGATAACAATGCAGCCCAGGAGCCACCCCGATATAAGAACACACACAGTACCTTGATTACCATTATATAGAATGGATATATATATATATATATGATAATGTCTATAAAACTGTATAAAATCTTGTATATAAATTGTTTATATCATGAGAATGTACATAATATTGTGCGTGCAAATAAATGGAGAATGGATCAAATAATGCACAAGTATAGAGGGCGATTCAAGCCTGTCATGACATTGTGTTTGTGTCTCTTGTTTTGTTGAATGTATCTACGGATCCACGTCATCCCCCTATTGAAGAAATGTCGCCTCACTTTTACGAAGTATTGGTCTGTTCAGTGCTATAAGTTTGATAAAGATTGGTAAAGGGATTGTTAAGAAATAAGCAGATAAAAATTTGCAGATTTGTAAATTGTTTTTTTAATGAGATCTCTCCCTATACTTTCAGTGGTAATTCTGAAAGCACATGGTATACCTAAGACTAACGTGGCTGACTACCTGTAGTGTACCTTAAGAGTCACATAGGAAAAGCATTGGCAGCCATTGTATTTAATAGAAGAAGCCAATAGAGAGCCCTTATTGAAGTTTTTGGAGGGAAAACTTTCTTGGTAGTGGCCATCTTGTCTGTAGCGCTATCTACATAGAATAATTTAAAATAATATAATTGAAATGGAAAATATAAGACCCTCAAAGTGCTATAGGGTATGAGTGGACAGTATTCGCATACCACTACATAGAAATATAAATTAGATATGGGCTCCTTTGGGCTATTTTCGGCGTGCCCTTTGAAATCAAATATCTCTTCACCTATTGGTTGAATTGGGGCCAAACTTTGTATAGAAATTGCCCTCCAAATTACCAATCTACATAATTATTTTGGTGCCACCTAGTGGCTAAAACCGAAGTTACAAAAGTCATTATTTTGCAATTTCAAAAAATTCATGCTGTTTTTCATCCAGCTGGTTAGACAGACCATAGTTTTCCTGTATATAAAAACTTTATATATTGTTATTTTTAGAAAGGTTATTGGTAAGTAATTTGAACTCAAGGATCCAGACCATAAGAATAGCTTGAAAGAAGATAAATTCAAATTGGAGTGATACAAAATATTTTAATTTCAGGGAAGACTGGAATATTATTTTAAATTATACATTTTGTGTGTACTATTTTATTCATCAAAACAACACTATGGATTCTAGTGTATCGCCTGTGCATGATTCTGATAGGGACTTGCCTTCCTCGGTTGCAGATAAGCCTACTAAATCAGCTGGGAAAAAAATCCCATAATATTAAAATTAACAAGAAGTGGTCAGGACAATTCGGCAGATGATACATCTATTTCATCTGCTTCTGATCCCAGTAGTTCTAATCTGGATAAAAATCCAGATCAAAGCAAAGACACAGTTGCCAACGCTTTGGCTAATGCACAAGAATTCGTGCAAAATACATCATTCACCGAACGCTTGGACCTAGGGGAATCTTTAGATACCTCGGTGGTACTTTCAACAATGACCAAGATTAAACGAACACTCAGAGAGTTTTTGTCTGCAGATAGCAGCAAAGGCACTAAGGCAGCCTTAAACTATATACATCATTTGTGGTGAGACGTGGAGTCGCTTACGAATGCATTATTGATCGACAATGAATGATTGAAAGTAAGAACATCAGAATTACAAATACGCACTGAGATTTTTCACCATCTAATCAAGGACCAACCCAAACAGCGTACCTTTGCTGAAGCAGTTAGAGGATCAACTGCTGCTGCAGCAGGCATTCAACGTTCTGAAAATATTGTACATAAACCAAGAGGAGAAGATGAACAATTACAACATTATTTTTCTCAACTTCCTTTGGACTTCCCCCATCAATAAATAATGACCCAAAAAACATCATTATATTGAGACCTAATGCCGATTCTGAAATTTCATCCAGTCAGTATGTTAGAATTAAAGTGACAGAGGTGTTCAAAAAGAACATCGTGATATTAAAATCAAAAATATGAGGTTGCTAAGAAACAAAGGTCTCTTAATTGAAACTACTAACCCGATAGATGCAAATAAAATTAGTAAAATGACGCAGCTGACAAATGCAGGTTTGTCTATGGACAAACCACGGTTTCTAGACCCCATGGTTTCAATTTACGGTGTGCCGAAGGAATATACAAAGGAGGATATTTTAGAAGATTTGTTTATAAAGAACCTAAAAGATCACCTAAAAGCGGTCATAAGACCGTGTCTTGTGGCCACTGTGGAGGTGGTGGACATGTGTTGCTGAATGCACGCACAGGGAAGAACCCCCTCGGTGTGTCAATTGTAAAAGACGCAACAGAGATTATCAGCCTTCAATCCGAGACAATAACTGTCCGGAGTATAAACGATCTGTTCAACTAGTAAACCAGAAAAGTCATATTAAATAATATGCCTACTACAAATTTTTCTAACGTTGTGGGTGTGAATTTTGACGGTATAAAAATACTGCAAATAAACTGCCAGCGTTCACGAGTGGTCATGGAAGAAGTAAGAGTGGTGATGATTGAAAATAATTATGATCTTATATGTTTTCAAGAATCTTATTATTCGGCCCAAGTAGGGGGCTTGATTCACAGGGTTATGGAACTCCCGTTGTCTCTCAGAATTGTTCATTCTATAGAAACCCCCTCCTAAACCTGCAGTAGCAATATGCAATCATGAATTAATAGTGACAACCATCTCGGGAGAGTGTACAGACACTGCAACTTGTCTTCTGATCTCGTCTCCAATTATTACATTTCATCTAGTTTCTCTGTATTGCTGTCCATCAGCAGACATTTAAACGTCCTTACATCAGCTGGATCGTATATGCACAAAATTTGCTTCAGGGAATTTAAATATATGCGCTGACTAAAATGCCAAATCATCTTTTTGGCAAAGCAGAATTTCAGACAACAGAGGTTCTGCTGTGGAAGATTTAATATTGTCTTTCAATTTAGTAGTTCAAAATTTGCCAAACAGACCTTACACATTCTCTTCCTTAAACAGAACATCAAACATTGATGCAACTATCACCACTGTTAAATTGGACGGACAGATAACTAATTTGAATGTTCTACCATCACTTATTAACAGTGATCACAACGCTATAATATTCAGTATCCAACACACAGGTAGAAATATGGATCTACAGCTGGTGGACCTAAGAAGATATTCCATGGAAAAAAATTAAACGGGACAAGTTTAAAAATTTTCTAAATTTGTTCTTTCGTCCTGAGGTGGCTACTACTTTAAATTCCTTATCAGCCATAGAATATTCAAACTATGTTCAGTCACATTTATTCCTTGCTATGAGCTACTCTGCTAAACGTAAACAATCCAGATGCCCATCTGTCCCCTGGTGGACTTCGGAACTTACTGCATTAAGAACCCAAACCATGAATGCTAGGAAATCTTACCAACGAAACAGGCGCCTGGCAGACACTGATGTCCAGAGACTGAAACAGCAATACAGTGATCTAAGGAAAAGGCTACATAAAGTCGTCGCAGATGCAAAAATTGAATGTTGGCAAAACTTTGTTCGTAACACGGGAAACACTGGTTAAAGAAGCACTGCAGGATCATCTAGACAATAATTCAGTTATAGCTCAGACGCAGCATGGTTTTGTTAAGGGCAGGTCTTACCTGACCAATTTGATTGGATACTATGATGTAGTCACAAAAGAACTGGATGCAGGGAATAACTTTGATATTATATATTTGGATCTTAGAAAGGCTTTTGATACTGTTGCACATGGAAGACTGCTGCACAAATTGGAGCAGTGTGGCATTGGAGGCAAATTGCTGCTATGGATAAGGGGATGGTTGAGTGGCAGAAGACAGAGAGTGGTAATCAATGGACACTGCTCTTCATGCACTAATGTTATTAGTGGAGTTCCTCAGGGTTCAGTGTTGGGTCCGTTGTTGTTTTCGGTGTTTATGAATGATATTGATGATGGTATATCAAGTTTAATGTCCAAGTTTGCAGATGATACAAAGGTTGGCAGGGTTGTTAAGGACACTACTGACGCTATACTGCTGCAACAGGATCTGGAAAGGTTGAGCAGATGGGCTGAGAGGTGGCAAATGAAGTTTAACATTGACAAATGTAAAGTACTACATATGGGAAACAGTAACCCCAGAGCAACGTATCAACTCTGCGGTACTACACTGACAGTGGTGGTGGAGAATGAAAACGACCTGGGGGTAATTGTGCAGGCAGACATGAAGTTCTCTGAGCAGTGCAGACGAGCTGCAAGGGTAGCTCATGGTGTCTTGTCAATGATATACAGGAATTTTTCTAGCCGGGATAAGGAGGTGATTATTCCCTTGTATAAGGCAATGGTTAGGCCACATCTTGAGTACTGTATACAGGTCTGGAAGCCTCATTTCAAGAAGGATGTAGAGCTGCTTGAACAGGTACAGAGAGGGGCAACAAGATTAGTGAATGGAACAAAGGGTTGCTCTTACGAAGAAAGGCTTAAATTTTGCAAATTACGGAGTCTGGAGACTAGGCACCGGCGAGGTGATCTGATAGAGGTGTATAAGGCTTTGAATGGTTTGAGCATGCTCAATGCTGATGGGATTCTTCCTCTACCTCAGAATAATCACCTGAGAGGGCATAAATTCAAATTGAGGAAGGACGGATGTCGGATAGATGTGCGGAAATTTGCCTTTGGCCAGCGAGTGGTTAGTTGGTGGAACCGACTTCCATCATTTGTTGTTGAAGTTGATAGCCTAAACAAATTTAAGGCTCAACTGGACAGGTATTTCGAACGAACAGAGGGGTGAAGTGGAAGTGGTTATTTTTTATTTATTTATTTTACTTTAAATTTTTTGGCTGATGCTGCATAAGCTTGCTTTCTTGCATCAAATGCCTCTGCTAATGCTAATGCTAATGCTAATGCTAATGCTAACCTCTGCAGAACGTTTGTCGCAATCTGTTTTCCCTTGCCTGACCTCCTTTGTGAATTGATTACAGAATAGCTTATATCTACCATAGGCTTCTATGTCGTCTGATAATTTATATGCATCCCATGAATTTTTCTTCTCTGTCAAGAGTCTCATTAGTTCATATGTGGCATATATACAAATGTACAACCTCATTTGTACAACCTCAGGGGATCACATCTGGTGAGTATGGAATTGACACACCCAGGGTCCTGAGCTGGATATCATCATTCTTCTCTTTCTTGGTGTTTCCTTTCTAGTTCTCTCTCTCTCTCTCTCTCTCTCTCTCTCTCTCTCTCTCTCTCTCTCTCTCTCTCTCTCTCTCTCTCTCTCTAGGTAACTCAGAAATTTTTTTTTGGATGGTGCAGTATAAGCCTCACGCTTCCTTACATCATATGGCTAATAATAATAATAATAATAATAATAATAATAATGATAATAATAAAGTTGCTAATATATGGCATATTAAACAAACAATGATCTTTCCGATCATCGTGTGAACCACCGGAATGGGGCCAAAGAGCCTCCGTAAAACCCTAGCAACAATAGGCCTCCCAGAGATAACCTACATAGAATTCCAGAAAGTTACTATCCTGGACACCTGTAGAACAGGAAGACAGTTCCTCGTCCAAGAGTTACAATATTAATAACAGCAACCGGACACAGCCAATTACTCCGTTTGCTTGGTACCAGGACCTGTCATGGGGCAGAAAAATACCATATAAAAAAGGAGAAAATATTTAGAATAATAATTTTCATAAGGGTTTTTTTTTCTCCTATACAGAGAAATTCTATTATAATCTATACTGATGATTTTTTAATAAAGATTGGTATTGATATTACCACAGATTAGAACTATAGTTGTTTATATATATCTAATTAATAATTATTTCTATAGATTTAATTAATGCTTATTTCAATAGTTATATAACTATTAGATTAGATTAACTGTTATTTTTTAGAGTGAAATGTCTGAATTTTAAAGTGTATATGTAATATATAAATTATAGTTCATTGGAATATTTGACATTTGAGACTTCTGAGGTTAGTACTCTTGACTTTACGAAGGTTGGGCTGAGTGTTATTACCCAATGATGTCTTGATACGTCTGGTTAACTTTTTAGACATTTCAGCAAGCAGAGTTTCATATTTGTTAGTGCGTTTTGTCGTGATTAAAGTATGTTGTGAAACAGAAATGTGTTTGCTTGCTAATTGGTTCTTTTAGAATTATTCCGATCTATAAATATGCATATTAGTTACATGAAGCAGCTCCATGCGTTCGCTTTCTTAACTATAAAGCCTATTTCGCTTTGCGAATGCCATATATTAACAACGCAATCACAGAGAGCTTTGTAATAACATCATGCTGGGCTGATTGTTTTGTGTTTGGTTGCTTAGACACAGAATTAAATAAAAACTGAGCTGGATATTGCTTTATATTGGATTGTAATTGCTATCCGAGATTAAAGAAGACATGGATAATCCTATGTTATGGTTCAAAACACTTCCAGTATTCACAAGATATTGGTTTGGATTATCGGTAGTAGTTCCTGTTTTGGGAGGAATTGGTCTCTTACAGCCAAGATATTTGCTGTTTAATTACTATATGTTTCTGTATAATTTTCAGGTAAAGAATTTTTTTTTTTTCATAAATATTAACAGTTACATATTTTATTCTTATAAATAGTACAGCTTATTGATTTTGGAAAATAATTGTTTATATAACTAGTAATTATAAGTTTAAATTTACTACCAAAAGAAATGGTAAGGCCAAGACCTTTTAATTAGTTAAATTCGTTTTTAATAATCAGCAAAAAGTTCAACAAACCTAAAATAATTATTTTTATTTTATTATTATCTTTATCTTATAGATTTATTTTATGTTAGAATTGACATGCTTTTTAACTGTTATATTTGCATTACGTGGGCACACACAAATGCAAAGGAGACCCATTGCACACTTTGTGAGGTCCATTTTACACACGAACACAACAGAAAAGCTGTCATGTAATTAGCACCAAGATCCACATTATTTTTTACGCCCCTGATGATATTCCAGCATTTATAGTCTGTTGGCAGTAATAAACCTCTTTCATGGTGTCCAGGCTTGTAATATAAAAGTATGATGAGAGAGAAATGAAAAATCAGCCAAACTTTCTTCACTCAGTTAATTTTCTTTTGGAGCTTAATTTTTTTTCAGTTTTAATTGAAATAATCATGCAAGTTCACTATATGTTAATAAAATATATATATATATAACAAATTTACTTTGATGTGGAATAGTGGATAGTATTTAGGGTTAGGTGCCACCAGTGGTTTCCCACATCTGCACCATATGTACTCTGTGATGGAATGCAGAACTATTGCATAAGCCAGAAAAAAAGTGTAATGTCTGGTTTATGCAGTATTGTGTTATGTTCTGTTGTTGTCTCCGGCTACTTGGCTGCAGGGCCCCTAGTGGAACCCTACGCTGCCCATCACCACCACTGGGAGGTGAGCCAGGCTGCCCTCATACTCTCTTTGATGTAGAATGTGTTAAAAATTAACATATTCTACATCAAAGGAATAAACCATGCACAAGGAATTCAGAGCCAAATTTACACCTAGACCTATTAAATTGGCAGCCTACAAAATGCTTTCTGTTGGCAGCCTGGTGAACATTCAATGTCAGCAGAAAAATTACTTAAAAAGAATTTCAATTCTAAGTTAATGAATGAAAAATTTATCATTTTTATGTACTTATAAAGTTTTTAAATATAACTGAATAGTTTTTTAAACGTAACTGTAAAAGTTCAGGAAAAAACCGTACTGTTGTGTTTTTTCTAACCCCCATATGTGAAATTATATAGTTACGTAGGAAAATAAATACCTTTTTAATATTTAAATCGAAAGATATTTACATATTTTCTCCCAAAACTTTGAAACTCCCCAAAGGGGCCCTAAATACATTGATTGAATAGACCTGAGTTTTGGGAACTGCCATTTAAATCACATGGGACTCTTATAAAGGCTCAGCTTCTCTGGACTTCTCATCTTCTCTTCTCATTAACTGCATTGTTCTAGGGCTCCTTGACTTTGGAGCTCTGGAGCAACTCTGCCACTGCACCTCAGTAAATCTGCTCTTGGGGCAGGATGTAATTTGGCAGAGCCCATGAAATTTTCTCCCAGATTCTGGTACATTAGATTACCTTCTGTAAATAGGCATGTGTAAACAGTTGCTTTAGACCACAGTATGTTCTGCAGTGATTGTCCATTTTTTAATTATTATTAAAAATAATAATTAATAATGGATTTAGTGTTTCAAGAATCATTACTCAAAATTTTTTCTCATACCCCATATGTAAGGTGCCCATTTATGGATATTTCATCTAAGACCAGTGTATACAGATATTTTGTGTAGGGTCCGCATCTACAAATTTATAAATGCAACCCTGAACAAATTAAGATAATAAAACTTTACTGCCTGGAAAGTGATCTTCAATGATGAGATGGTATTATTATTTGCCAATACCTAACTGTAAGAACTAAAATGGAAAAGTTTTGTTCAGTTAAACATTCTAGATATTCTTTATAAAAATGCTCAGGTTTATATATATTACAGGAAAGACAGGAAAAATAGGACCTAGTATGACTGCTAGGAACAAAACTTAATGATATTATAGAACAGTTATATATTTTAAGGGCATGTGTAGTTACTAATGATAGGTGATCTGACGTTTACTTCATAGATATAAGACAATGTTGAAAAAAAGCCAGGAGTTAGTGATTCAAAGATTATTTAAAAAAAAAAATTTTTTTTTGAGTAACTTATTTTATTGCACACACCACATTACTTCTCATTCTTTTTAAACAAAAGTGTTTTATTACACATGACTATTTTTATAATACCATACATACTAAGGTAAACCATACATACTAACATAAAAGGTAAAAGCAAGTTTTTACTCATCTTCAAAACCTAGAGCCCCATCACTGCTATCATCCTCATGGTCATTGCTGCTGTTTGATGGTGAACTGTCATTCTCATCAAACAGAATATCGTCGTCTGTACTGCCCAAGGTATTACTGATGACACACTTCTTAAATGACTTCACAACTCACTCGATCTTCACTGCATCCCAAGAAATTTTTAACCATTGGCACAACTGAGATATCTTGGTCTCTTCATGCAACGTAGGTGTTAAGTTGTATTTTGTTGCCTTCTTCTATTTAGCCCATGCTTCTTTAATGAAAGCTTTTAAAGGGCTTGTTAATAGAAACATCCAGAGGTTGTAATTGGCCACTGGAATATAGTTTTAACTTTTCCACCCTCCTTTTTCTGGCTTCTGTTTTATGTGTATGAAATTGGTCCCACACCAGTATGGCTGGTTTCTTGAGAAGCCACCAGGACGCCGCGATCACTTTTTACAGCAATATTGACTCCATCTTCTTCTTCCATCCACCCCCATAGGATGAACACTGACAAAAATACTTGTGGAATTTTTTCGTTTGGCAGAGTTTTTCTCTCGAATATGAGGAGAGGTTGAAGTTTCCTTCCTTTGACAACCAAAGCAGCACTATAGTGTGTCTTTTCATGGCCTAATATCTTCATAGTTACTGATTTTATACCTTTAAAATGTTCACACTTCTATTAACACATCAAATGTTAAAGGTATTTCATCCATATTACCAATTTGGCCAAGCTCTTAGTTTTTGTGCTTCCTAGCATTTAATTTATAAATCTGTGAAATTCCACGATTTGGCTTTCATATTGTTCTGGCATTTTCTGGGCTATCCTTGTTCATACCTTTACAGCTAAACTGTTTTGCTTCATAAATCCATAACACCAACTTGTTGTGCCATAAAAATCATCAATTCCCTTTGCTGTTGCCCTGACTTTTGCCCAAAAAATGATTGTTTTTATTGACACAGATATACTACAGTTACTCTGTTCTATTACCAAGTTGTTCAGTTCTTTCTCAAGTCCTGGCTTGATCTTGCTGTTAGTCAACAAAGAGTATGCTTGTTTTTGATTGCCATACTGAGTTTATTCTCTTGTTTCTGCCACCCACAGATCTTTTCTGTTGGTGGCCTAAAATGTCTTTCTGCAGCTCTGTTTCTGTGTTACTTTGCTTAACTGATGACATGTAATATGTAGCCAATTGTGTAAACAAGCTGCTTTTTTTTTTTTTTTTTTTTTTTTATTTATGTCATCATAATAGGGTACTGGTAATCTGAAATTGAATGTTAAAGTTGAAAAAATGTGCATGCACAGGTATTGTGGCTATGGCTACACCATGAAAACATTCATGTAATGAATGTTTTCATGTTCCCACCATAAAAATATTCATTAGATACCTTAACAAATCCAGCAATGTTTTCTCCCCAAAGGTAAAATTTACTAGTAATTTATTTGGACATTTTAAAATTTTAGCAAGAGTTTTGTGAAATTATTGGTATATTGATGAAATCGTTGGCAAGATAAGATATAACAACATGCTTGTTTATTGATAGCCATGACCATCACCTTATAAGATGCAGGGTGATTTTTTTGAGATAGATTTCTAGGGAAAGGGCTCCTGACATGGTGGGAAATATGGTATTTAATAAAATAAATGTAATGAACTAATTGTTCCTAAGGCTTGTTTCTAAAGGTCAGTGGCAAATTGTTTGGATAAATATGTCTCACATGTGTGGATGGGTGGACATAATGAAGCTAACAGGCGCTTGAAACATTTGTAGACAAGCCTAAAAAATTATGATAGATGTTAGAATCACAACCATACTTTGAAACTGGGAAAAAAAAATATATATATATATATATGTATATGTACCAAATTTGTCATGGAAGGATTTAGGGTTGTATTTTGTCATGTGGGAAATAAAATGCAAGTTTATAAAATAGTGAAGTTAGATATTTAAAAGTGGCTTTGTCTTATAATGTTATCTTGACTATCAAGGTGCAAATTTGTTTATAGTTTAACTAGTTGAAAATACACAGTGTCAGTATCTTTGCCTTTCAATCGAATGACTGTGTTTAAATTTTATTTTTCTTTATGGGGAAATAGAAATTTCAAACTGATTTTTTTTTTTTTTTTTTTTTAATACAAATTCTTTACCAGTTTTCTTCTTTATTTTTCAGGTATGGAGACCAGTAACAGCACTTTTCTATTATCCACTTGGCTTCAGATATCTACTAAATTTGTTTTTTTTGTACAATTATTCACTGAGATTGGAAACAGGTATTTCACATAGAATTCTCAAATATGTTTATGCAGATATTTATGATTAATTGTTAGGATTTTATTTTTAATGAGCAGAATAAGAAAATGAATTATAGTGTAGTACAAAGAAATTACGTTTAACTTAGGAGTATAATGGTTTCATATACAAGCTTCATATATATCTGGTTCTTCAGCCTGTCTCAGATATTCTTTCAGGTCTGACAAGCTGAGCTTGCTATGTAAGTGTCTAAAACGCTAGTGGAACTGATATTCAGGTGACACTTAGATCAAGTGGACCAAATTTCAGCTATCTAGTCATTCTGTGACAACCAAATCCTCTGCTTGCATTTCACAATGTGCTTTCACAAATTTGGACTGTTGTAACCCTGGGTATAATTTCATTGTGCAAGTCCTGAAATATACACCTAGTATAGTGGAGGTGACTACCCTGGTGCGAACAAACGTAGCAGTGGTCGGGGTGTGGCATCCACACCACATGAAGTATTTCCACCCCTCATTGTTGCCAGGCAATACTAGGTGGCATACAACTCTCATCAGCCAGTGCAACTTTGCTTAAAATAAACCAAACTGTCCAACCTCTTATAGTGCCAAAGTGAAGTCATGTGATTTCTCCATAAATCACTTGTCGGTTCATGTATATTTTTCCTTGGGTTACCCCTTAGCAGTTTTTGCTATCCTAAATATCTCTAAATATATCAAAGCAAATACAGTAGCTAATTTCTCCTCTTGGAAATACATAATAGGATGTAGTAGATACAAAGGGTACTAGGAAAGTTTTGCAATATGACGCAACAATGAATCACAGGAAGCTGCTTGTTGCTGCATGTTGAGACATATTCATACATGCATAGTAGCCGCCGCGCCAAGTCGATGGGCTCAGTTATTCATTAGTAGTGAGAGTGTAAAGTGCTTGCGATGGCATCGTGGTCACGAAATGAGATAAGGACAGTTTTGCGGTATAATTTCGTGCGTGGTTTAACCAAAGACCAGTGCTTAGAAGAAATGACTCTTGCACTAGATAATGATTGTCCACATTGTACAACGATATTCAGGTGGTATAGAGAATTGAATTCCAAAGGGGAAATTTCACTCTGGAGGATTCTGAGAGGCCGGGAAGGCCACGAACGTCAGTTACGGAGGAAAACGTTACGGCTGTGAGGAAAATGCTTGACGAAAACAGCGAGTGACCTACCAACAGATAGAGGATACTTTGGGCCTAAATGCACCAGCAATTCGTTCGATTCTGCAAGATCATTTGCACGTGAAGAAACTTGGTTCTCTCTGGATGCCGCATCAACTGACTGAAGAGCAGATGACACGACGTGTGACTTGGTGCCGGGAGATGTTAAAAAAGTTTGATAAGGGACAATCTCGGTATGTGAACAACATCGTGACAGGTGACGAGACTTGGCTGTACTATTATGATCTGCCGACCAAGGCTCAAAACAAAGTTTGGGTCTTTGATGATGATGATGACACACCCGTAATTGTCAGAAAATCCCGATCTGTAAAGAAGAAAATGATAGCTGTATTTTTCAAATCGAGTGGAATTGTGGAACGTGTCGTTTTGGACATGCAGAAGACAGTCACAGCTAAGTGGTATACTGAACAATGCCTGCCTAAAGTCATTGGATCTATGAAGAACCTGCGGCCAAAGTCAAGAATGGACACCTGGTACCTCCATCACGATAATGCTCCAGCTCACCGCGCCAAAGCCTGCACCGAATATTTGACCACGACAGGACTGAAACTTCTCGAGCACCCTCCCTACAGTCCAGACCTTGCTCCCTGCGACTTTGCACTGTTCCCACATGTGAAAATGAAGCTAAAAGGGAGGCGGTTTTCCAGTGATGAAGACCTTCTACGGGCTTGGGACAACGAGTGTGCTTTACTCCTTAGTGAAACTTGGCAGAACTGGTTTAAAGATTGGTTTCGGAGGATGGAGAGGTGTATTGAATGTAGAGGAAATTACTTTGAAAAAATTAAATAAACAAAGCTGTATTGCAAAATTTTCCTAGTACCCTTTGTACAAATACATACAGTAACAGTATTCATTTCTCCAGTTTCCAATATGAAATTGCTAGTTCTTTGAACACACTTTATTTTCGTTTTGGTGGACATACCTATGGTATATCTGAAACTGCAGTATGACGAAGCACTGTATTTAAAATAACCCAATACCTACATATTTAAAATAATCCAATTTTCTTTTAACAATAAACACAATTACAAGAGGAAACAAACTACCCATTAACAAGTAACAATAATAGTGTGCTGATTCCCATCTGAATCATTAATGTTATTTACAAAAAACAAGCACTGAAATTAAGATACTAAAAGTTAAACCTTAATTAAAAATCAAATATGTAAACAGGTCAAATACCAAAACTTTTTCATTTTTTCCCCCTCAGTATTTGATGTTATGATTGTCTTACATATTAATCATGCCAGATATATATATATAGCATACTCTCTAATGAATTGTTGAATTTCTGAACTTGATTAGCAGCATTGTCAGAACAAGAAGCAAAGGCTGTTTGTAATGTACTTGGTGGCAGTCTTCGAGCAAATGACCTGTCTGCTTAGATTGATTTGGATACACATTATCTGAGCAAGGAAGAAATTGCAGCCTCTGTAAACAGTGAGGAGACAATCAACAAACAGTAGGCCGCTGACTTAGGGAGTGACTCAGAAGATAATGTGGATGACTCATGTAAGGAAAAGGCATCAGAAATTAACAAAGTGCTTGAAAACATTAATGAGTTTATGGCATAGTCAGAGCATCAGAATGATAGTGAACATCTTCATTTATTGTATCTGACCACTATTAAGAATTATCTGCTCAAAAAATGTCATCAGTTCCGGCAAACTAAACTACATGACTGTTTCAGAATGAATGTTATTACTATTATTAGCCATACAGTGCAAGGAAGCCTGAGGCTTATGCTGCACCAGACAAAAAAAAATTCCCAAGTACCCTGAGAGAGAGAGAGAGAGAGAGAGAGAGAGAGAGAGAGAGGGGAGGTAGAAAGGAATCACCAAGAAAGAGAGTAAAATCTAAGTTCATAACTGCATTGTGTATTAGGATAATGTAAAGTGAATGATATATCCTTTAATACTTCGTATCTTTTAGTCAGTATACTCATAAAATATTAGTAAATAAAGTATTTATTTACTAAGTAAAGTGTATTTATGTTAAAAAAAAAATTGGGAAAAAATGGTAAAAATTTTTTGGCTATAACGCGGGTATTAAAGTAGTCGCCCGACACCCACGTTATATTGAGGTTGCACCTTATAAGGTACTGTATACATTAACTAACTTGTTTCTTTTGCTCGCAAAGTAACATCGATGCACAGTTTGACACTATTTTTCGGAAGCAAAGTGCTTGAAAACATTAATGAGGTGATGGCATGGTTAGAATGTCGGAGTGAGAGTGGACATTTCCATTTATTGCATCTGACCACTTAAGAATTATATACTGAAAAAATGCTGTGCTCGGTTCCGGCAAAACTAAATTACATGACTATTTCAGAACGGATGAGGAAAATGTAAGTCCATAGCAGTATTGTGCATTAGTAGAATGTAAAGGGATTGATATAACCTTTAATAATTTATTTCTTTTAGTTTGTATGCTCATAAAACATGTTAAAAAACTGGGGGAAAATGGTAAACTTTTCAACTTTTTTTTTCTCTTATAACGTATTTCTCTTATAACGTTGGTATTAAAGTTGTTGTCTGACACTTGCATTATATCAGGGTTGCACTGTATGTAGGTATTTGGTTATTTTAAATATGTAGAAATTTTATTTTTTTTCCCAAGAGAATTTGTTTATAAAAGATGATTGTTATTTTAAATTAATTAATTGGGGCAACTGCACTGTGGTGGTTCAGTCATGAAAGTAGGCTTATTGTGCTCTAGTTAGTGCTTACAATACCAGGATCTTGAATACCGGGATACCAGTCATTTTTTTCCGGTATTGATACAAAAAATACCAGTTTTTCGGTACTAATTTTAAAAAAATAATAATTGTTTATAATATAATCACATAAAGGTTATAAAATCACCTTTATGTGATTATGACGTCGTTATCTCTACTAGCAAATGTGCGATAAATCATCGATAGCACACTATGCAACATTGCAACCTGTCCACAATTCTCGGAAAACTTCGTGTCTGACCGTATCGTAACTCCCAAGTCCCGTTCGTCCACTACAAGGCGCTTCCGTAGCCAGGTGGGCAGGAGCAGCAGTGCGTAGCACACGCTTCTTGATTAGACTGGGGTTTGAGCCTGTGACCACCAAATATGGAGGATGCGGAAAGGTCAAGGAATGACCACTGCATATCCCCGGAGCAATATGGCCTTAGTTTAATAATTTTTTCAAATAGATATTTACAGTATACCCAGTATAAAATAAAATATAAGTACAAATTCAGTAGCTTTCGGAACTCGTGTCCCTTTATCAACTGACAAATTTGAATACATTACAAGCAAAGTGTGGCACGTTACTCATTCGTCATTGTTGTAGCACGGATGTGTGCTGCCTTGCGCCAGTGATCATCCATCAATAAAATGGTTGTCTCCATGATGGGATGTATACGCATGCCTTTCTGGCGATTTAATGCCTTAGGGTCCCGTTTCTGGACGTACTAGTGCATCGCGTAGGCCCACATCTAGAGACCTCAGTATACCGCAAACCCATGTGGTGCGGTCAATTCACCAACTACGGGTCCGGCCACGCTCCAAGCCATCTCAATAGCACTGCCCGCACCCTGTTCTCCAGGGCCTGGAGCCATTCCAGCACTGACACAATTAGACGTAACGAGATCTCCCGTGTGAAGGCGGACCTAACCAGATGCGGTTATCCATCCCATGTACTAAACAGATGCTTGTTACAGGCACAAGAACTTACTTCCAACCCAAGACCTCCAAAGCAAGTCGGCATATCATCCGCCTACATTCCGTACTATCCAGGAGTGTCAGGACGTATCTCAAAGATCCTGAGAAGTTACAACATCAAATGTGTGCAATTACCAGGTAGGAACCTACGTTCACTTGTCTCCAGTGTGAAGACCCCTGTCACACCTGTCTTACGCAGCAATGTAGTGTACCGTATCACCTGTAGGGCCTGTAACAGTTGCTACGTAGGTGAGACATCGAGACGTCTCCAGGATCGCCTCACGGAACACGACAGAGCAATCCGGCTTGCCGAAACTGACCAGTCCGCGCTTGCAGAACATTTTTGGGCTACCAACCACGATCTTGACCCCAAGCGCGACTTTGAGATAGTGGACCACGCGCGACACTTTCGCCACCGCCTATGGCTAGAGTCACTAAACATAATAAACAACCCTAAGGCATTAAATCGCCAGAAAGGCATGCGTATACATCCCATCATGGAGACAACCATTTTATTGATGGATGATCACTGGCGCAAGGCAGCACACGTCCGTGCTACAACAATGACGAATGAGTAACGTGCCACACTTTGCTTGTAATGTATTCAAATTTGTCAGTTGATAAAGGGACACGAGTTCCGAAAGCTACTGAATTTGTGCTTATATTTTATTTTATACTGGGTATACTGTAAATATCTATTTGAAAAAATTATTAAACAATGGACCCCAGTACTCCAGGCCCATTTGTCACTATGGCCTTAGTTGCTAATGCTCCTAAAAACCAAACAACAACAACAACCTCCACTACTGACTTTAGTTCAACTCCACCAAGTGTATAAGTTATTTTGGGGTTGCCATTCCCCAGGTGTAAGACCTTGCATTTTGCTGAATTAAAGCATAGCTGCCACTTTTCTGACCATCCCGGAAGTCTATCTAGGTCAATCTGAAGAAATTCTGCTTGGCAGCAATCATTAACTACTCTACTGATCTTTACATCATCTGCAGGTTTACACCTTATGCCATCCATCCCTTCATAGACGTCATTTAAGATAATCAAAATCAACAGTGGTCCCAATACTAATCCTTGGGGAACCCCACTACTTACATTAACCCAATCTGAGGAATAACCATTTAGCGCAATCCTCTGCCTGTGCCTTCAAGCCATTGTGCTATCCATCTAAGGATTTTCCCTATGATTCTAGCCTCCAACTTATAAAGTAACCACTCATATGGGACTGAGTCAAATGCTTTGCTGATATCTAAATAAACAATGTTGAAATTTTCTTAATCCAGCTCACGAGTAACCTGTCAAAATGGCTAACCAGGTTTGTTAAACATTATTTTGCCTTTACAAAACCATGCTGTGTATCCTACAGAATTCCATCTCCATCTAAATGATCCTGAATTCCACCCTTGATCATTGCCTCCATGATTTTCCCTACTACTGAAGTTAGACTGACCGGTCGGTAATTTCCCGTTACACTCCTAGAACCACCTTTATGTTCCAATTTACACCAATCCAACGGAATCTCTCCTGAGTCCAGTGTTGTTCTTATAACTAGCCTTAATGGTTCAATGCACTCACTTGCCGCCTCCTTTAAGATTATAGGGTATATGCCATCAACCACAGGAGCCTTACTCGCCTATAGGCATGAAAGTTCTCATTAAATAATCATTTGAAATTTCAACATTATTAATTACATTTTTTTTTTTTCAACTTCACTTCCATAATATCTCATTTGCACAAAGGGTTTTTTTATGTAAATATCAATGCAAAGTAACTGTTGAGTTCATCTCCAACTTCAGCTATGTTATCTAATACTATCCCACGTCCATTACATAAGGGTCCAATCTGTTTGGTCCTTCTGTTCTTTGCATGCTGTTCTTATATATGTGAAGAATTCCTTAACTGCACTCTTTGCTCTCTTCTTTATTCCTTATCCCCACTCTTTGCTCTCTCCCAGACTCAGTAAAGATACTATAGTGAAAATTATACTTCGCTTAATAAAACGTCTTTCTCTTTCAAAAAATGATGAACATAATTCAACCGTGAAAGGACAACATGGAACAGAACATGTTTTCCGAAAATTCTTTCCAAAATAAGAAATTGACTGACTCCAATGAAATTTTAAAAGATGAATTTGAGTCGGAACTTAATGAAAAACATTTAACTATTTTTGCTAAAAAAGTTCAAAGCCTAGAAAATATGGACTGAGATCATCTACGATTATCTCAGTGCCAGAATAGAATCCAAAAGGGCGTTTTCTGCCACTAATCAAATACTGTATGTACCAAAATTAGATCCATTTTAAATGATCATACTATTGATTGCTTATGTTTCTTGCTTATGTTTCGGACAGGTAGTGTGGATGCTTAAACATAACTAAAGCATAACTAAAACATAACTACAAAGTTTAATTGTTAAACTTTGTAGTAACAATACGTATTTTTTTGTTTTTAGAATAACTGTATTTTAATGATTTTTTTCAGAATATTTATTATTGCAATAAAAGTTTATTTAAAACATGAATAATTCAAGTAATTACAGTACTTGTTTTTTTCCTTACTTTATTGCATCTAATTGTCATCAAAATTTGTTGAGTAAAACGTTTGTTTTTGGAATACCGGTATACCCAGTTTCATAAATTAAAAATACGGAAATACCAGTATTGAGATTTTGACCAGTATTGTAAGCCCTAGCTATAGTCAGCTGCAACAAAGTTATGCAGTGTAGAGATTTTGAATAACCAGGCTATGTGATTGAACAGAACAGAACAGGGTAGTTACAAGATAAAAACACACACTTCAAAATACAATTATTGAATTTTATGGCAACATACATAATTTGAATCCTGCAGCATTACTTTCAAAGAAGAGGCTTGGAATTCTGTTCGGACAGTGCTAGACCAGTTCTAAAACCAGATTTATTTTTAAAAAAATAAATAAAATTCTAGTTTTCAGTTTATAAAATTTTCCAGGTATATATACAATCACCAAAATGATCAGTAAAAGAATACCATGCTTGTCTGTAACTGATCCACATTGTGGTGCCTTAAGATGCAAGGACAGGCCTATAAATTTAACAGATTCAGTAAGATACAATCATCAAATATTGTTATTACCTCACAGAGATAAATTGAAGAATGCTGATATTTAAGAGACCAAGAAGTCTGCAAAAATTCTTATTCTTGCTCTATGATAATCCAATGTCAACATCATGAGCACCAAGGAGCCATTGTGTGGAATGCAGTGGGGATTGCATTATAGCCATATATTGCCTTATGTGCCATTAAACCCCCATAACACAATAGGAGGGAGTAGATGATGAGAGCTTTGTCAATCAACTCGACCCTGGAAAGATTGTGCAAGGCTCAAGGGGTAGAATTTTTTTCAGCCTGGTCTGTACTTGTTAACAGGAGAGATTGCTTCTACAGGGATGGGATACACTTAAATAGAAAGGGTGCAAGAATATTTGCTGATGCTATCGAGGCAGTGTTAGGTGGGTTGGAAAACTGCTATCTTGGGGGAATACAAGGACTAATGGATTAACAGCAGCTGCTGGCAGAGGTGAAAGTGATTCTTGCACTGCTTCTATTGGAATGAGCAGCAGCCTGAAAAACAAGATGCAGGGTATTTCAGAGACTGCTGGTAGTTATTGCAGTACAAGTAAACACATGGGTTGTGTTAGGGTAGCTAAGAATAGGAACAGGTGCATGTATACTTGCATATACACCAGTGCTAGGAGTTTGGTAAATAAATTTGATGAATTTGAGGTGTTGGTCAAAACATCAAATGCAGATATTGTTGGGATATCAGAGACGTGTGTCACACAGATATAAGGAATGCAGAACTGGAATTTGGAGAGACAATGTATACAGGAAGGATAGACAGGATAGGAAGGGAGAAGATGTTATGCTATTAGTTAAAAAACACATAAAATCCAAGGAAGTGCAGCCAGTCAACATTTCTGGACAGTGCAGTGTTGAGTCAGTTTGGTGTGACATAAGCACTGGGAGATCAAAATCGAGAGTAGGAGTGTGTTATAGGCTTGTTATATTCATCAATGGTTTGATGAATATAACAAGAAACTATACAGGGAAATAGAGTGGGCCAGTAAATCAGAGAGTCTTATAATGGGAGATTTTAATTTTCCGGATATTGAATGGAATTTGTGGGTTGGTCACTCACACATTAACAAGGCTTTCGTGGGTTTATTGGATGATTGTTTTCTACATCAGCAAGCATGTTTAGGAGGCAACTTGAGGGAGTAATACTCTTGATCTGATTATCAGTAGTAACTCTTCATGCATTAAGATTCTGTAGATAAAGGAACCACTAGTGGGCAGTGATCACAGTGTGCTGAAGTGGGATTTACTCAAAGAGGTAACTACCATCAGGGGTAAAGGGAAGGGTTTTTGCTTTCATAAAGGCGACTACGGTGGTCTGAGACAGTATTTAAATTCTATACAGTGGGACCAACTGATGATGATCTTGGAAGTTACTAGGCTTTACATACCAACTAAGAAATATTGTTCAAGGTTTAGGCCTAAATGAATGTCAGATGAACTAATGAGACAGAAAAATGCATGGGATACATATAAATTAATGGGTGACAAGGAATCCTACGATAGATATAGGCTGGTCTGTAACCAAGTCACAAAGGAGATTAGGCAGATTATGAGAAACCTTTGGCAAAGGATGCAAAGAAAAATAGCAAAGAGTTCTTTAATTATGTAAACTCTAGAAGAAAGGGGATGAATCAGATTGGTCCACTTGATATCGATGGTTCAACTGTTGATGATCCTGCTCAGGTAGCTAACAAACTAAATGAATATTTTGTATCTACGTTCACACATGAGGATTTATCCATGGAGGGGAATGCCAGAGGTGAATTAAACTGTGGCAGTGAGCTAGATGATTTTGTAATAACTGACAGGAAAGTGGAGGAGAGATTGTTGAAGATAAACATAAAAAAGACACCCGAGGTGATGGAATCTATCCAGTTATATAAAAGGAAGTAAGCAAACCCTTAGCCATAATTATGAGAGCTTCCTTGGACTCAGGGGAGGTACCCATGGACTGGAGATGAGCAAATGTGACCCCAGTTCACAAAGGATGATCAAAGGCAACACAAGTAATTATAGACCTATTAGTTTAACATCTGTTCCAGGAAATTAATGGAGGCACTGGTTAAAAAGCACTGCAGGATTATCTAGACAAGACTTCAGTTATAGCTCGGACACATCATGGTTTTGTTAAGGGGAAGTCTTGTCTGACCAGTTTGATTGGATACTATGATGTGGTCACAAAGGAACTGGATGCAGGGAATAACTTTGATATCATATATAACCCCAGAGTAAAGTATCTTAGAAAGGCTTTTGATACTGCTGCACATATTGGGGCAGTGTGGCATAGGAGGCAAATTGCTGCTATGGATAAAGGGATGGTCGATTGGGAGAAGACAGAGAGTGGCAATTGTGCAGGCAGATATGAAGTTTTCTGAGCAGTGCAGACGGTCTGCAAGAGTAGCTCATGGTGTCTTATCAATGATATACAGGTATTTTTCTAGCAGGGATAAGGAGGTGATTATCCCCTTGTATAAGGCAATGGTCAGGCCACATCTTGAGTACTGTATACAGGTCTCGAGGCCTCATTTTAAAAAGGTTGTAGAGTTGTTGGAATGAGTCCAGAGAAGGGCAACAAGATTAGTGAATGGAACAAAGGGTAGCTCTTACAAAGAAAGACTTAAGTTTTGCAGATTACAGTGTCTGGAGACCAGGCACCTGCGAGGTGACCTGATTGAGTTGTATAAAGCCTTGAATGGTTTGAGCAAGCTCAATACTGATGGGATTCTTCCTCTTGCCCAGAATAATCACCCTAGAGGGCATAAATTCATATTGAGGAAAGACAGTTGTAGGATAGATGTGCGGAAGTTTGCCTTTAGCCAGTGGGTAGTTGATAGCCTAAATAAATTTAAGACTGAACTGGACAGATATTTGGAATGAACAGAGGGATGAAATGGGAGCGGGGTTTTTTTTTTTTTTGTTGGCTGATTCTGCATAAGCTTGCTTTCTTGCATCATATTCCTATACTAGTGCTAATGCTAATAACATCAGTAATGGAGATTTTGGTTCATTTATCATATTAGCCAAATTTTCTACATTGTACAGCTATCTGGATGGGATTCTTCCTCTTGCTCAGAATAATCGCCTGAGAGGACATAAATTCAAATTCAGAAAAAATGGTTTTTGGATAGATGTGCGGAAGTTTGCCTTTAGCCAGCGGGTGGTTGATTTCTGGAACAAACTTCCATCTGTTGTTGTAGAAGTTGATAGCTTAAATAGATTCAAGGCAGAACTTGAGAAACATTTGGAGCAAGTGGATGGGTGAAATAAGGGTTTTTTTTTTTTTTTTTTTGGCTGATGCTATATAAGCTTGCTTTTTTGCATCATGTGCCTTTGCTAATGCTAATCTGTTTTGGTTCTCTGAAATAACACTTGTTTGGATAAGAAATTGTAATTGTTGAAGGTCTCATACAGTCACTGGTCTTTATCAAAGAATTTATTGTTTTTTTTTTGTTTTTTTTTACAGGATTATTTCTGCATCGTCAAGCGGATTACTGTTTCATGCTTATCTTCAATTTTTTTACCATATTTGTATCCTTTTTTTTGTTTAAATAATATAAAACCTGGGTATAAATAATGTCAGTAATATACAAATGTTGCTCCAAAACTAATGCCACCAAATCTTTTTTTAGATGCCACTACAGGTATGCCAATTTAAACTGTATGTTACATTATATACTTGAGTACTTCAGTTTAGTTTTTCACATATTCACTACTTCCATCACTACTTTGTATACATTTTCTTCACTGCTGAAACAGAACCTGTGTCCTCCTCATAAAAAGTTGCTGCCAGTCTCCAAGAACCATTTCTTGATGGTTGCAGTGACAGCATTGTTTTTGGCAAATTGTTCCCTATGAAAGCCGTCCTTCATAGGGCCAAACACATGAAAGTCTGGTGCATGATCAGGATTGTATGGGAAATGTAGCAGAACAGCCCATCTGAATTCCACAATGATCTTCCTTGTCAGGATACTGGTATGGGGTCTAGCATTGTTGTGCTGAAGGAAAAATTTCCTTTCTTCTCTTGCAGTTTGTTTCTTTAGCTTCTCCAGTGTCTCCACAGAGCAAGCAGAAATGATTGTGTCCTTATTCTAAGAAATCCACCAGGATAACCTCTCTCTTTTCTCAAAAAACAGAACGTGATTTTTCCAGCAGAAGGCTATGCCTTGAATTTTGTCATTATATGGATCCTTGTGTCACCACTCCACAGACTGCCACTTTGACTCCAGTTCATAGTGGTGTGTCTGGGTCTCATCTTCAGTGATGATCATGTCAAGATAATTATTGTACGTGGTCTCATGACACTCCGGAAGATCAGCATAAGCCTGCACTCTTCTCCTTGTGTGTGGACTCCACAAATGCTAGCATTTGTGGAACCCACGCAGAGAGCACACATAAGGAGATGAGTTCCACAAATGTTAGCATTTGTGGAACCCATCTGGCACACAATTTCCTCTATTCTAGATTATCCAGAATTATTTTCAGTGCATTAAAGCCTATTCACACTCTTGTACACATTTTTTTGGTCTTAATGCAAAATGAATCAATATTCATGAATCAGTTTTACTCATTCCACATGTTCTGCCATGCTGTAGTGCAAGGATGACCTGACTTTAATATGTTCTTCAAATCGCTACCAAAATACCTAGCCTGCCACCGAACTGTTCTCACATCGACAGTCATGTCCATTTTTTTCAGTCATGTCCCTATAAAAGTATTCTTCAAACATCAGTGAATCTCAGTTGTTCCAGTGTTCTCTGTATTCAGGAAATTAGTAACACACTGCTGCATTTCATTTGCACATTGTCATCTTACATTTTCACAGACTACTACAGCCTTGCCACCTGTTATGCAGCATTCAAACTTTAAAATACTGGCAGTAATGTTTAAATTTTCACCTGATATCATTACATTTTGAGGGAAATGTCACATGAATTTGAAAAAATTTGGGGGCATTAGTTTTGGAGTGGCCTTCATGTGTACAATGAAAGTCCCACTGCTTTACAGACATTTCCATTTCTATTTCTTGCTATATTAGTGTATATAAGAATCCCCAGTAAACCTTGTACTTCCACTGCTGATATCCAAGTTTGTGTGTGTGTGTGTGTGTGTGTGTGTGTGTGTGTGTGTGTGTGTGTGTGTGTGTGTGTGTGTGTGTGTGTGTGTGTGTGTGTGTGTGTGTAGGAAATTACAGTAGGAAAATTCAAAGTTGTGCTGGAATCTAAGCTTCCTCTACTTTTAACTGCCATTATGTACCATTAAGCTAACAGTTTTTCTGTAGCACCTAACTCTGCCTCAATATCACCAGTAAATATTCATGCACTTATTTTATTCGAGTGTGTCCCATCTTTAGAAAAGCAGGTCCTTTTATTAACAAGTTCGAGCCATGCTGAAAAAAAACTTTTACTCCACAATCCATGTACAATTTCTCCATTCTAGAATTGCTCATCAGGGCTCAGGACATATGCCTCCTGCTATGTCTGGGTAAAATTCAAAATATTCACATTGTCCTACCTCATGATTTTTTCAAAAAATCACTTTGTAACTTTGAACTAAAGCCTTAAATCCCCTTTAATAGGGGGTGGTAAAGTTGCTCTCTCTTCCTAATATTGAAATAATTAGTTTCACATTCTTTTGAATTATGTACCTGCATGTCTCTGATGCATATGCACAAAATTAGTCACTTATAATAATACTTTTTTGTTGCAAGTGAGCAACTGACCAAAGGAGTACTACCTCTGTAAGAAATGGAGAAAACTGAGGTTAGAGCTATTAGCAAATATTTTTTAATACAACTGGACTCTAACTGATATTATCAGAGATTTGGAAAAACACTAGATAACTTTCATCTATTCCCAGATCTCAAAAAAGAAGTAAGAAATTTGCAGATGATTCTCCCATGGTGGATACCATTGGATAGCCAAGATTTTTTTTTTTTTTTTTTGGTAGGAATTAAAAGTCCTGGAACATTGTTTGGAAAAATGTTTTAGTGTTGCAGGAGACTGTTAAAAAATAAAAATACTTTCGTTGTTGTCATCCTATTATTATTTCTACATGAGAGGTGGAGCAACTTGTTCACCACTCATATAATTAGTACTTGCATCAACAATATCACCTTTTATTCCCTTCACTCTCCTTGCACCTGGGATACACAGAGGAATCACATGTGGTCCTATTTGACCTAGAGATAGTTTTGAATACATGACACAGTCAGTACAACAAACAAGACTTGCAAGAGAATCACCTACAACAATTCCATTATTAGTCATGCCAATATTGATTACATTATTCTCCCTAGATCTAGTTTTCTGCATAATTATGGCTAAATTTCTAATTACAAATTATAAGAAATTATATATATTGTGCTATGCTACATTATGATGCAACATACTCAATAAAGCTCTTTAATAAGATGAAGTAACCTACTTTACTGTTTTATATCTAATGACGATATTAATTGGAAACTCCTAGTATTGGTTATTATTACCTAACAACTTTTCTTATTTTTAATTATAAGAATTTCTTATAGAGAATTATACAAGGAGCAAGGGAATGATGCCAGCAGTGGGGAAGATGGATTGCAAATTAGCAACAAATACAACATATCCGATATTCTTCCTGATGAGGTAGAACATGCATTGAAAAAAATGAAGAATCAGAAAGCCCCAGGGGAAGATGAAGTTACTGTAGAGTTGTTAAAATTGGGAGGAAGAGACATAACACAAAAACTGGCAAGGCTCTTCACAAAGTGCATTAAAAAAGGTGTGACACCTAAGCAGTGGAATAATGCAGTCATAGTTTTGCTGCATAAGAAAGGAGATAAATCAGAAATTGGAAATTATAGACCAATTAGCTTGTTATCCCACATCTACAAGTTGTTCACAAGGGTCATTACTAACAGATTAGAAAGAATACTTGATGAGAATCAGCCCAAAGAGCAAGCTGGCTTTAGGACAGGATTCTCAACTATGGATTACTTTCATGTAATATCATGAAAGTAATGGAGAAAGCAAATGAATATAAAACACCATTATGCCTGGAATTTGTGGATTATGAAACGGCATTTGACTCCATACAGCATAAGGCAATCATTCAGGCACTGGAAAGACAAGGCATAGATACCCCACATATTATGATTTTGAAGAAAATATATGAGAGTGTTACCTCCTTTATTAGAATAGACAAAGACAGTAGGAAATTTAAAATCGAGAAAGGAGTTCGACAAGGAGACACAATATCTCCGAAGCTGTTTACTGCTGCCCTTGAGGAAGCTTTCAGAAGATTAGACTGGTCGCAGAAAGGAGTCAATGTGAACGGAGAGTACCTAAACCATTTACGATTTGCAGATGACATTGTGGTCATAAGCCACGATCCCAAAGAATTAGAGGAAAATCTTAATCAGTTATGCAGAGTTAGTAAGGATTTTGGACTAAAGATGAATATGGCTAAAACAAAAGTAATGATGAACAAGTATGCCACAGAAAGGGAAATAATGATTGAAGGAGCAGTAATTGAAAAGGTGGAGTCGTATGCTTATCTGGGACAAGTTATTAGCTGTAATAATGATAAATGGCTGGAAGTCAAGAGAAGAATAAACTTTGGATGGATAGCATTCAGAAAATATAGTCACATACTGAAAAGCAATATCCCAGTTTGACTGAAACGTAAAATAATGAATCAATGTATACTCCCCACCATGACTTATGGAAGTGAAACTTGGGCACTCACCAAAAGAATGTGGAAGAGAAGCTGAGAACTACACAGGGAAGAATGGAACAAATTATATTGGGAATCAGACTGTTAGATAAGAAGAGAAACACATGGATTAGGCAGCAAACTCAAGTAAAGGACATTCTTATCAAAACTAAAGAACTAAAATGGTCTTGGACAGGACATATAGCTCGAAGACATGATGACAGATGGACTAAGAAAATAACAGAATGGTACCCAAGAGGAGCTAGAAGAAAACCTGGAAGTCAAAGGCAGAGATGGATAGGTGAAATTCATGAGTTCTCCGGTAGTAAATGGATGGCCAGTGCTCAAAACAGAAGGAACTGGAAAGTGGTTGGAGAGGCCTTCATCCTGCAGTGGATTGAAAATGGCTGATGATGATGACCTAACAACTATTCTGATTTAACAGTTCAGTACTACTAAACTACAATTTGCGACTATATACAGTCAAACTCAGTTATAATAAGCATAGGGATAATGATTCACAGTTATAATGAGCAAATATTATCTCTTAAATTTATGCAAATCTATGTACAAAAATTTCACTGATATATATCGAGCAAACTTGGTCCACTAACTTTCTGTCGTATATTCCCTCAATTTAGATGTTTACTTTTTACATTAAATACAAGTACTTTGAATTTTTATAAACAGTAGAATTTATCTGAGAATAATTATTGTAGACATTGTTTCTTCCCTACCTCCTTCATTTAGAGATTCAATAAAAAGTACATTTACAAAATGTTAATTATGCAGAAAACTTGCAAAAGTAAACATTTATCTCTGAGAGTGTGTGTGGGGGGCGGGGACCAATTATTATATTCATCACCTGCAATTCAATTATTTTTTAAATAAACTTTCATGAACAGTTAAAGTGACTGGGTCCATTGAATACTTAGTGAGGCTCGAACTTACCCAGGTGTTTAGCAGTGTCATATACAGGGTGTTTCAGTTAAACGTTTCAGAACTTCTAAGAGGGGTAGGGTACATCCTGACAACTCGAAATCATATAGCAATGTGGGGTCGGAAATGCTTTCCTGAAGCGGTATTGTACACAGAAGTCGTCGTGCAGCACAGATTCGATTTTCGGTCAATGTATGGGCCGGTATTATGGGAGATCACCTCATCGGACCTTACCTGTTACCGTGTCGTCTAACCGGACCTATCTACTTGATCTTTCTGCAGCAAGTATTGCCACAACTTTTGAGAGATGAACAGATTTCTGCATCGACGCAACAGACAATGTGGTTCCAACACGATGGAGCCCCTGCCCATTATAGCGGAGATGTTCGTAACTACCTGGATGTCACATTTGGTCAACAGTGGATCGGACGTGGTGGTCCCGTGCGTTGGCCTGCTCGGTCACCCGACCTATCATGTCTTGATTTTTATTTCTGGGGTCATATGAAATCGCTAGTTTATGACACTCCTGTTGACAATGCTGAGGAGCTGGTTGCAAGAATCGCAGTAGCTGCCGAAGAAATTCGAAATTCGCCTGGAGTATTCCAGAATGTTCGGATGTCCATGCGTCGGAGATGTCAGGCGTGCATTGTAGCCCGTGGAAGAAACTTCGAACACTTACTTTAATCCATGTACCTTTTGCTTCTTTTCATGTATTATTAAAACGATTTCTCACTTACGGTCTCTTTTCTTTATGGTGCTTCTGTGTAAAACACCGCTTCAGGAAAGCATTTCCGACCCCACATTGCTATATGATTTCAAGTTGTCAGGATGTACCCTACTCCTCTTAGAAGTTCTGAAACGTTTAACTGAAACACCCTGTATAGTATTGTATTCAGATTTTACCAAGAATTTGTGGTGACAAAAATCAGTACCATAATCTGTGACAAAAATAGTGAAGATTTTACCCTTCAATGAGTAACATTAAAGTCCATTCATGAAAAAGTTTGAGATTATTCAAGAATTAGAACATGGTAAAAAACACTGAAGTTGAAAAAAATTTAATTTATGATAATTTACAGTTTCAGATTTATGGAAAAACAAAGACAATTTTATATGCACTAGAAAACAGCCATACTACAGATAAGAATATTGGGGAATGTAATAGGTGATTTGATCAGGCACTGCTGGAATGGTTTAAGGTATAGAGGAATGCTGATTTCCCCATCAATAGCCCCATTTTAAAGAGACAAGTAGAAAAATTTTCAAAACAGCTATATCATGAAAATTACACATAAATCAGTGGATGGCTTGATGACATTGTTTATGTGATAGTGGAGAAGCCCTATCAGAAAATTTATAAAATGGCAAGTGAATGTTTGGGTAGAATGTAAGATGGTTACAGAGAAAAAGATATCTACAATGCAGACAAAACTGCACTGTTTTGAAATGTCAACCATCTACAACTTTTAAATTTGATGGTGAAAAATGTATTGGCAGCAAAAGGTTAACTGTTAACAGTTTTAATGTGTATAAACATGATTGGAACTGACAAAAAAACTTTTTGTCATTAGAAAATCACAAAAATCATGCTGTTTCAGAAATGTAAAGAACTTTCCGTTGAATATGCAGCTATTATGTCCAAAATGTTAACAAAGATGATCTACTGCCTCTATTAGTATGGCTGAAACAAAATGAATTATGAATTTTGCCCATTTAACACATTCACCGAAAGTTGATACATATGCACACGATGGTTTTTAATCCATATAGATGAAAAACCACATAACTTTGAGAACAGTTTTCTTCCAGTTTGCAAAGAAAAACTAGATATTTTTATCAAGCAGTCTTGACCAGAGGCTAATTAATTCAGCCACAGTAAGAAAAAAGCCCCCAAGTATCTGCCCTCCTCATCTAGATGGGGAGAGCAGAGACAGTACAATGATTTTTGAATCCCATGTGTTAAGGTCAGAAGTCAAACTGACAATGAACATGTTAAATGACATTAACAATTTTGTGAATGTTTGTTTATGTGAATGACGATAACTTCTGGAATTTCTACATAGAGTAGTATAATATAGACCCTGCTAAACAAAGAAGATAGTGGCAAAGACAGCATTGAATTTGTTGAAGATCCAATCACTGCAAAATGCATGCCCATGATGCCATGAGACTTTAATTGAATTTTTTGGAAACAGTGGTCCAGTAGCATTTTTAATGTACAAGGCATAATAAAAGGAATCTCTCAAATTGAAATCTATGAAATATGTCACATTTCTAAATTATCTCTGTAAAAAGGCTTCATTAATGATGTGTAACATACCTGAGTAACTTTTTTATTTGCTTTCTTTAAATTTTTTTATTTATCTGCATTTTTATGTTAATTACATATGCTCTTTATTTATTTACTTTTACTAATATATCTGTACTTACTTACTCACTTTTATTTATTACTTCAACACTATTAATACATTCACATTTTTACATTCGTGGGTATTACAAATAATAGCTATACCAAGCAAAACTACACATGGCACTTGTTATAACGAATTCCACTGTACAATAACTACAGTATTATTCATAATGTTTATTTATATTCACTTGAGCATATAATTTATAATAGGTGTTTATCTGTGAGACTAGTGTACTCAGCAGTTTCATTACATTAGTATTAAAGATAAATGGGTGGAAGGAAACTAAACTTATCAAGCATTAGCTTTAAAGTCACCTATTTCCATCCAGGTTTTTATCCAGCTGTTCTTCAAATTTACATAATCTCTCTAATTATACAAGGTTAGATGGTAGTTTGTTCCAACAGCATGTCCTCTAGTTTGTACTACCTGTCAAAAAAGAACTCCAGAAATTACTGCTAGGAGCAGCAGTTTATACAGCCAAATGTAACTTCTGAAATACTTTCTTGATTTAAGGTGTACTTAAGTAATTTCATTATACAGGGTTGTTAAAATTTAAGTATCCCTACGTAGAGGGCTCTGGAGTGAATTCTAAGGCTCGTACTGAAGAGAAATTTGGACAACAGGTACAATAAAGAATGTGCTCACTATTTATTGGGGAAAAAAAATTAGTTACAAAATTTGTCACTATTCAGCTGTTCCACTATATGGCGCTGTGGCAATACAAATCACTTGAACAGCACTACACTTGTTCAATATGTCCTCCATTTTGGTCAACAACAGTTTCTATTCGAATTACAGCATTTTTTCTTTCGAATCAACAGAACGTAACATGTCAACTGGAATAGCCAGCACATGACATCTAATGGTGTCCTTCAGATCTGCCAGAGTTTGACATCCTTCCTGATACACCTGTTTCTTCAAAAAAAACCCACAACCAGAAATTGCATGGGATTGAGGTCCGGTGGCCGGGGTGGCCAAGATGTCTGGAAACAACGGCTGATGACCTGTTCGTCTGTAAGTGTTGCTTTTGAAATGTTTAGATTTAACAGTGGATGTGGGGTGGCGGACCATCTTGCATGAATATGGTATCCTGAAGGCACCCACGTTGTTGCAGCTATGGTATTGCGAAATTTGCCAGCATTTCTTAATATCGCTGTCCAGTGATGGAACAGGTGCAGTTTCCAGTCGATGTTACCTGTTCAAAAAAATATGTCCCAATCGTGAATGTGGCTGTAAATCCACACTACACTGTCACTTTTGAAGAATGCAATGGGACCTCTTGGATAACTCAAGGGTTTTCTGTTTGCCCAGATGTGACAGTTATGCATATTCACTTTTCCATTTAAGCAGAAGTGGGCTTGCTTCATCACTCCAAAGGATGTTCCATGGCCAAGTGGTATCTACTGTCATATTTGCACCAGAAGCTGAAATGTGTATGTGAAACAAATATCTGCATCACCATGCTTTAGCTGCTGTTGCATGTGCATCTTATAAGGATAGTGCCTCAACACCTGACACATTACTAGCCTTACGGTGGAATACAGCATGTCCACTTCACGAGAAACAGCTGGCAGACTTGTGCTACTACATGGAGATTGACTTGATAAATCCACAACAGCTATAGCCACATCTTCAACACGAGAGAAGTCCACTTGTTTTCGACCTCTACTTGGTTGTACACCAAGATGTCCTGCCGCTTCAGATTTTGCAATTGTTTTGTGGACAGCACAAACAGTCATAGGTCCACACCTTATGCGCTTCTGATGCCGAAATTCTCTGATAGCTGCATTGTTGCTGTTCTGATAGTACAGCTTCACTAATAGTGCCTTTTCCTGCAACATTGTTGGCATTGCTGCTGTAGTGCAAGCAAACATCTGCTGTATGATTTTGAAGAGACTGCTTTGCTTTTATACAGTAGAGCTGAGTAACTTACGATTATGCAAATAACTTACGTTATTTGCATAATCATAACTAAGATAGTTACGCCCTATACGGTGACAAATTTTGTAAAACTAATTTTTTTTTTATTCCAATAAATGGCGAGCGCATTCTTTATTGTACCTGTTGTCCAAATTTCTCTTCAGTACAAGCCTTAGAAATCGCTATAGAGCCCTCTATATAGGGATACTTTAATTTTAATAACCCTGTATTAGTATTAATAAAGCGATGGTGAAAGACGATTGATGGAAGATAGACTTATTCAGCATCAGCTTTAAAAAACAAAAAGAAAAGTCACCTGGTTCTGACATCAGGTCTTTTTTTCCAACCCTTCTTTAAATTTACATAATCTCTTCTAGTTATACGAGATTAGATGGTAATTTATTCGTACAGTTAATATTCTGGCTAAAAGGAATTTTTTTTATATCCAATCAATAACTGCCATTCCTTAATTGAATTGTTTTTAAATTTTACTGATAGTTGTCCTCTGGTTTTGTTACCTGCAAAAGGAACAAGTTGCCCATTGTTTACTAAAGTTTTTCAAATACTTATTGCTTGTGAGTAACTCACTAATTGTTACAGTGGTTTCCAAGATGACATTAATATTAATGAGTATCAGTTTTACTCAGTTTATTAAAAATTCAGAAAGTCTCACAAATTGAATAAAAATATGCCACAGAGTTAACACATCTTTTATATGATTTTGTGTGACTATTAATGGGTTAAGTGTGTTATAAATTATTTCACAATCTAAGCTTTTTTTTTTTTAACTTCATACAGGCTAATAATAGGAGAAACAAATAATTTACATTCACTCTGTATTGTGGGAATTAAGTTTATCAGTTTAATTACACCACCATAAAGGGTTTTAACCAAATGTGATTATTTTTGTGGTTTTAACCAAATGTGGTTACTGTACTCAGTAGATCACATCTAAATATATATTTTTTCATATTTATTGTAATAATTATATTCAGTCAGACTTTTAATTTCTATAATGTACATTGAGTGTAAATTATTTCTAAATTTGTTTGTAGACGTGTACAGATCAGTTAATTTAGAAATTAGTATTGCATTAGTACAAGTTTTTTTTTTTTTTTCCGCCTAAAATGGCAAAAATTGCAGTTTGAAGTAATGTTTGCACTCCAGTATATTCTTAACTATCCAACAGATTTGTGGTGCACTTCTTGACATTCCAGTATGTATGCACTTTTTCTATTAAAAACCAAAATGATAAAATCAGTTTTATTTCAAAATGTTAAATTGTATTATTATAAATAGCCTGAGCAGTAATTATTTGCTATAGTTTGGAAAGGATATTATATGGAATATTTGTAATATAGTTCATGTGAGATGTGTTCAAGTTAAAGTCTTCAAATATATTTCTAAAAAAAAAAATTACCCAAGATACAGAAATGTAAAATCATTTTTCAACATAATCTCCTAGTGGAAACACACATTTTTCACCTTTTCTTTCCTGCTGTGAAGGTTTGTTTGGAGTTGTTTAGCTCATGAATGGCCGCAGCATCTGCTGTTAACTAGGAAAAGTTCTGCCGCAAAGAGCATCCTTCATCATTGGAAACAACCAAAAGTCACCACTTGCAAAGTCAGGAAGGTAAGGAGGATGTGGGATAACCTTAATTTTTTGTTTCTGTAAATAAATTTTACACTTAGGCAGCACATAGGGTGGTGCAGTTTCCTGATGTAATCTAATGTTGTGATTCAGTCTATGTGGACATTTCTTCTGAATTGCTGGAAGGAACTTTTTCTTCAGAACCTCTTCACATGAGTTTCCTGTGACAGTAATGTCCTTGGAAATACAAAGTGTAAGGATAGTGTCCCAGAAAACAGCAACAGTCATTTTCTCTGCACTTGCAGCAGCACACTACTTTTTAGGTGCCAGTGGCTTGGCGTGCTTCCATTGGAGGGACCGATGCATGGTTTCAGGATTGAACAGTGGAATCCATGTCTTATCTATCATTATAATGAGGAGGAGAACCATGCATTGAAGCATCTTGAGTGAGAATTGCTTCACACAAGTTGTCGTGAATGTCTTTTTGTTCCTGAGAATAAGTGGGCTAAACACATCTCCAAACAAACCTTTGCAGTGACCTAAATAGCTTGAGGAAAAAATGTGTCAGAATCATGTGTTCCTTCTAGGAGATTATGTTGAAAAATGACTTAATTTCATTTCTGTATCTCAAATACTTTTAGAAATAAATTTGGAGACCTTATAACTTGAATGCACCTTGTATAGGGAAAACAGTAAGACTACATGATACAATACACTGCCAAGCACATACAAACTAAATTTCACTAGCTGTGTGTGGATTCTTGCAATTCCTAACTTCAGGACAATGTTGATTGGGGTTAGGTTAAGATTCAGTTTGGTATGAATCCAGAAAGTCTAGTCACTCAAGTATAGTTTTGAGATGATAAAGTCTCTCACTGCTCATTGAGAGTGTGTTAGGTTCGTTTCTATATGTATGTAATCAAATTTATGTGAAAATTAAAATTTGTTTTAAGGTATTCCTTGAGCGGCATGATGCATAGGTAAACTGTTTTTTGAAGATAATAAAGCACTCAAAACCTACATTGATATTATTATATTTATTTTCTAATTGGGAATATGTATGTAATAATAACAACATAACATATGATGGGATACTTCTGCTTGAGGGGGCATGGATTCAAATTGAGGAAAGACAGTTGTAGAATAGATGTGCAGAAGTTTGCCTTTAGCCAGTGGGTAGTTAATTGCTGGAACAGACTTCCATATGTTGTTGCGGAAGTTGATAGCTTAAATAAATTTAAGGCTCAACTAGACAAACATTTGAAGTGACTGGATTGGTGAAATGGGAAGGGGATTTTTTTTTTTTGGCTGATGCTGTATAAGCTTGCTTTCTTGCATCATATGCCTCAACTAATGCTAATGCTAACATACATTTAGAGTGCTTTATTATCTTCAAACAACGAAATGTTGTTTGTTTGAATGTATTGATTTGATTTGAGTTAATATATCAAGTTCACTTCACAAAGCTGAATGCTCGTCTTTATTCTGAGTTCATAACCGCCAGATCTCCAGATTTGTATTGGAAACACCATCTTATAATATAGTTAGGAGTCCAGCTATATTATAAGATCGCCTATAACTAAAAAGGCCATCTTTTTAACTTGTAGTAGTAGTGGCATGTGATGCAAGAAAGCAAGTGTATGAGCTTATGCAGCATTAGCCAAAAAAAAAAAAAAAAAAAATCACACCATTCCCTCCAAATGCCTGTCCAGTTCCTCCTTAAATTTATTTAAGCTATCAACTTCCACAACAAAAGATGGAAGTCTGTTCCAGCAATTAACCACCCGCTGGCTAAAGGCAAATTTCATCACATCTTTTCTACAACTGTCTTTCCCCAATTCGAATCTGTGCCCCCTCAGTTTCTTAATCTGAGCAAGAGGAAGAATCCCATCAGAATTCAGCGTGCTCAACCCATTCAAGGCCTTATACACCTCAATCAGATCACCTCGCAGGTGCCTAGTCTCCAGCCACTGCAATTTGCAGAAGTTAAGCCTCTCTTGGTAAGAGGATCCCTTCATTCCCCTCACCAATCTTGTTGCCCTTCTCTGTACACACTCAAGCAAATCTACATTTTTCCTAAAATGAGGCCTACAGACCTGTACGCAGTACTCAAGGCATGGCCTGACCATTGCCTTATACAGAGGGACAGTCACCTCCTTTTCGCTGCTAGCAAAATTCCTATATATCATTGACAAAACTCCATGACCTGCCCTGGCAGCCTGTCTGCATTGCTCAGAAAACTTCATATCTGACTGCACAATTACTCCCAGGTCTTTACCAAGCGGTTGGTACGTTTCTCTGGGGTTACTTCTACCCATATGCAGTACTTTGCATTTGTCAAGGTTAAACTTCAGTTGCCACTTCTTAGCCCATCTGCCCAACTTATCTAGATCCTATTGCAGCAGCACACTGCCATTACTGTCATTAACAACCCTGCCAACCTTTGCATCATCTGCAGACTTCGACACTAAGCCTGATATACCTTCATCAGTATCATTGATAAATATACAAAACAACAGAGGATGATCCAACGCCGAACCCTGTGGGACTCCACTAATAACATTAGTCCACGAAGAGCAGCACCCATTGATTACCACCCTCTGTCTTCTCCCACTCAACTATCCTTGTATCCATTGTAGCAACTTACCCTTAATACCATTCTGCTCCAATTTGTACAATAGTCTTCCATGCACAACAGTGTCAAAAGCCTTCCTGAAATCCAAGTATATGATATCAAAATTATTTTTTGTATCCAGTTCCTTTGTAACCACATCAGAATATCCTATCAAATTTGTCAAACAAGACTTTCCCTTAACAAACCCATGCTGTGTCTGGCACCTCCCTCATTGAAGTCGGTGGTGATTTGTGCCACTGTCGCTCTCCAGTTGGCTGAAACAATGCGAGACAGACGTCGACAGCCACATTCATCCACCACCTTTCTCTGCCCATGGCACTCTCCACCAATGAGATGTTATTCGAGAAATGGCGTAGTCCTGATACACTTTTGATACTGTCAAACAGGGATAGTGCAATTTCTGTTCCACCTCCGCAATAGAGTGACCCATGCGTCCAGCACCCACTATCATCCCTCTTTCAGAGTCGATAAACTCGTGACGTTTATCGATACTGACACTGAACTACCGTCTACATGAATGCAGTGTACCTATATACCTGCCAAGCAGTGGGTTCGTCCACTAGCAAGATGGGTGACAGCATCGTGTTGCCCAGGTATCTCGTGATACCTGGTTCTGTCCTTTCAGTGTAGTCCAAGATGAAAATCTTGGCAGCACACAACTCAACAAAGAAGTTGCAACTAGATGAATAACAGACTTTGGGAATTGAGGAAGGGAGAGGAGATTAGAGCAGACTCCCACCAGTAATCAGAACAGTACCTACATTTACTCTGCTAGTAAATATTGATCTGTTCTGATGTTCACAGCCTGTGAGACCTGCACAGATTACAAGCCAGTGTGCTGGTTCAATTTTTTAATAATATTTTTTATTTATTGTACTAGGCGGTCCTTGCCAAATTCAAGTAATCCCGCTGTATATTTACAGTACCATACATACAGCATTACAGATACAATTCATGGTATAGTACAGAGAAGAGTATATTTTCAAAATAGGCAACAATGTCCAACGTCCATCTGCAAAAGAACCTTCCAAGGTGCCTTTCTTTTTCAAATGATTTGGGTGTCATTGTCCACACATTGTAAGCTCCCACCTATAATTAGAGTGGTACCGCGCATCCTGTGCATATCCTGTTGAAATATTGAAATCCATTTTAATGATCAACCAAACTGGTTGATTTCCAGCCACAAGACATGTTACATGATGCAACAATTAATTTCCTTGCTCCTATATTTGTAACTAGATTAACCATTTCCAAAATACTTGGACTTTTGAAATGCATTTCAAAAGTAAAAGATGGTTAAAATAAATAATTCTAACAGGTTAAAATTATTTTGAAATTGGTTTCTGCAAAGAAGCAGAAGTCCACAGTTTTGTGTATATATATATATATATATATATATATATATATATATATATATATATATATATTTTTTTTTTTATTTATTATTTATTTATTTTATTTTATTTTTTTTTTCTTCAAACTTTTTGCAGGTAATCCACAAATTTTTTTTTTTTTTTTTTTTTTAGCTCTTTATGGATCCAATGGTTATGTCTGTTTTGTATATTTGGTGCCATATAAACAAAAACGTCATTGTTAGTTTTTGGTTTGGAACTGAATTTAAGGTAAATATTTATTAATTAATAGTTATTAATTTTAATATATATATATATATATTTATATTTATTTATTTATTTTTCCATTTCCATAATACTCTAATTAATGGACAAGTTCTGAACTACACTTTATGTTTACTTATGCAGTTTCAGTCCTCTTTTTGATCCTTGGTTCTTTTAGTTTCAAAATATAGAGTGAGAAAGATATGCATGTAATTTTTTATACTTTGAAATTTCACAGTTTGAATTTAAAAGTAAACTTTCAAAATGGTGCAGGAAAGAAAATCTTATACAGCATTAGCCAAAAAAAATCCACCTCATTTGCCCATTCCTTCTAATAGTCTGACCAAATCTTTGCAAATAATTTAAATTTACTCAAACTACCCATTTCCACAACACTAAATTTATTCCACCGTCAGTTACTCTCTGGCCAAATGCAAATTTCCACTTATCTATTCTGCAACCATCCTTTTCCAATTTAAATTTATTTGTGTTCCACTGTGTGTGTCATTTGATAAACAGTAAAGATGCTATCATATTTAATTTACTCTTTAATTTACTTAATCCTTTTAAAGCCTTATACACTTCAGTTAAGTCACCACCAGAAGCCCAGTTTTCAGAACTCCAGTCTTGGTAAGAATAACCTAGTTTCCCTAACTAATCTTGTTCCTCTTCTCTTTACCCTTTCCAACAGGTCTGTGCCTTCCTAAAATGTGGTTTCCATACTTGTATGTACTATTCCAGATAGGCCTAACCACTGCATTTTAAAAAGGAAAACCTGGCAAATCTTCCAGTTTAGTTGGAAGTTTCCATAATTTAGTGCACTTATTGTTTCTGATAAGTTTAGTGTTCTTATAATTTTTGGACAAGTTTACATTACTTTTCAAATAAGTGGATATGTTATTATATTTTTTTCATTTATAGACCTACCAAATTTAATGATGTGTACTGAAAAGCAGATATTATGTGACTGACATTCAGTTTCGGTTCTGTGTAGAAGCAGCACAGAATTTCCAAGTAAATGAATGAACACTAATGTTCTACATTAGTTTATTTATTTACTTGGCAGTTCTTCATTTTTAATATGCAAATAAAATGTTATTTTTCATTGAATGCTCTTGGCTATGTAATGCCATACTATTTGTTAATTTCACTAATGTTCATTATCGGTACTTTGGATGGTTTTGTAGGTCTACCTTACAATAATCAAGAAAATATGAAAACTTAAAACAGTTATTCAAACCTTGAATATCAACAATGTCAGATTAATTACTTATATTTAATTCAAGTGTGAGAATTACCATTAGCATTAATAGAGGCATATGATGCAAGAAAGCAAGCTTATGCAGCATCAGTCAAAAAAAACCCTCCCATTTTACCCCTCCATTCATTACAAATGCCTGTCCAGATCAGCCTTAAATTTATTTAAGCTATCAACTTCCACAACAAAAGATGGAAGTCTGTTCCACCCATCAACTATCCGCTGACTAAAACCAATTTTCTGCACTTCTATTCTACAACTGTGTTTCCTCAATTTGAATCTGTGCCCCCTCAGGTTCTTAATCTGAGCAAGAGGAAGAACCCCATCAGCATTCAGCTTGCTCAACCCATTCAAGGCTTTATACATCTCAATCAGATCACCTCACAGATGCCTACTCTCCAGGCACTACAATTTGCAGAACTTAAGGCTTTCTTGGTAAGAGCACCCCTTTGTTCCCCTCACCAATCTTGTTGCCCTTCTTTGCACGCGTTTTAGCAACTCTACATCCTTCCTACAGTGAGGCCTCCAGACTTGTACACAGTACTCTAGGTGTGGCCTGATCATTGGCTTGTACAATGGGATAATCACTTCCCTGTCCCTGCTAGCAAAATTCCAATATATCATTGACAAGACTCCATGACCTGCCCTGGCAGCTGGTCTGCACTGCTCAACAAACTTCATATTTGACTATGCAATTACCCCCAGGTCTTTTTCACTTTCCACTTCCCTCAGTGTAGTACCAATTCACAAAGGGGGTTCAAAAGGTGACACAAGTAACTATAGACCTGTTGTTAGTTTAACTTGTGTTCCGGGGAAAATAATGGAGTCACTGGTTAAAGAAGCATTGCAGGATCATCTAGATAAGACTGCAGTAATAGTTAAGACACAGCATGGGTTTGTTCAAGGGAGGTCTTGTCTGATTAATTTGATTGGATACTATGATGTGGTCACAAAGGAACTGAATGTGATAAATAATTTTGATATCATATGCTTGGATTTCAGGAAAGCTTTTGATACTGTTACACATGGAAGATTACTGTACAAATTGGAGAGGTATGACTTTAAGGGTAAGTTGCTACAATGGATAAAGGGATGGTTGAGTGGGAGACAACAGAGAGAGAGAGAGAGAGAGAGAGTGGTAATCAATGGACTTCATGGACAAATGCTCTTCATGGACACATGTTATTAGTGGAGTTCCCCAGGGTTCGGTGTTGGGCCCATTGTTGTTTTGTGTATTCACCAATGATATTGATGAAGGTATATCAGGCTTAATGTCCAAGTTTGCAGATGATACAAAGGTAGGCAGGGTTGTTAACGACAGTAAAGACAGTATGCTACTCCAACTGGATCTAGTTGCCAACTTCAGTTGCCACTTCTCAGCCCATTTGCCCAACTTGTTGGGTAAATGGGCTGAGAAGTGGCAACGGAAGTTTAACATTGAGAAATGCAAAGTACTGCATATGGGTAGCAATAACCCAAGAGAAATGTACATTTGCACACCTCCAGTCCATGGGGACCTCCCCTGAGTCCAAGGAAACTCATAATTATGGCTAAGGGTTTGCTTACTTCCTTTGCTGCCTCCTTTAATATAACTGGATAGATCCCATCCACCCCAGGTGCCTTCCTTAAGTTTAACTTCAACAGTTTCTCCTCCACTTTGCTCTCAGTTATTACAAAAGCACTTAGCTCCCTGTTAGAATTTGATAAACTTCTGGCATTCCCCTCATTGAATAACTCCTCATGCACCTGTTTCTACTCTTAGTTACCCTAACACAGCCCATGTATTTACTTGTTCCACTATGACTCCCAGCAGTCCTGGAAATTCCCATTGCCTTGCCATTGCTAGGCTGCTGCTCAATTGCATTTCAATAGAAGCAGTGCAAGAATCACTTTTGCCTCTGCCTGCAGCCACTATTAACCTTTTTTTATTCTGTATATTTTTTTATTCTGTGTATCCCCCCCCCCCAAAGCTAGCAGTTTTCCAACCTACCTAACACTGCCTCAATAACATCAGCAAATATTCCTGCACCCTTTCTATTTAAGTGTAACTCATCCCTGTAGAAGCAATCTCTCCAGGGTCGAATTGAATTTGAATGTTGCTATACACAGTCTCAGTGTTTTGGCTATGGCAGGAGCTTTTAAAAGTATTCCAGTTTTTGATTTCTAAAAGTTGGCTGGTATACAATAGGATAATCACCTGTTTATCCCTGCTGCCTATTTGTAATTAACATAATCCCATGAGCTGCTCTAGAAGTCAGTGTGCACTACTTGGAGAACTTCGTGTAGGACTGTACAATTACTTCTGTGCCTTTTTCATTCACAGATACTTGTACCCAAATGATATGTTACTCTGGGTTTATTGCTGCCCAGATGAGGTACATTTCTGTCGGTGTAATACTTCTTGCCATTTTTCAGCCCTGTGTTTTCTAGTTTTTCTAGATCTTTTTGAAGTAGCTTACCCTGTTTAATGCCACTCTGCTCATCTTTATATCATCAGCAAACCTGGGCATCAAACTTGAAATGCCTAATCAATATCATTAAAAACTAACAGCTGGGCCCCTGGCAGATTGCTGACAACCACAGCAAACCAGTCGTTGTCCACCCCTCCCCTCCACACACAGTGCAAACTTGGTGATATCACAGTTTTGCCACTGAGGGCCCAACAGTAAATTAATATTGTGGTACCCATTCACCATCAATCCATGGAGAGAAGTGACCATTTATAACTAACTTTCTCCTACCATTTAACCATTCCTTTATCCATAGTAGTAACTTGTTCCTATTGCCTTATTACTCCCATTTGTACAATGATCATTTGTATAAAACAGTATCAAGACTTTGCTGAAATCTGATTTCAATATGAATACATAAATTTCAAAATTTCTTTTTGCACCATTTCCTTTGTGGTTACCTGTTAGTGACTAATCAGATTTTGTCAGTCACGGTCTCCTCTTAATGAATCCATATTGTGATTGCTGTATAGCTGCATTCCTATCAAGGTGATCCTGTATTATTTCTTTAACCACTAACTCCATAATTTTTCTTGGCACAGAAGTCAAACTTTCAGGTTTGTCATTGCCCACTTCACCCTTTGAACCACCCTTGAATGTGAATACGAGAGACATTCGTGCATCTCCAGTCTGTAGGGACTTCCTTAATTCATGGATCTCTCATATTATAGTTAAACCCTTCCCTATCTCTTCTGTCATGCAGTATGATTGATGACTTTTGAGGTTATGATGAACATTATGGGAAGATCCAATTCTCCTTACATTTCGAGGGTACAGCTCTAAAACGGTGTTTGCAGGCCGGCCGCTAGTTAGTACACCGGACCGAACCTATTGCTATAGGAGACTTCCGGTTCAGCTAGTATATAATCTTGCTAACTCTACTCTGCCAGATAGTGACTGGAGGGAATCCGAGTAGTGTGTATGCGGGAAGCATTGTCGAGGCCACGTTATGTCAAGGATCTGGGTACATTCTCACCGTGTGGGGTTTTTTTTTTTTTTTTTTTTTTTCCTAAACCCCAAACACGAGAGGTATTAGAACCTATAGTACTTAGTACCGTCCTAGGGTTGGAGGTTGAGAAGACAAAAGAACATATTTGTTGACATTGGACTTGAAACTTCTGTAGACTGTAATTTTCAGGAAATACGTATGAAGGAAGGTTGTACCAGAAAACGGCAGTTGAATGAATAAATGAGGAAGATGAAAAGTTGGTTCTGTGAGTTTGAAGTTGGACAGTAAATGGATGTTGGCTGGTGGCGGCACGTGTTTGGACTGTTTTGAAAGAGAGAGCAGGAATTATAGAAGCTAATTCAGAAGAACAGTGCCCATGGAAGTATCTGTAGAAGAAGCATGCAGCAGAAACAGTACGTCTATGAGACAGCGAGTGCAGAGTGAGTAGCTGTTTGGAAGAAAAGTAACGCCGAGAGCAAAAGAGAAAACCAAGTTTTTTAGATGCAAAAGAAGCAATATTTGTAATGTGCTTGTGCCAAGAGAGATTAGAAGTCAGGATAATCCTCAAAAGAGATATATCTTATTGCCTAGAAATCGGAGTGTCACTAAAGATAAGCATAGGAGCAGAAGAATCCTTTTTGCTAGATATAAGACAAGGCTGAGTTTTAGAAGGGTTGAAATCAACTAAGTTGTCTTTGCCACACTGGAGAATTACCTAAAGATCGGCATTTAAGGAATTGGTAGCAGATTTTCGAGAAGTTGAAGCTGATTGAGCAGGACAAGGTTTCTCAAAATGGAAAGTGGAATGCAATGTGCTATCATCGGCAAAACTATGGATAGGATTTCCAGTCAATGGAAGAAGGTCATTAATATACAAGAGGAAAAGAGTGGGGGAAAGAACTGAACCTTGGGGGACACGGCATTAGTGGAGAAGTTAGAAGACAGAGAGCCATCTACCATCACCCTCAGTGAGCGATCAGAGAGAAAACTGGATAACCAATTACTAAAAACAGTTGGCAAACCATAAGATGGAAGCTTGTTTAGAAGATCTGTACGCCAAACACAATCGAAAGCCTTTGAGATGTCAAGAGAAACTACTTGTGTTTCTCCGAACCTTTCCATTGAATTTATGAATTAGTCCATAAATGGGTAACATAAGCCAGAATATCACCAGTGGATCGACACCGACGGAATCCATACTGGCGATCGTTGATCAGACGGAAGGTTTCTAGGTAGTTTAAAATTTGGCAGATAATTGATTTCTCCATTACTTTAGAAAGAGTAGAAGTAATTGCAATGGGATGATAATTGGATGGGAGGGATTTGTCACCCTTTTTTAGGAACTGGCTGGACATGGAGCAAATTTCCAAGCAGAAGTAAAAACACCTTTGGAATAAGAAAGTGAAAAAAGGCGGCAGAGAATAGGAGTAAGTTCAGGAGCACAGGTTTTGAGAACAAGTGGAGAAATACCATCAGGACCTGGAGCTTTCTTAGCATCAAGATTCGTCAAAATACTTCTGATATCCTTTTGACGGAAGACCACAGGAGGCATTGAATGGAGCGTGTCGGGAATGGTGTGAGGTGTTTTTCCAAGATCGTTAATGCATGAGTTGAAAGAAAAATGGGATGCTAGCAGGTCAGCTTTATCCTTGGCTGAAGTGACAACAGAACCATCTAGTTCGGACAGAGGTGGGAGCAGAGATGGGTAAAAGTTGCGGCCAATAGCTTTGGCAAGAGACCAGAATGCTCGGCTACCATTAAGGCAAGAAGCAAGTTTTCTACTCTTAGCCTGTTCAAACTCTAGTTTGCACTTGTTAATAACTGCTTTACAATTGTTGCGAGCTTTGGTGTAGGCAGAAAATGAAACTAAAGAATTAGAAACAAGCCAATTACGATATGCAACATTCTTCCCTTGAACAGCCTTAGCACATTTATTGGAAAACCAAGGTTTAGATAAAGGACGAGATTTTAAAGTCGAATGTGGGATAAAGGATTCCATTCCTGCAAGAATAATTTCACTGACACAGTCGAGCAAACGTTGACATCAGAACTTTTGAAACAGTAATCCGATCAAGGAAAAGAAGAAAAGAAGTCTCGCAGGTCATCCCATTTTGCATTCCTGTAATGCCAAACAACATGAGGTTGGGAATAGCCATGAGATAAAGGTTCCATTGGAGAAGAGATAATCACCAACTTGTGATCTGAAGTGCCTAAAGGACCTCTTCGACAGTGTACTTAGAATGGTTGTTTGTGAGAAAAAGATGAAGCGTATTGGCTGTATGATTAGGATTATCCAATATTCTTGTAGGTAAATGAACAATCTGTGCAAGGTCATTAGTAATTGCAAAAGCCTCAGCATCTCGACCAGCTGGGTCGGTTTGACTAGAAAACGGAAGCCAGCTGGAGTTGTGAAAATTAAAATCACCAAGGAAAATTACCTCACTGTTAGGAAAGTTGGACTGGAAAAAGTCAAGTTGCAAAGAGAGGAAGTCAAAGAGCTCCAAGTGATTAGTGGAGTTGGGAGAATGGTAGAGACAACAGATGAATTTGACACAATGAGGTAGAGAGATTTTAAGCCAGAGAAGATCAAAGAGAGGAGATTCCAAATTGCCAAGTCTGTGGCAGGGAATATCAGAACGGACATATGCACAAGTACATACCACCTTTCAGGCCAAAAGAATCATACAGCGAATAATTTGGGCATCTGAGATGAGCAGTAGTTGAATCAACCGATAACTGAGATTCTGTCAGAAAAAGTACATGGGGTTTGGCAGACTGCAAGTGGAAATGGACATCGTTGAGATTAGAATTGAGACCACGGATATTTGTGAAATAAATTAGGAAGTGCCTGGGAAGTTTAGATCTTTTCACAGATAAGCTTGCTCTATTAGTTTGACAATTCATGGTGTATTCATAGTAAGAAAAAGTGGGGGGGACATGCTGTATGAAGTAATGAAATTTTTTGATATGGAGTACACACGGTAAGAATATACCCAGATCCTTGACATAATGTGGCCTCGACAATGCTCCCTGCATACACACTACTCGGACTCCCTCCAGTCACTATCTGGCAGAGTAGAGGTAGCAAGATTATACACTAGCTGATCCGAAAGCCTCCTAGAGAGTTGCCAATAGGTTCGCTGTGGTGTACTAACTAGCGGCCGGCCTGCGAACACCGTTTTAGAGCTGTACCCTCAAAATGTAAGAAATATTGGATCTCATCACAATGTTCATCATTACCTCAAAAGTCATCAATCATACTGCATGATGGAAGAGATGGGGAAGGGTTGACCGCAACTTAGCTCTAGAGACTAAACATGGGTTCCTCCAATTCAAGCCTCCAATAAGCAAATTGGTGGTATTGCACCAGTTGATGAGAGTCATCTACCACCTAGTACTGCCTGGTAACATAGAGGGGTGGCGTTTCTCCATGTGATGTGGTGTGGGCGCCACACCTCGACCCCTGCTTACGTTGGTTCACACCTGGGTGGTCACCCCCCCATGTACTTGTGCATGAAGGTTATACCCAGGATTACTAACAGTCCCACCATCGTGAAGGTTCAAGCAGAGGATTTGGCTGTCACAGACCGTCCGGACTTCGACGAAATTGGGTCCACTTGAGTGTTACCCGAATATCAGTTCCATCAGCTTGTTTTAGACTTACAGGTAGCAAGTACAGCTTGTCTGGCATATCTGAGAGAATATCTGTGACAACCTCAAGGACCATATGCCATATCCAAAAATTTCATTAGTTCATACATGTCCCACCCACTTTTTCTTACTATTGAATACACCATGAATTGTCAAACTAATAGAGCAGGCTTATCTGCGAAAAGATCTAAACTCCCCAAGCACTTCCTAATTCATTTCACAAATATACGTGGTCTCAATTCTAATCTCAATGTCCATTTCCACTTGCAATCTGCCAAACCACGTGTACTCTTTCTGACAGAATCTCAGTTATCAGTTGATTCAACTACTGCGCCTCCGTAGCCAGGTGGGAAGGAGCAGCAGTGCGTAGCACATGCTTCTTGATTAGACTGGGGTTCGAGCCTGTCACCACCAAATACAGAGGATGCAGGGAATGGTCAGGGAATGACCACCGCATATTCCCGAAGCAATATGGCCTTAGTTGCTAATGCTCCTAAAAACCAAACAAGAAACAACAACGATTCAACTACTGCCCATCTCAGATGCCCAAATTATTCGCTGTATGATTCCGTTCGCCACAAAGGTGGTAGGTACTTGTGCATATGTCCATTTTAATATTCCCTGTCAGAGACTTCGCAACTTGGAATCTCCTCTCTTTGATCTTCTCTCGCTTAATGGAGGCGCCACCTTACGTAGATCTGTTACAGCTGACAGTTACAGGCTCCGCAAAAACGATAAGTGTTTGCCTTTTATTTACATGATTGTTGTTTTATATTGTACTTAATACGTAGTCATATAGTTATAGTTACGCTGGTTATTTTTTATTTTAATTTAGATAAAGAGTTTTTGTGGATTTTACTTACGATAGGTAAAACCGTTATTTTTGTTCGATTTTTGTAGCCATTGTTTTTGTATATAGGGAATTCAAAGTTTTTGTAGGGAATTCAAAGTTTTTAATTGAGGTAGCTAGGTAGCTCTAACGCATAATTATATAGTAATACGCTTCACTGTTTCTATTTCATAGTTTCTATTCAAATACTACTGACATTTAATTTATTGATTTTATTAATTTAAACTACCATGCCCCGAACTAGAGCAGCAAAGCAACGGGCACAAAGTGGCAGGAGTGTTGTGACTCGGGGGAGAACTGAGGGGGGCGATTCTCCAACGCGTCACAGCCTAAAAAAATGTACAACTTGTGAAATGTTTGCCGAACTCTCTGGAACGGAACATGATATTGCCATGGGGGATGTCTTTGTGTGTGCGCGATGTAAGGAGTGTAAGGAAATCAGGCGACAACTCAGCGTTGTTATGGGCCTATATGAGAGTTTGAAGGACAGGGTGGATGCCCTCGAAGGAAATAAATTGAGGGGCCCATCAAGCTCTCAGCTGCCCACATCAACGCCAGAGCGTGCACTTGGTCATCGCGCAACACAGCGGCAACCCCCAAGGCAGAATGCGCTGGTCCCACAGGAACTATTAGTTGTTGGTGACTCTATTGTCAGGGAAACGGGGAACATGCTATGTAAAATGGATAGGTGGAACAGGACCAGGGTATGTCTGCCAGGGGCAAAGGTTGATGACGTTGTAGAGCGGATATCATCTTTCAAGGGCACAAAAGGTGATATAGTTGTACACGTTGGCACTAATGATATTAAGAGTAGGAGACCGGCAGAATTACTCAACAAGTACAGGTCACTGTTGAAAAAAAGCCGAGAATTAGGGTTGAATTTGAAAGTGTCTGCAATTCTGCCCAGACACGATAGGAGGGAGTATATGATGAGAGCCTTGTCGATCAATTCGGCCCTGGAAAGATTGTGCAAGGCTCAAGGGGTAGAATTTTTTTCAGCCTGGACTGTACTTGTTAACAGGAGAGATTGCTTCTACAGGGATGGGATACACTTAAATAGAAAGGGTGCAAGAATATTTGCTGATGCTATCGAGGCAGTGTTAGGTGGGTCGGAAAACTGCTAGTTTGGGGGGATACAAAGACTAATAGTTTAACAGTAACCGCAGGCAGAGGTGAAGATGATTCTTGCACAACTTCTATTAGAATAAGAAGCGACCTGGAGCGAGGGGTGTTGGGGGTTTCAGGGACGGATGGCAGTCATCCTGGAATAGTTGGGTATATGGGATGTGTTAGGGTAACGAGGAATAGGCATAGGAGCATGTATGCTTGCATGTATACCAATGCTAGAAGTATAGTAAATAAATTTGATGAAGTTGAAGTGTTGGTCAAGACATCAAAGGCGAATATTGTTGGGATAGCAGAGACGTGGTGTCACAAAGATATAAGGAATGCAGAACTGGAATTTGGGGAGTACAATGTGTACAGAAAGGATAGACAGGACAGAAAGGGAGGAGGTGTTATGCTGTTAATTAAGAAAAACATAAAATCAAGAGAAGTGCATCCAGTTGATATAGATGGACAGTGCACTGTTGAGTCAGTTTGGTGTGACATAAGCACTGCAAAAGCAAAAATAAGAGTAGGAGTGTGTTATAGGCCTAATGACTCGAATGAGTACAATGAACAATTGTACAGAGAAATAGAGTGGGCCAGTAAATCAGAATGTCTTATAATGGGGGATTTTAACTTCCCAGATATTGACTGGAACTTGTGGGTTGGTCACTCACACACTAGTCAGACTTTTGTGGATTTATTGGATGATTGTTTTCTGCAGCAGCATGTTCGAGAGGCAACCAGAGAAAGTAATACTCTTGATCTGGTTATCAGCAGTGATCATTCGTGTATTAAGAATTTGCAGATAAAGGAACCACTAGGTGGCAGTGATCACAGTGTGCTGAAGTGGGATTTACTCAAAGAGGTAACTACCGTCAGGGGTAAAGGAAAGGGTTTTTGCTTCCGTAAAGGGGAGTACAGTGGTCTCAGACAGTTTTTAAATTCTGTACAGTGGGATCGACTGACGATGTTCCAAACAGTAAATTCTAAGTGGGAAGCATTCAAGGAATTAATCGTGGAAGCTACTAGACTTTTCATACCGATGAAGAAATATTGTTCAAGGTTTAGGCCTAAATGGTTATCAAATGAACTAATGAGACTCGTGACAGAGAAGAAAAATGCATGGGATGCATATAAATTATCAGGCGACGCAGAAGCCTGTAGCAGATATAAGCTAGTCTGTAATCAGGTCACAAAGGAGGTTCGGCAGGCAAAGGCGGATTACGAGAAATCTTTGGCAAAAGATGCTAAGAAAAACAGCAAGGATTTCTTTACTTATATAAACTCTAAAAGGAAGGGGCTGAATATGATTGGTCCACTTGACATCGATGGTTCGACTGTTGATGATCCTGCTCAGATAGCAAACAAACTGAATGAGTATTTTGCATCTACATTCACACGTGAGGAATCATTACAGTTTGAAAATGGAAGAAGGTTATCAAATTGTAGCAGTGTGCTTAATGATTTTGTAATAACTGAGAGCAAAGTGGAGGAGAAATTGTTGAAGTTAAACATAAGAAAGGCACCTGGGGCGGATGGGATCTATCCAGTTATATTAAAGGAGGCGGCAAAGCAACTAAGCAAACCCTTAGCCATAATTATGAGAGCATCCTTGGACTCAGGAGAGGTTCCCACGGACTGGAGATGTGCAAATGTATCCCCAATTCACAAAGGAGGTTCGAAGGGTGACACGAATAATTACAGACCAGTTAGTTTAACTTCTGTTCCGGGTAAAATAATGGAGTCACTGGTTAAAGATGCATTGCAGGATCATCTAGACAAGACTGCAGCAATAATTCAGACACAGCATGGGTTTGTTAAGGGAAAGTCTTGTCTGACAAATTTGATTGGTTATTATGATGTGGTCACAAAGGAACTGGATGCAAAAAATAATTTTGATATCATATACTTGGATTTCAGGAAAGCTTTTGACACTGTTGCGCATGGAAGACTACTGTACAAATTGGAGCAGAATGGTATTAAGGGTAAGTTGCTGCAATGGATAAAAGGATGGTTAAGTGGGAGAAGACAGAGGGTAGTAATCAATGGGTGCTGCTCTTCGTGGACTAATGTTATTAGTGGAGTCCCACAGGGTTCGGTGTTGGGGCCACTGTTGTTTTGTATATTTATCAATGATATTGATGAAGGTATATCAGGCTTAATGTCGAAGTTTGCAGATGACACGAAGGTTGGCAGGGTTGTTAATGACAGTAATGGCAGTGTGCTACTGCAACAGGATCTAGATAATTTGGGCAGATGGGCTAAGAAGTGGCAACTGAAGTTTAACCTTTACAAATGCAAAGTACTGCATATGGGTAGAAGTAACCCCAGAGAAACGTACCAACTGTGTGGTACTACACTTAAGGTGGTAGAAAATGAAAAAGACCTGGGAGTAATTGTGCAGTCAGATATGAAGTTTTCTGAGCAATGTAGACAGGCTGCTAGGGCAGGTCATGGGGTTTTGTCAATGATATATAGGAATTTTGCTAGCAGGGAAAAGGAGGTGATTGTCCCTCTGTATAAGGCAATGGTCAGGCCACGTCTTGAGTACTGCGTACAGGTCTGGAGGCCTCATTTTAGGAAGGATGTAGATTTGCTTGAGCGTGTACAGAGAAGAGCAACACGATTGGTGAGGGGAATGAAGGGATCCTCTTACCAAGAGAGGCTTAAGTTCTGCAAATTGCAGTGGCTGGAGACTAGGCACCTGCGCGGTGATCTGATTGAGGTCTATAAGGCCTTGAATGGGTTGAGCACGCTGAATTCTGATGGGATCCTCCCACTTGTTCAGAATACGAACCTACGGGGACATAAGTTCAAATTAAGAAAGGATAGATGTAGAATAGATGTGCGGAAATTTGCCTTTAGCCAGCGGGTTGTTAATTGCTGGAACAAACTTCCATCTGTCGTTGTGGAAGTTGATAGGTTAAATAAATTTAAGGAGGAACTGGACAGGCAATTGGAGGGTATGGTGTGATTTTTTTTTTTGGCTGATGCTGCATAAGCTCCTACACTGCTTTCTTGCATCAAGTGCCACCACTACTACTACTACTACTACTTAAAATCTCTCTACCCGATTGTGTCAAATTAATCTGTTGTCTCTACCGTTCTCCCAACTCCACTAATCACTTGGAGCTCTTTGACTTCCTCTCTTTGCAACTTGACTTTCTCCAGTCCCACTTTCCTAAAAGTGAGGTAATTTTCCTTTGTGTTTTTAATGTTCACAACTCCAGCTGGCTTCCATTTTCTAGTTGCACCGACCCAGCTGATCTAGATGCTGAGGCTTTTGCAATTAGTAATGACCTTGCACAGATTGTTCATTTACCTACAAGAATACCGGACAATCCTAATCATACAGCCAATATGCTTGATCTTTTTCTCACAAACAACCCTTCTAAGTACACGGTCGAAGTGAGAGGACCTTTAGGCACTTCAGATCACAACTTGGTGATTGTCTCTTCTCCCATGGAACCTTTATCTCATGGCTATTCCCAACCTCGTGTTGTTTGGCATTATAAGAATGCAAAATGGGATGACCTGCAAGACTTCTTTTCCTTGGTCGGATTACTGTTTCCAAACTTCTGATGTCAACATTTGCTCAGATCGTGTCATTGAAACTATTCTTGCAGGAATGGAATCCTTTATCCCACACTCCGCTTTAAAATCTCGTCCTTTATCTAAACCTTGGTTATCCAATAAATGTGCTAAGGCTGTTCAAGAGAAGAATGTTGCATATCATAATTGGCTTGTTTCTAATTCTCCAGTTTCATTTTCTGCCTACACCAAAGCTCGCAACAATTGTAAAGCAGTTATTAATCAGTCCAAACTAGAGTTTGAACAGGCTAAGAGTAGAAAACTTGCTTCTTGCCCTAATGGTAGCCGAGCATTCTGGTCTCTTGCCAAAGCTATTGACTGCAACTTTTGCCCATCTCTGCTCCTACTTCTGTCCGAACCTGTTGTCACTTCAGCCAAGGATAAAGCTGACCTGCTAGCATCCCATTTTTCTTCCAACTCATGTGTTAATGATCTTGGTAAAACACCTCACACCATTCCCAACACGCTCCATTCAATGCCTCCTGTGGTCTTCCGTCAAAAGGATGTCAGAAGTATTTTGACGAATCTTGATGCTAAGAAAGTTCCAGGTCCCGATGGTATTTCTCCACTTGTTCTCAAAACCTGTGCTCCTGAACTTACTCCTATTCTTTGCCGCCTTTTTTCACTTTCTTATTCCAAAGGTGTTTTTCCTTCTGCTTGGAAATTTGCTCATATCCAGCCAGTTCCTAAAAAGGGTGACAAATCCCTCCCATTGCAATTATTACTTCTACTCTTTCTAAAGTAATGGAGGAATCAATTAACCGCCAACTTTTAATCTACCTAGAAACCTTCCATCTGATCAACGATCGCCAGTATGTATTCCATCAGTGTCGATCCACTGGTGATATTCTGGCTTATGTTACCCATTTATGGACTAATTCAATGGAAAGGAAACACAAGTAGTTGCTCTTGACATCTCAAAGGCTTTCGATCGTATTTGGCATAAAGGTTTTCTAAACAAGCTTCCATCTTATGGTTTGCCAACTGTTTTTAGTAATTGGTTATCCAGTTTTTTATCTGATCGCTCACTGAGGGTGATGGTAGATGGCTCTCTTGTCTTCTAACTTTTCCACTAATGCCGGTGTCCCCCAAGGTTCATTTCTTTCCCCCACTCTTTTCCTCTTATATATTAATGACCTTCCGTTGACTGGAAATCCTATCCATAGTTTTGCTGATGATAGCACATTGCATTCCACTTTCCATTTTAAGAAACCTTGTCCTGCTCAATCAGCTTCAACTTCTCGAAAATCTGCTACCAATTCCTTAATAGCCGATCTTCAGTTAATTCTCCGGTGGGACAAAGACAACTTAGTTGATTTCAACCCTTCTAAAACTCAGTCTTGTCTTATATCTCGCAAAAAGGATTCTTCTGCTCCTGTGTTTATCTTTAGTGACACTCCGATTTCTAGGCAAAATGATATATATCTCTTTTGGGGATTACCTTGACTTCTAATCTCTCTTGGGACAAGCACACAAGCACATTAAAAATATTGCTTCCTCTGCATCTAAAAAACTTGGTTTTCTCTTTCGCTCTTCGCGTTACTTTTCTTCTAAACATCTGCTCACTCTGTATAAATCGCAAATCCGCATAGCCATGGAATATTGTTCCCACATCTGGGATGGTGCCCCCAGAACCTCTCTCAAGCTTCTTGATTTCATTCAGAAGAGGGCAGTTAGATTAATTAATGATTCATCTCTAACAGTCTCTCCACTCGCTGTCTAATAGACGTAGTGTTGCTGCTGCATGCCTCTTCTATAGATACTTCCATGGGCACTGTTCTTCTGAATTGGCTTCTATAATTCCCGCTTTCTTTCAAAACAGTCCGAACACGTGCCACCACCAGCCAACATCCATTTATTGTCCAACTTCAAACTCGCAGAACCAACTTTTCATTGTCCTTGTTTATTCATTCAACTGCCGTTTTCTGGAACAACCTTCCTTCATACGTATTTCCCGAAAATTACAGTCTACTGAAGTTCAAGTCCAATGTCAACAAATATCTTCTTTCGTCTTCTCTACCTCCAACCCAAGCACGGTACTAAGTACTATAGGTTCTAATACGCCTCGTGTTTGGGGTTTACATAAAAAAAATAATAATAATAAAGGATTGACCATCTCTCTTTTGTTGCTTATTCAATGAAGTACATTGAATAAGCAACAAAAGAATTATAATTTGATGTATTTCATCAGCCTCAGGTACATTTTTCACTTTTAGCTGCAGTAGTTCCTCTTCCATTTTACTTTCCATCATCATAAAATCAATTTAACCCACAATGAGTATTAGAAATCTGCTAATCCCATCTCCAAAAGCCTTCATGTGTGAACGAAAAGACAACCTGTACAGGATCATCCATATTTGTCCCACTTACAACAAGTGGACCAATATTATTCACTCCTTTTCTTTCTAGTTGCTACTTTTCTTTCCACACTTAGTCACAGACTTCTGGTAATCTGTCTTAGTGTACCTATCCCCCTGAGACTAATTTATACTTACTGTTGGATTCTGTATGCCCTAACAATTTATAGTCACTCACAGAAAACAAAAGGTCAAAATTCTCTGCCATCCTTCCATGTTTTGATACAAATGCAGTTTATTGCTTGCACTTGCTTTTCTACAGACTAAACTTCAAGGAGAAAAATGAAATTAATAGGGTTTTGTCACAAGCACTAATACTAATACTGGGGTGGCTGCAGGTTGGCCACCCCAGTATTAGTATTAGTAACGGCCGCATGGTACAAGAAAGCCTATGGCTTATGCTGCACCAGCCAAAAAAAAAAAATCCGAACAAAACAATGATAAAAAAAAATAAATAATAAATAAATAAATAATAATAATTAATAAATAAAAAATATATATATAAAAAATAATAATAAAAAGGAAATTAAATCTATCATCCTATGCGCTTCCCTTACCCGAAAGTACTATCCAGATGACTTTTGAATTTTCCCAAACTGTCGGCCTCTACCACCCATGAAGGCAACTTATTCCAGTAATTTATAACTCGCTGGCTAAAATAAAACTTCCTACAGTCCAATCTAAACATTTCCCCCCGTATCCTACAGTCCAATCTAAACATTTCCCCCCGTATCCTACAGTCCAATCTAAACATTTCCCCCCGTAACTTGAATTTATGTCCCCTAGTTCTAGTATCATTTATAATCTAGTATTAGCAATGGCCACATAATGCAAGGAAGCCTGTGGCTTATGCTGCACCAGCCAAAAAAAAATAATAATAATAATAATAAAATAAATAAATAACAATAATAATAAAATAAAGTGATAAGAAAATAAAAAAAATTAATAATAATTAATAAATAAGAGAAAAGGAAATGGATAACCTAAGCGTTTCCCTCCTCCCGTAGGAAATTATCCAGCTGATGTTTTAAAGGTATACCATAGTTCAATTGTATTCGCTCTCTGTGAGATATCTACCCAGTTAATCTTCTTCTTCCAGTCACATAGTTCCCTGAGGAGCTGTTGTGGCCACCAACAAATTCCTCCAACTGCATTGATCGTGTGCTATATGAGCAGCATCGCAAAGTGCCATGCCCAGAAGTTCACTGATCCCATCCTTCCACCTAGTTGCAGGTCTTCCTCTGCACCTCTTCCCCTCGGTTTTTCCTTCTGTTATATTCTTCAACAGAAAGTTTTCCCTTCTTGCTATATGACCAAAAGAGTTTTCTTTTGTTGATGCTATGAAGGCCTGCCAATTTTATTCAATACTCACTCATTTGTTCTTCGATCCAAGTAAGAAATATGCAGTATTCTCCTGTAACACCACATTTGAAATGCCTCAGGTTTTTTCCTGTCAACTATTTTCAGATTCCATCCTTCACATCCATAAGTGGCAACTGGAAAAATTAATGAATCAATGATTCTCAGTTTCGTCTTTTGGGGCAGATCATGATCTCTCCATAATTTTATTAGATCAGCAACCAACATTTGAGCAGTCACTGTTTTCATTTATTCTTGACCCTAAGTAATCAAATTCAACTTCTTCTTCGATATCTTGCCCATTGACCTTCACTTTACTGGAATCGAGATTATCATCAATCACCATAATTTTACACACATTCAGAAACAATCCTTTTTTCTTACTTGCTTCACATACTCTCCTCAGAGTTTCTTTAAGATGATCCTTAGAATTACAAATTAGCACAGTATCATCTGCATCACAAAGGTTGTTTATCTTCAGCCCTCCAATTTTTGATGCCAGTCTCTAAATCTTCCAAAGCTTCACACATGATATCTTCGGCATAAAGATTGAAAAGGTGAGGTGACAAAATACAGCCCCTGCCTGACACCGTTACCTATTGTGAAAAAGTCTGTTTCCCATGTTTGTTCTCACAGTTCCTTCCTGTTCCTGGTACAGTAGCTTTATCAGCTGAATTATGTGGGAAACCCATAATAATCATCTTTTCCCATAGTTTCTCATGTTGAATACAATCAAATGCTTTTGCATAATCTATAAAACACAAAATGACTGTAACATTGAATTCTTTGCATTTTTCAATAATCAATCGTAGGCCTAAGATCTGATCTCTGGTTCCTCTACCCCTTCTGAAACATGCTTGCTCTTCTGGCATTTCTTCTTCAAGTTTTCTTGAGATTCTGTTCAATATTATTTTAGCGTGAGAAATCAGGCTAATAGTCCTGTAATTTGACCAAATTTTCAGATCTCTTGTTTTTCGGAAGTGGTTGAAAATTGATTTCTTCCAATCTGATGGCCACCATCCCATTTCCTAAATTTTTACAATCATTTTATGAAAAAACTCGGCACCCTTCACACCTGTAGCTTTAATTAATTCCACTGGGATTTCATCAGTTGCAGGTGACTTGCCACACGTTAGTTCTCTGATGGCTTTTTCAACTTCTTCCTTCGATGGAACTGGTTCATGATCACACTCTTGAAAAGGGGGTGGCAGATCATTAGTGCCAGCAAGTGCTCGGAAGAACTGCTCACAGTATTCTTTCCACGTTCCTTTGATTGTGTTCTCCTCTGTTAAAATTTCCCCTTTGGAGTCCTTAATTACATTAAGTTTTGGTTGGAACTTTTGTCTTAAAGACTTAATTACATCATACATCTTTTTAGTGTTGTTTTGTTTCTTCTGGTGTTCGATTTCTTTACACTTTCGATTGATATAATCCTGTTTGTCCTGGCTTAAACAGCGCATGATGACTTTGCTTAGTTCCTGATACTCTTTGTTTCCTTGTACACGCTGGGCTTTTGCAGTTTTTCTCTGTTCAATAAGTTTAAAAGTGTCTTCTGTAATCCAAGGCTTCCTGATCTTTGACCTTTCTCTGATATGTCTATATGCCGAATCCTTAATAATGCTTTTTGTATTTTCCCACATTTCCTCAGGCAGCATATCGTCATCTAGTTCTACTATAGCTTGAAAACGATTGCCTGTTTCAAGCATATAATCGTTTGGAATATTTTCTACATCCAATCGTCTAGGGAAAACCTTAATCATGATCTTTTTTTAGCTTCAGCTTGAGAATGATGTGGAGTAGCTGATGATCACTGCCACAATTTGCTCCAGGAAGTTTTTGCTGTGATTACACTGGACTGCCACCTTTGAATATAATAATATAATCAATCTGATTCCTTGTTTTACGCTCAGGAGATTTCCATGTGTAGAGCCTTCTCGGGTGCTGCTGAAAGGAGGTGTTACATATGACAAGACTCAAAATGATGACAGAATTCAATTAAACTTTCACCCTGCTCATTTCTGGTGCCAAGATCAAACCTACCACATTTTGGACTAGAAGAAACTGTCTTGCCTACTTTTGCATTAAAATCACCCATGAGTATCAAAACATCCTTTTTTGGGACCAGATCAAGAGCTGACTGCAGATTTTCATAATAAACGTCCATATCTTCGTCTGTGGATGTTGATGCCGGTGCATATGCAACTAAAACTGAGATTTACTGGCTGGCTCTGAAGTCTAACCATCATCATTCTACTATTAATAGGATTGTATCCAAGAAGAGACCCTGAACATTCCTTATTCAAAATGACAGCGACACCATGTTCTTTTACTTGGTCACTTCCAGAAAAAAAAACCAAAAACCCATTTCCAGTTTTGAAATGACCTTGTCCTGTCCACATGATTTCAGTTGCTCCTAAAATTTCAATTTTATACCTATCCATTTCATTGATGACCATATCCATCTTGCCTTCCTTTAAACTTTTTACATTCCATGTGGCCACATTTACTCTCTTCTTTCTTAAATTTAATTTTGCAGGGCACACAGTGGTATCCGGGATCTTGTTAACAGCAGTTTTTGGAGTTGTTTTTGTTGTGGTCTCTGTGGCATCAGATAATGTGGTGGTATGCCATTGCCTACCACATGGCCAATTTTGAAAGGGACCGGCTTTAATCATAGAAAGAGTCATTGTGCATCTCACGAGATGCTCAGGAAGAGAATGTCGACTACAGCAAAGCCATGCTTATTGCAGAAAGGCTGATTACAGCTGGCTTTCACCTGGTTTCCAGAGGTCATTGTTTATATATATATATATATATGTATTTTTTTTTTTTTTTTTCAGTATATTCGCACAATTAATATTTATAACTTCAGTCAATGAATTTATTCATAAGGTGACACTGATTTCATACATTTTTAAATATTCACTCCTATATTTCAAAATTTAAATTCCTTTCATTAACGTTAAACCGCTGCATAATTTTCAGTATTCTTCGAACGCGCTAACCGTTAAAGTTTTATTTTAGTCATAGAGCCTAAATATTTACCACTCAGACAAAATATATGTCTAATGAATCCTCTTTATCTCTTCTTCTTTACGGTACGAGGTACCTTCAGTTTTTTTATGCTTCAAACCATCAAATTTTAATAAACTGAGAGCACACTTAAACACGGCCACCACACGCAGCACCACTGTAGCCAGTCTGCCACCCAGTTAATAATTAATTAGTATGTAAGTTATACAACCTGAAAGAAGTAGAATACAATTGAAATTTTGAAGTGTGTGCGTGCATGTGTGTAATTAGTAATAATTCAGGTATCACTAATTGATGTTTATTTGCTGTATAGGCAGTATATTTGCCATGGGTGTTGTGTATTTTGGAATTCTTCATGGGAAAAGGGTAAGTAAAATTTTTTATGTAAATTTTGTAATGATTTCTGAATATGTAGAATGTGTACATAAATGGTAGACTTTTGTTTAGACTGGTAAAAGTTTTACAAAAGGAAAAAATTTTTAATGTGCAGGAGCTATTTTCTCTTATTACTATCAATAGGAAGACAAGAAAATATTCCACTTCCCTTCCTTTTTATCAAATGTCAATGTGGGGGGAAATTTTTTAAGATAGTAATCAAGTAGTTATTATTGAAACATTTAGCCATTATCACAGCCTCTAGTTCCTGTGGAACACTGTCCACAAGTTTTATGCCAATATCCTCCAGTGTTTTCTGCCATTCAACTTTCAAAGCAGTAACCAGTTCACCTCTGTTTTTTGGGCACTCTCCTAATACACATCCCAACAATCCATTTCATTCCAAAAATTCTTACAGGATTGAGTTTAGGCCTCTCAACTGGCCAGTCCAACTTTTCAACACTCATGTCCTCAAACCAGTCTGTCATGGAGCAAGCAGTATGACATGGGATGCTGTCCTGCTGACACAGGTAAGGGCATCCTGGATGTGCTGCCACAATGTAGGTAACTCATTATTGTTCAGGATGTCTAGATAGACCTTGCCATTTGTAGTTTTGTCCGAAACAGTCAGCGTTCCCAGACCAAATGATGAAAAATAACCCCAGACCATTGTGCTGCCTCCACTAAACTTCATTGTCTGGAAAATACAGTCCAGCAGGTAGCTTTCCCTGGGCATCCACCATACCTAGGCATGACCATCAGATTGGTAGTCCATATACCATGACTTGTCACTCCAAAGCACAGCTTTCTATTATTCTGTGGTTCAAGAATAGCAGGTTTTACACCAAACCAGATGGCATCTGGCGATTAGTGGCTTGTGGAGAGCTTCATGACTGATAACCCATATCTGTACTGGTACTGAATGAGTCTCAATTATCTCACTGAGGACCTGGGTGTACTGCAACAACATCGACCTGAGTTCTAAGCAGATGGTGCTTTGCAGAGCTGTCCTGTCTGTCATGATCCATCAACTTCAGATGTTTTCTGGAGCATTTCATGATGGTTTCAGCACCAGTGTGTTTCCATTTACAGGTCACATCACCAATTGTTGGCCTAGGGATCTTCAATATTGTTGAAATGTCACATACAGACCAGTTGTGCTTATGTAGCATTCCCATTATCATTCTGTGCTGATGGTCTGCTAACTCTGTTGATTGTAGCATCTTTAATTTACAGTTGTACTACTGTCTCCGAAAACACCTACAAGCATATTTATAGTTGTCTGACAAGTGGTGCTTGGGTGGAACATGACCAAATATCAATGGAAGGTTGCCTGGATATTAGTGGTAGAGCAGTGTATAATGCTATAAATTATTATATAAATAGGAAGTTCTTGAAATATCCCATTTCGTGGTCACTGTTAATTACACTCTTTCCACACTACAAAATTTACTGAAACAAGCTTTGTGTGTAGAGCAGTGACCACGAAAGGGATTCCATGGTCACTGATGGCAGGGATTTCTCATGCAATGAGGCTACCTGCAAATTACTTCATTATACACAGAAGACTACCTTTTCTTATGCAGACTTTTGTTTACTGCTCTCTCTCTCTCTCTCTCTCTCTCTCTCTCTCTCTCTCTCTCTCTCTCTCTCTCTCTCTCTCTCTCTCTCTCTCACACACACACACACACAGTATTTTAAACTAAGAATAAGCTTCTCTTTATTATAGTAATTTTACCTGTATTGTTTGATTTTGCATACAATACAAACCATTATCTGAAAAAAATAGGATACACTTTTTTTTTTAACCTTCTTGAAGAGAGAGCATTTGGAGGTTTATTAGACTCGCAAATAGCAGTATCGCCCACACCTTTATAACTGTTGAAATCTTTTGAGGGAGGCTACCCAGATCCACCCAACAGCAACAAGAGAGTGCACTGAACTAAAATTAGCTAAATAAAAGGACTTTCTAAATAAATTAAAGCTATGCTTGTAAGGGAGAATATCCCATTAGTAATCATACACCTGGATTCCACATTCATAAACAGCAACAAGACACTCCAGATAGTCAGATTCCCAGCTTCAGGTATTCCAGCTTATATCAAATACGATGGCACGTTGTTGGTTGCAATTTAGTGATTTTGCCATAAGATTTACTGACTACACTTGTTTGTCTATTGACTTTTGTTGCAATTTTGCACATCTCAAGTTTAGTGACTTTTGCTCAAATCTTGTGTTTGAGTGATTTTATTTATTCACATTAAGCCCAGTGATATAACTAGACATTGGATAATATACACTTAAAATTGGGCAAAATATGCAATAACATTAGAAGTTTTAGAATAAGGATCATCTTACAAGTTGCTTGTGGATTAACCTTTGTTACAGTAAACCACAATATATTTTTCAGTGTAGTTCATTGTAAATCTGTGACATTTATCATCCAAAATCATTAGCAGAGCACAGTCTTTCCACATCAATAGAGCCCTTGTGAGTAGTGCAGTAGTTATAATTAGTCTTTCTACACTAGGTAGAAAAGCTTAAATTTGAATTCTATAAATGAAGCTGAGAATTATTGTGGGCTTTTTTTCACAGCACTGCTAAGTAAGTCAATCTCAGGCAAAGTTTACATGGTTTTTCTCCCAGAAACTCAGATTTTCTCATTTTACAAACTGACCAAAGGATATATGCAGTTAGAGACAATGTACTGATGCTTCACAGTCTCAGTTGCTTTGCTGATTAACACACAACATCAACAGAAGTGGCAGAGCTAAATTTAAAATTTGAGCCTTCAAGGCTTCTACTTGAGGCCCCTCCGTAGCCAGGTGGGCAGGAGCAGCAGTGCGTAGCACACGCTTCTTGATTAGACCGGGGTTCAAGCCCATGCCCACCAAATACAGAGGATGCGGAAAGGTCAGGGAATGACCACCGCATATCCACGGAGCAATATGGCCTTAGTTGCTAATGCTCCTAAAAACCAAAAAAACAACAGCTTCTACTTGAAATGGAAATTACTGTTCATTGCCATTAACAGTCATCAATTTTCCTTAAAATATGAAATCTGAGGTTCTTTTTAAAAACAGTATCAAATTAATTGTTATTTTCTTTCCTGTTCTCTAGGGATTGTAGAAATTTCTGACAGCTTTCTCTACGTGTTCATTTGCACTTCTCAAACTTTCTCCTGCTTCAAATATTAGGTAACCAAGCAAAATGAGTCTCGACGAACACCAAATCTTTTTTGAACAAAGAATCAGAAAGAATTGCCTTATCAGCACCAATAAATAACCTCAGCATCCATAGTATCAATATCACAACAACTTTTAGCTAAGGTAAAGAAAGCCAACACAAGAACCATGGGAAACTTACCAGACAAACTGGTTTGCCGCTACCACACTTTCTCCCTGCATTCTCAGTAAACAAACAGTGCGTGTTATCGGTAGCGGCAGTAGGAGTCGAGAACTATATATTGATTGACATGTAGGCTTGACAGCCAATGTAATGTTTAGTTTTTGCTATTAAAAAAACCATATTATTGATTTATTTGTACGTTTTTAAGGTTAGGTTAGGAAACCTAACCTTAAAAACGGAAAAAAAAGAAAAAGGTTTACCGGTTTCAGCTAACTTCAGAACAGGATGGACACTCCAGACTCTCAGCGTTGTTTTGGTTTTTTTAATAGACTTTCATTTTTGTCTAGTGAAAAAAGATCAGGTTTAAGTTTACGCCACTAATTCAGGATGGATTCAAGCATGCTAGCTTCAGAACTGGTTGCGCACCCTGTTCTAAAGTTTTTATCAAGGTTTCTTTATTTTTCGTTATATTTCCTAAAAATGTTAGGTTAAGAAATAATAGGAAAAGAAAGAAAGATTCTTTATATATATGCTTAAGTCAATCAACCATTTAATGCTATGATGTTATCATCTGTTGTGTTCATGCACCAATCAGTACATAGTCTAAGTGCACTCGATATATCATTCTTGACTTCTGCTGCTGCTACTGATAACATGCACCGTCTGGTTACCGAGAATGTAGGGAGAAACTGCGGTAGCGGCAAACCAGTTTGTGCGTTAAGGTTCCCCATGGTTCTCTTGTTGGCTTTCTTTACCTTTGCCCACCTTTTTTTTTTTTTTTTTAGAATCAAAGTTTCTGACATAAAACAGTGATGCACATGTCATGTTCCCTAACTTTATCAAAACAGGCTTCTGATGAAAGAGGAAGCCAAGTTGTGTTTAAATAGCTGCACATATAGCATATTATGAAGATCTTTTATACACAGTAATTAACTTTGCCATGCACAATAATTAAATTCTCCCAAATTGTTTCTGCAGGTTTAGACAGAAACCTGTAAGGTAGAACTGCTTTTATATATATGGAGCAGCATCACTAACAAAAATGCAGATTTTTTTTGCTGTGGGTTGATCCTTGGTCTGTTTGAAATAACTGCAAAGGTTCATCCACAAATGTTTCAGTTATGTTGTAATATGCATTCCTTACAAGCAAGCAAGCAAATTCAGAAATGAAGATTCTCATTCTAATTTCTCACATAACAAATGGGAATATAACAGCATGTAATGGCTGTCAATGAAATGAGCATCTGCCTTTTCACGAATAAGCATCTAGATGTACTTTTTTCCAATGTCTGAAAGAATTTTGTGAATGATATCATTATAAATAGCATGAAGATAATTCTGTCTCAAGGTAGATTCATCTGGAATGTTTTGATTGATTTCAAAAATCATTTGAAAATTGGATTGCTTAACTCATTGAAAGGGATATCATTGCTTACCATGGCAAGAAATGCTCCTTCGGAAACTCATCTCCTCAAGATGTAAGGCTTAGTTAAAAGTAACTAATCTGGTAATATTTCCTTGCTTTTTCTTTGTTTTTCCATAAAGTATGATGTTGGTCAATCTGGAATTTTGTTTATGCATGAAACATTCTTTTCACAGAGAATTCTACCAAGAGAATACAAAAGATAATACTTCCATCCATAGTGGTGCATTATAACCTTGTTGTTTTTGTGCCACTCAAATCAATCAATCCATCTATCCATAGTAAAACATTTTCCATGTGATAGGTGAGCCACAATTTCATAAGTTTAGCAGCAAATTTGATTTGATATTTGGCATTTTGAACAAAACTAACTGCCTGTTTTTGTAAATCTTTTTATAGCAAAATTGAGTCCTTGCAGGTAGCACAGTGGTTATAATCACCATCCTCCCATGCTGGGTGGAAGAGGCCCAGGTTTGAATCCCGTCAGTGATGGTGCAAGGAACTTTTATGGGTATTTTTCACTATGGCTGAGTTAGTGGGCCTCAGTGATGATAGCAAGGTATTTCCAGCAAAAAAGAAAACCCAACCAGAGAACATGCAATTTATGGACAATAATAAACATATGGGTGGATGTTGTTGTTCTCTGATAACTCAAATACATTTTTTTTATATAGTAAAACTGGTTATATAGTTTTTTTTTTTTTTTTTTTTATTTAATAGCAAATCTGGCTGCTGTGGTTATGTATTCAAAGAATAAATGTACTCTCATTAAAGCAAATACCCAGTGATCAGAGACCATGATTCTGATTATTGTTGGGGGGGGGAAAAAAATGAAATTAATGAAATATGCAGTGTTGCTAGTAATGTTCCAGGTATATGCATATAATCTGATGTGTAGATATGACTGTTCTTAATGTGGTGTAAAAATTTTAAGACCTGGTTGCACTTTCCATTTTTTTATTGAAAAAAAAAAAAAAAAATCAGGTGTTAAAATTCTACAATTTTTCAAAAATTTAATGATTCTTAATATTTGAAAAGTTGGAGAATTTTAACACCAGTTAACTTCAACTTGCCAGTGCAGGATAGAAAGACGTTGAATAATAGTAACAGTAATAGAGGCATGTGTTGCAAGAAAGCAACCGTATAAGCTTATATAGCATCTGCAAAAAAAAAAAAAAAAAAATCACACAATCATTCCCTCTAAAAGTTTGTCCAGTTCCTCCTTGAATTTATTTAAGCTATCAACTTCCACAACAAAAGATGGAAGTCTGTTCCACCAATCAACTACCCGCTGGCTAAAAGCAAATTTCATCACATCTTTTCTACAACTGCCTTTCCCCAATTCGAATCTGTGCCTCCTCAGTTTATTAATCTGAGCAAGAGGAAGAATCCCATCAGAATTCAGCGTGCTCAACCCATTCAAGCCCTTATACACCTCAATCAGATCACCTCGCAGGTGCCTAGTCTCCAGCCGCTGCAATTTGCAGAACTTACCCTCTCTTGGTAAGAGGATCCCTTCATTCTCCTCACAAATCTTGTTGCCCTTCTCTGTACACGCTCAAGCAAATCTACATCCTTTGTAAAATGAGGCCTCCAGATCTATACACAGTACTCAAGGCATCACCTGACCATTGCTTTATACAAAGGGATAATCACCTCCTTTTCCCTGCTAGCAAAATTCCTGTATATCATTGAAAGAAAGCTATGACCTGCTCTGGCAGCCTGTCTGCATTGCTCGGAAAACTTCATATCTGACTGCACAATTACTCCCAGGTCTTTTTCATTTTCTACCACTCTAAGTGTAGTACCACACAGTTTGCATGTTCCTCTGGGGTTACTTCTACTCATATGCAGTACTTTGCATTTTTCAATGTTAAACTTCAGATGCCACTTCTCAGCCCATCTGCCCTAATTATTTTCTAGATCCTGTTGCAGTAGCACACTGCCATTACTGTCATTAATAACCCTGCCAACCTTTGTATCATCTGCAAATTTCAATACTAAGCCTGATATACTTTCATTAATATCATTGATAATTATACATAACAACAGTGGGCCCAACACCAAACTATGTGGGACTCCACTAATAACATTAGTCCACGAAGAGCAGCGTCCATTGATATCAATTGAATGATGATAATTCAGTTGTCCTCATGTAGCGCTGCACTTAAAGATCTTGAATTCTGTTGGCATTAAGTAGAACAAAGCAATTTGTTATATTAGAGTGGGTGGGATAGCAGTTTGACTAACTTTTATTCTTTCTAATCCAGTAGATTAGAAAGAATAGTGGCCCTTGCCGATTCAATTTTGAATTTAATTATTTATTGTTCACGTAATAATTTTTGAATTTCAGATTTATACTTCAGCTTGTTGGTATCCTGGTAGGGCATTTATATTACTTTTTGACGTTCATCTATCCTCAGGAACATGGGGGACGTGCCTTGTTAAAAACTCCTGATTTCCTGTAAGTATCACTCTTCCTTTCATAGAATTTTATATATATAGTGGAAATGTTTTATTATTATGATTTCAGTTAACCAACTTATTCTATAGTACAACAGATGTATAGAAAGGGTACAAATTCATTTTAATTGAAATATTCACATAATATATTACATTCAGTTTGTACTGACTTGGCTTGCTATAATATGTTGAGAGTCTGGGTGCGAGATTAGCCTGTGCAGACATTGCTCCTTAAAGCTCTTCAAACAGAGAAGTTTTTCCTGATTTATTTTCTGCTTTATTAGTTTAAATTGTCATATTAACTTATTTTCTAGAGTAGCTTTATATTCCTAGTTACGATACTTAGTTTAAAGTTTAACTTAGATAGAGATTTCGTAGATATTACTTAGTATCGGTAACGGTATCAAATCCACGTGTCACAAATTGAATTGAACGAGAGGTCTTTTAACCAAATTTAGTCGATTTATTAACCAATTGTTATATCAAATTATCTTCTATAAGTAGATTATAGACCTAGTCAGGATCCTTAGTTTATTCTAAATTGAGATAGCGAGATTTCGAGGCTAATCAATACTTACGAGTCCGCAGAAATACCGTTCGTGAATTCCCGCCATTTTTACACGATAGCATAAGCTTAGTGTGTAGTATACTGCATAATATAGTATTGTCAATTAATCAGTAAATCTATTAATCTTGATAAACTTTATTGTCAATTAAATTGTATTTTTAACTCTATAAATATATATAACGACTTAATCGTAACAAATAATTAATACATAACTATAGTGGTACACGTGATACGGAAGTTGTATAAAGGGAACACTAGATACTGAAAAAAAAAAAAAAATATATATATATATATATATATATATATATATAACATAACTGTTTTGGGATATAACTTAAGGATTTAATTTTTGTTTTAAATTTTATTGAATTAAATTGGAATCATGACTCTGACCAGAGCAGCAAAGCAAAAGGCTCAAGCTAATGGGAGTGCTGTGGTTCAGGGGAGAACTGAGGGGGGCAGTTGCCCTCTGAATCACAGTCTATTAAAATGCACTGTTTGCTTGATGTTTGCGGAGCAGTCGGGTACGGGACATGATACTGCCAAGGGGGATGTCTTTGTGTGTGCACGATGTAAGGAGTGCAAGGAAATTAGGCGACAACTCAGCGTTGTTATGGGCCTTTATGAGACCTTGAAGGACAGGGTGGATGCCCTCGAAGGAAATAAATTGAGGGGCCCATCAAGCTCTCAGCTGCCCACATCAACGCCAGAGCTTGCACTTGGTCATCAGGCAACACAGGGGCAGCCCCCTAGGCAGAATGTGCTGGTCCCACAGGAACTAGTAGTTGTTGGTGACTCTATTGTCAGGGAAACGGGGAACATGCTTTATAAAAAGGATAGGTGGAATAGGACCAGGGTATGTCTGCCAGGGGCAAAGGTTGATGACGTTGTAGAGCGGATATCATCTTTTAAGGGCACAAAAGGTGATATAGTTGTACACGTTGGCACTAATGATATTAAGAGTAGGAGACCGGCGGAATTACTTAGCAAGTACAGGTCACTGTTGAAAAAAAGCCGTGAATTAGGGTTGAACTTGAAAGTGTCTGCAATTCTGCCCAGACACGATAGGAGGGAGTATATGATGAGAGCCTTGTCGATCAATTCGGCCCTGGAGGGATTGTGCAAGGCTCAAGGGGTAGAATTTTTTTCAGCCTGGACTGTACTTGTTAACAGGAGAGATTGCTTCTACAGGGATGGGATACACTTAAATAGAAAGGGTGCAAGAATTTTTGCTGATGCTGTCGAGGCAGTGTTAGGTGGGTCGGAAAACTGCTAGTTGGGGGGGATACAAGGACTAATAGATTAACAGTAGCCACTGGCAGAGGTGGAAGTGATTCTTGCACTGCTTCTATTCAAATGAGCAGAAGTCTGAAAAACAAGATGCAGGATATTTCAGAGACTGCTGGTAGTCATTGCGTTACAAGTAAACACATGGGTTGTGTTAGGGTAGCTAAGAATAGAAACAGGTGCATGTATACCTGCGTGTATACCAATGCTAGGAGTTTGGTAAATAAATTTGATGAATTTGAGGTATTGCTCAAAACATCAAAGGCAGATATTGTTGGGATATCAGAGACGTGGTGTCACACAGATATAAGTAATGCGGAACTGGAATTTGGGGAATACAATGTATATAGAAAGGATAGACAGGACAGGAGGGGAGGAGGGGTTATGCTATTAATTAAGAAACACATAAAGTCAAAGGAAGTGAAGCCAGTTGACATCGATGAACAGGGCAGTGTCGAGTCAGTTTGGTGTGACATAAGCATAGGGAAATCAAAATTGAGAGTAGGAGTGTGCTATAGGCCTAATGACTCTGATGAGTATAATAATATATTGTACAGGGAAATAGAATGGGCCAGTAAATCAGAGAGTCTTATAATGGGGGATTTTAATTTCCCAGATATTGACTCGAATTTGTGGGTTGGTCACTCGCACACTAGCAAGGCTTTTGTGGATTTATTGGATGATTGTTTTCTACATCAGCATGTTCGTGAGGCAACAAGAGGGAGCAATACTCTTGATCTGATTATCAGTAGTGATTCTTCATGCATTAATCCCAGTTGAAGTGGGATTTACTCAAGGAGGTAACTACCATCAGAGGTAAAGGGAAGGGTTTTTGTTTTCGTAAAGGCGACTATGATGGTCTGAGACAGTATTTAAATTCAATACAGTGGGACCAACTGATGATGTTACCAACAGCAAACTCAAAATGGGAAGCATTCAAGGAACTAATCTTGGTGGCTACCAGGCTTTACATACCAACTAAGAAATATTGTTCAAGGTTTAGGCCTAAATGGTTGTCAGATGGACTAGTGAGACATGTGGCAGAGAAGAAAAATGCATGGGATACATACAAATTAATGGGTGACATGGAAGCCTATGATAGATATAAGTTGGTCTGTAACCAAGTCACAAAGGAGATTAGGCAGGCAAAGGCAGACTACGAAAAATCCTTGGCAAAGGATGCAAAGAAAAACAGAAAGGAGTTCTTTACATACTTGAACTCGAGAAGGAAAGGGATGAATCAGATTGGTCCACTGGATATTGATGGTTCAACAGTTGAGGATCCTGCTCAGGTTGCTAACAATCTAAACGAGTATTTTGCATCTACATTCACGCATGAGGAGTTATTCAGGAAGGAGAATGATGTAGGTAAAGTAAACATTGGCAGTGAGCTGGATGATTTTGTAATAACTGAGAGGAAAGTGGAGGAGAGATTGTTGAGGATAAACATAAAAAAGGCACCTGGGGTGGATGGGATCTATCCAGTTATATTAAAGGAGGCAGCAAAGGAAGTATGCAAACCCCTAGCCATAATTATGAGAGCTTCTTTGGACTCAGGGGAGGTACCCATAGACTGGAGATGTGCAAATGTAACCCCAATTCACAAAGGAGGATCAAAGGCTGACACAAGTAATTATAGACCTGTTAGTTTAACTTCTGTTCCAGGTAAATTAATGGAGGCACTGGTTAAAGAAGCACTGCAGGATCATCTAGACAAGAATTCAGTTATAGCTCAGACGCAGCATGGTTTTGTTAAGGGCAGGTCTTGCCTGACCAATTTGATTGGATACTATGATGTAGTCACAAAAGAACTGGATGCAGGGAATAACTTTGATATTATATATTTGGATCTTAGAAAGGCTTTTGATACTGTTGCACATGGAAGACTGCTGCACAAATTGGAGCAGTGTGGCATTGGAGGCAAATTGCTGCTATGGATAAGGGGATGGTTGAGTGGCAGAAGACAGAGAGTGATAATCAATGGACACTGCTCAACGTGGACTAATGTTATTAGTGGAGTTCCTCAAGGTTCAGTGTTGGGTCCATTGTTGTTTTCGGTGTTTATGAATGATATTGATGATGGGATATCAAGTTTAATGTCTGAGTTTGCAGATGATACAAAGGTTGGCAGGGTCGTTAAGGACACTACTGACGCTATGCTGCTGCAACAGGATCTGGAAAGGTTGAACAGATGGGCTGAGAGGTGGCAAATGAAGTTTAACATTGACAAATGTAAAGTACTACATATGGGTAACAGTAACCCCAGAGCAATGTATCAACTCTGCGGTACTACACTGACAGTGGTGGAGAATGAAAAGGACCTGGGGGTAATTGTGCAGGCAGATATGAAGTTCTCTGAGCAGTGCAGACGAGCTGCAAGAGTAGCTCATGGTGTCTTGTCAATGATATACAGGAATTTTTCTAGCAGGGATAAGGAGGTGATTATTCCCTTGTATAAGGCAATGGTTAGGCCACATCTTGAGTACTGTATACAGGTCTGGAGGCCTCATTTCAAGAAGGATGTAGAGCTGCTGGAACGGGTACAGAGAAGGGCAACAA